>NC_132853.1:46071925-46379510 GCF_048164855.1 Canis lupus baileyi
GGTTTAGCAACCCCAGGTGCCCATCCAGGCCAGGTGAGGAGCACCTGATTGTTAAAATACGAGACGCAGAGAGAAACAGGCCCTCTTGAAAGAGGCGCAAACACAAGTGGTCGGCGCCCACGGTGCCCTGGAGCGTGGTGGCCCCGGGACTTGAGCCCACGGTGGTCGGAGTCCCAGCCTTGTTCTACCTCCCTGTGCTCCTGGGATGAATCAATAGACCTGAAGATTAAAGCCTAAATGCCCCACCCACACCACCCACAGCAGGTTACATCTCTTTGTCCTTTCAGATTGGAAAGAATCTTCCAATTTGGAAGTGGGTTGAGCCCCCATTCCAGCCCAGAGGGGTGGGTGCAGCAAGCCGCAGCACTAGGACCAAGATCAAGGACTCCTGCCGCCTGCTGTCCTGTTCCCTCGCGCCCTGGCCTGCCCGGCCGGCCGCCCAGTGCCTCCTCACCCTGCGTGGCCAGGGCCCTGGCCTTACTTATCTTGCCCTGTCAGCCCCACAGGTTCCAACAGCGACAGAAAGCCAACCAGATTTGCCGCAGACCCAACCCCAGGAAAACTGCATGCGTGAGAAGCCAAGTCCAACGGACCCTTTGTTTCTAAAATGGGCTCACGATAGGACCCCACTAGATGGACAGACCTGCTCTCCCAGATGGGAAACACAGCCCGGCCTCCCGGCGCTCAGCGCACTGGGAGGTGACCCGAGTTTGTTGAGCCAACGACCGCCAGCCGACTTCCGTGGCCACACCAGGTCAACGGTCCAGCAAACCATGCAGTTTTCTTGCTCAACCACCTGTTTTTTTCCTTATCACCTTTCTGGCCCAGACCCTCGCCGAAGGCATCAGCAGAGATCACATAGCCACAGAGACAGTGGCTGCTTATCACCAAGCTCAAGGCTCCTCAGCTCCACTGGACACTCCCGATCTACCCACTGTTTTCTGGAAATTTTCTCCCGGTGCTCCTAGGAGTAACGCGCATCTCCGCTCCTTATCTCCTGGACTTACCTCGCCAGGTGAGTCCTGCCTGCGAGGGAGAGGCTGCAGAGAAGTGGTCTAGGGAAGGGGACATGCGAGGCTGTGGTCTAGGGCCTGCTGGAGGACAAGAAAACCTTCAGCCGGTAACCAGGGGATTTTGGAGAGAGAGCTCTTGAAAACGTCAGGGCAGGGCCAGGTTGGGTGAGAAGAGGTGGAGGTGGGTCAGAGAGAGGCTGAGGCAAGGTGTGAAATCAAGCACAGGTGTTCACACACAGGGGCAGCCTCTGCCCTGCTCCCACCGCGGGGACTGAGAGACGAGGCCAATGTTTTGAAAAATATAAAATTTTAATAAAGGCTACATCTCTTAATTACAATAATTATTGTACCAAGTAATTTTCCTTAAATGAACTCTTTATAATGCATAATTTACAGTATAAGTAGAACAAAATGCCATGGCAAAAGTCATTGAGTACAAGACTTGTAATAAAAAGGCATAAAATATATTTATACATAAACCCCTTTCAAAAAACAAGGGAAAGTTGGAGCCCTCAATATAGGGCGACACACGGAGCGGGGCGCCGTGCAGGTACAGGTACTGTACTGATTTCAAGTCAAGCACTAGAGATAGTGGATTAATACTCTTCTGTCGTACAATATATACAGACGTATAGTACAGGTAACAATGGCAAACAGAATGTACAGATTAACTTAACACAAAAACCCGAACGTCAAAATGAAGGTGTCTGGAGGAAAGGGTGCTGCTAGGTCTTCCCACAACTGTCCGCTTCTTTGCAGGGCAAGCGGGTGGTGGTGGTTTCCAGAATGGTGGTGGTCCAAAGACTAATTTAAAAATGAAATCAACCAACCAACCAACACTCCAAGGAACTGTTGTTTCGATACAAGCACGAGTTGAACTACAAGGTTCTAGGGGGCCTCAGGCACTGGACACTGGGCCTTGGTGGGGAGTTAAGAGAAGTTAGAGTTAATCTGGGGTCCCCCAAATGAGGCTTCCCCCCCTCCCACCCTCACGATGGATCCAATCCCACACGATGGCCCCAAATGGCGGTGATGTTGCAACATAAATCAATCCTCAAGACCTTTAAGACAAAACAGAGCAGCATAGGGAAAAAAAAAAAATGCACCAATTTCGCGTGTGTTAATGGTAGGGCACCATTTAAACAAGTCTATCCTCACTCGGAGAAATGCAGGGCCAAGCATAATAATTCCCCTCTTAACGAAGAAATCATTAACGCGCCCCTCGCTCCACTCCCAAGCTGGGATAGATAGGACAATTAAAACTTCCCCTCCTCTCCCCCTTCCGTGTTTAAAGCAGCATATCCATAAACTGGGGGCTGGGGGGAATCAATTGTTCAATAAATAGCAGTAAGGACTCCTGTTCAGGTAAGCTATACACAGTTTCTCTTAGTTTATGGATTTCAGATCCCTAGGCAGTCATATATTATGTATGGCAGTCTCTCAAATACAGTCAGCATCATCAATAGCCAAGAGTGGTCATGTTTTTAATAAATAGTTCAGGCTTTTCTTATCTCAGTACCCAGCTCGTGAATAATGAAAACCAACCTCCCCCCTCCCCGCCCTCCCCGCGTGGCCAGTGGCCAAGTCTTCCCTAGACTCTGTCTTCTTCATTGGTTTAGTTTTCCTTCAAAAGGTCTCGTCGCGGTCGGTCATGGCCCAGGCTGGTGGCGCGGGCGGTGGCCCCGCGTCCGCCGGGGCCCGACCCCCGAGGCTCAGTCGATCCTCTCCACCTTCCCCAGAATCCTGCCTTCGTACATGGGGAGCACCGCCTCATCGTCCCAGATCTCCTCAAACACTGCTCCGCAGGCAAACTCGTCGCTTGCTTTCTTGAAGTAATACCTTAAAAGGAGAACCCAAAGAGCGTCTTGGTTAGCCGGCGTCTCCTGCTTTGCTTCATGGGAAGGTGATGCCACCGCTGAGCACTCAGGGGTCCGGAGGGTGCTGCCGCTGCAGGTGTGCGTGTGACCCGCTGCCCGCGTCTCATGGACCACGGTCACCGGGGCCGGCCCGGGGGTGCGATCGGGCGGGGGGGGCGGGGTTTTGTCACCTGGGAGGTGCCCCAGGGAGCGGCAGGTGGGGCAGCCTCCCACCTGCACCCTTAGGCCCAGAGTGCTGCTGCCACCCCCCTCGTGTGCTGGGCAGGGCGCACCCTGCGGTGGACAGCTGCCGGCTTCGTTCTCCCCCTTTGGGGAGGGGTGCGGGCGGGAGGGGCAAAACACGCCTGGTCCCTTTGCAGCAGCAGCAGCAGCAGCCAAGCAGGGGCGCCCCCTTAAAGAGGCCCCAGACCCAGCCATCCCGAACCTGCAGAAGTCCATGGAAGGCTGACACCTCCTGTCCTCTCCACCCTCCAGCACCCACAGGATACTCCCCTCGGTGGCCACTGCCGGCGGCGGCCAGCCCCACCTTGCTTCCTTGGTCCCCTCTTCTGTGTCCCTCCTGCCCCGCCCCCAGCCCACCACACCCCTCTCCAGGGTCAAACACTAGACTCTTCTATTATGCCGGTTGATTAAAGGTTCCTTTTACCCACCCCAACCCCCTTCTTTCTTCTAAGGCTAATTGTGTGGACGCAAATGACCAGCCTCTCTCAGGAGAGCCACATTCAGAAAACAACTGCTGTCCCCAGCCCCTTGTGTCCCCGGGCCCGGCCAGGGAGACCCCTCAGACCGATTAAACGCGCCCCTGCAAGTGGTCACCTCCAGCCAAGAAGGCCCCTTGGGGAGGGAGGGTCACGGTCCTCTGGGGGGTAGGGGGACAGCTCTTTAAAAAAAGTGGACTTGGGTCTCAGGGTTACAGTTGTTTTTTGTTCCTGTCTTTTCATTTAAAAGAAAAAGGAGGGGAAAAAAAAAAAAAGAGAATTCCCCTCGGTTAGAGAGCTCAACTTCTTTGCTCTGTGATGAAAGCAAGCCAAATACTTTCACAGGAGATAAGGCTAAATAAAGTGAACCAGCTGGGTTTAGTCAAGGTTCCTGGTTGTTAGCGGTCCCAGCTGGGCCACAGCGCCGGGGCGAGCGGCAGGCTGGGCCCGGGCAGCGCGCAGGACGCTTCCTATGGAGCGGGGCGCTTGGGAGAGCCCGGGGGCGGGGGGTACTGCACACAGGGGCCCCGCACGGTGGAGGGGGGAAGGCCACGGTTCTGATGCCACCCTCCACCGTGTCCCCTGGTCCCCAGCGGGGACCCTTCGGCTCTAACGAGTGGGGCTTTCGTGGCACCTCTGAGCCAACACGCAGTGACCTTTTACAGAACTGTAACCTCTTCCAGGGAGGGGAGAGGCCACATTCCCCAGGCCCCGGCCCCAGGACTTCAAACGCACTTGTGCTGCCCTCGTCTTCTCCAAGAAACGGGCTTTTCCACTGCAACATGCTTTATGTGGCAAACTTTGCTTTCTTCTGACATCTGGCACCAATAGCGTCTGGCACGTCTGGAGAGACTGTTCTCCTTTTGAACCTCTGCCATGTTGAGATTACTCAGTGCAGCCCAGGTCCCCCCACTCGGCGGCCCCATCCTCGCCGGGCTTTTTATTGGGAGGGTGGGGGGGGGGGCGCTGCAGGACGGGAGCACCACCCCTGCTGGGAGGGCCAGGCAGGGCACCCGGTGCCTCCACGAGCCAGGAGGGCAAGGGGTCCAGCTCCGGCCTGAGAGCCAGGCCAGGGAGATAAGGCGGCCGGGAAGGGTCTGGCCACAGCCTGATCCAATCAGTAAAGAATTTGAGAGTCAACCATTTGTGCAAGTCTTTGTGCATTAAAAGGGAGGCCGGGGCTTCAAAGCCAGGCTTATTAAGTGCGCCTTAGAAAAAAAAAAAAAAAAATCAGAGCCAGATGTGGCCGGAGTGGCTGAGCGCGAAGCCTCCCCGGTAGCCTCTGCTCGGCGCTCCGTGGCCCTGCTCCCCTGAAGGTCACCTGCAGTTCCACTCAAAGTCCAGCCGAGTCAGAGCTGAGATCAAAATGAATCCCTGGAGGGGCACACTTGTGTAATTAGTTTCACCTTGTGTCTGTTCAAGATAAAAAAAAAAAAAGAAAAAGAGGAAGAAGAGGAAGAAGCAGCAGCCAGGCCTGCTCCCCAATCCCTTGGATACATTTTCCTGAATTGTCTCTGCCCTGGTGTCAGATGGAAAGATCTAGAGCCCAGCTCCACACCCAGCTCTCCTCAGTCCCTTACAGGATCCTCAGCCCCGAACCCCATCGTTTCCCAGCAAAAGGAATCCCTCTGGGCCCCTGCCCCCAAGCAGCTGCCAGGACCAGGGGCTCCGGAAGCTGGTGCCCTCCTGGCCGGGGGCTGAGTGCCAAGCAGCTTCTCCACGCCCACCTCCGGCTCCCGGTGGGATGGGCTGGCACCTTCTGAGCACATACTGGACCCCTCCCTGAAGTGTGTGCCCAGCACCTTGATGCCCCTGGCCTGCCCACGTATTCCCTTGGGACGATGGCCACGGAGAAGGGGCAGTGACGACTCTAGATGAACGGAGGTGGGGTCATCACCCACCCCCCATTAAGGAGAAGGGAACCCAGGAATGGGCCCTGCTCTTGAGTCCTCTCTGGGGCCCTCGAAGGCCCCCAGAAGGGGAAGGGGGGCTGGAGGGAGGTGAGTGCCCATCCTCCTCTGCTACGGATAGAAGAGCTCTCCGGCTTCACGTGAGCCGTTCACCACGGCGAGGCAGTTCTGTGGGCAGGAGGGCTGTGGGCGAGGGAGGAGAGGCGGTCTCTGCTTCCAGGCAGTGGCCTCTGCCCTTCCCCACGCTGGCTGTGTGGACGATCTCTCCTACACCCGAGCTTCCTCATCGTCTGTCTGTCCCTCCCCGACACACATACGGCCCTCTCCCTTTTGGGAAGGGCCTCTGCAAGATGGCCCCAGCCCAGCTCTCCTGGCCGAGCTCTGTGCCCTCAGAGTCTCATTCACCTGGTAGAAAAAGCCCATCCAGGTCCCCACAGAGCCCTCCCAGGGCCTCCCTGCTGCTGCTGCTGTGTTATTTCTGTCAGTGGTGAGGGGAGAGAGGAAATGAGAAGGAGCACAAGCGCCAGGCAGCCCCACGGCTGCCCCGAGCGCCTCCTGAGCCCCTCCCGGGTCCGCCAGGCCAGCGACGCGACTCTGGCTCTTGCTTCTGAGCAAACAAACTCTGGAGCAGCGAGAAGCCGCAGGGCTCTTACCTATAATTTCCCTTTTTGCTGAGCTGCTCTTTAAAGTGGCCCAGGGTCAAGCTCTGAGCCTTCAGCATCCTCCTGTATGGAATTTCTTCTCCACAGAAAAAGTATGTGACGACCAACTCGCTGGCCTGGAGCGCGTGGACCCCCGCCAGCTTCTTTGGCTCTTTGTGACTGAGAAATAAGATGGAATGCAACAAGTTTTAGCATTTGCAGGCAGCAAGTGCACACACGACGCACACACGCACAAGCACGGGCTCTCGAACACGTTCTCCGCAGGGAAAGGGCTGCAGCTAGATGCTCAAAGGGGCCTGGGTGCAGGGCCCCCCATCACAGGGGCCACCGCCTCGGTGGCACACAGCCCCGGGCACCCAGGAAGGGACAATGTCCTTTGGGCTGTACACGGCTGCTACTGTCCCCCTCACGACCACCAAATGGGGGGCCGGAAGATGGGTGCCGAATAGTCTCTTTCAGGATGACACAACCAGGGTGCCTGCCAGTGAAGACGAGGAGGGAAGCTGTCACAGAGAACGTGGGTTCACTCAGCCCAACTGGGGAATGCTGCAGAGGCAAACCCAGACCGGCTCCCGAGACGGCATGGATGCCAGAGCCCACTGGGAGGGTCGGCCCTATCATTCTGACCTCCCTCGTTTATTCTTCAAGTTTGCAGAGTGGCTTTACAAAAAAAAAAAAAAAAAAAAAAAAAAAAAGCTGCAGGCCTGGACAGCTGGTACACCTAAGGTCAACCAACGAGAAGGGTGGTGGCTCATTCACGGGCTGCAAACATGGCTCATTGCCCAAGATGAACAAGCTAAGGAAGAAAACTTCAATTATTTAGACCATGTTAGACTCCCATGGCCCATTTCTTTCTGAACGCACCCTCCCATAATTAAACGAAGCCAGGCTACTTGGTCGGCAGGAATGTAAACTTATGGGAAGAATCATGGCACAACTGGTGAAGACACTCCATTACCCCCAAGCAAAACAATAACTGTCCTCTATGTCTGCGATGGTGGAGAATCATCTTCTGGCTCCCTGCGACGAGACATTTCCGACCCAGTAGCGTGCAAGCTGAGTGAGGGCAACTTTTGCATCCGGGCCTGGGGACCCCTCTAATCCATGTGCTAATGGCTTCACGTCTCCGCTTCTGCTCAGTGTGTGCCCAGGCACCCCGAGCCACCCGTCACTTCAGGGAACAACGCCTGTGTACGAGTCACAACACGTTGCCCCGTACAGGCAGGGTTTTCAAGGTCCTAATTTATGGCCACATCTGCATTCACCAGCCCGTGTTGCTACTGTTAAAACCAAGGTGATTTTATATGCTAGAAAAAGTTCTCCAAAATCTCAATGCCAGGGAGTCAAGACCCTGAAACACACGCCCCCTCGGGGGCCCTCAGCCACGTCAGGTGAAGACACTCACTCTTCTGAAGCCAGGCCTGGGTTGGAGAAGGGCGTGGCTCCTGTCTGACCAGTGGCCGAGTGGTTCCTGTCCCTCTGCTGACTGGCTGCACAGCACCTGAGGACAGAGTCGGAGCAGAGGACCGAGAATGAGCCTGCTGTCGCCGGGCAAGCGGGGAGCAGACGGGAAAGCTGTCCTCTGCAGGCCCGAGCTGTAGGCCCGACTTCCATCCCCGGGGAACGCCATCCTGAGCCCCCGGGGAGCCCAGAATGGGGCAGGATGACACCAGCCCAGACAAAGGGCTGAGGCTCTAGATTCTCCATCAGCCGTGGCTTCTTATGTGCCAGCCCTGCGTGATGGTGATGGGGGCATTTGTCAGGGATGGGATTTGTAAGGAACTACCGCAATTCATCCTCTTTCTGGGCCTGACCTGCCTAACGGACAGATCCTGGACAGCTCTTCAGAGCAAACAGAAGTTAAAGGAACAATTTCTAGCAGGTGGGAAGGAGACCGGTATGTGGCCAGAAGCCATCCCTCCTCCCTGAGGAGCAACTGAGATGCAGGCCAAGAGGGCCCCTTCCCTTGTGCTACAGGCCAGGGCTCCCCCTCCAGACCCAACCTCTGCCTTCCCGTCTGTGCTGTGCTGCTGCTACTCACCGCTGCTTTGGGGGCTTGGACACCTCGGCCAGCCGGCGGCAGGCCTCCTCCAGCTGTGCCAGCGTGTTGGGCGGGGTCAGGGGAGGCATGGCGGGGTCCTGGGTGAACGGGTGGGCTCGGGGGGCGGCACGGGGGTGCCCGTTGCTACCCCCCAGCAGGTGGTGCCGGCCAGCTCGCTCGGCTGGGGACGCACGGGCCGACTCCAAGGGGTAAGCCTTCTTTGTGCTTTGGGCACTGAACATGGAGCAAGAGAGAAAGCAGAAGGAAAGAAACTGGGTTAGAAAAACTGGAAAATGTGACCTCAGTAGAAACTTCTCTATCCTGCCTTCAAAGAGAAGAGAAAAAAAATGACCCTACCATCACACGGACAGGGGGCGTTGCCAAAACATGGCATTTTTGTGGTCTGCTCAGTCCACCGTTTAATATTAAGACGGCAGGAGCAAACAGTCACATTTGCTTTCGGCCGACTGCAAAAATAGCCAACCCCACAATACCTCCGTGGAGACTGCCCGTGACCCTGGCCGCGGCGGTGGTGGTGTTTACCTAGGGGGCTTGGGCTTGCTCTGCCGCTCACTCTCCAGCATCCACTGCCAGACATCCTGCGACCTGTCTCCTTCCTCCCCGGGAAGTTGCAGGACCCCAGCTCCGCCTGGGGCCCCTCCTTCCCTGGCGGGCAGGGCCAGGCCCGGCTCCACGCTTTTCCCATTTCGTTTGGGCAGGGTACTGCCTCTGCTGCTGCTGCAGGGAACCAAGACCCACACCCGTCCCAGAGGCCCCGTTACATCTCTGGGACTCCTCCAATCGGCCGGTTCAGCGAGTGGCAGGGTGACACGGAAGACCCATGCACCTGCTCCCCCTGCCCCGCCCCACCGTGCACCTCCCTCCTGGAAGCTAAGTGCCTGTGACCTCTGGCCCCCACCTCACACCTGCCCCGGGCTCTGGGGGGGGGGGGGAGAGAGAGAGAGAGAGAGAGAGAGAGAGAGAGAGAGAGAGAGAGAGAGAGACCCCCACAGGGACACTCCAGTCTGCCCAGCACTTACCTGAACTGCTCCGCCTGCACGGGCTCCAGAGCCTTGGGGTGGCTCCTACACTTTGAGTAGCAGTAATACTCGGTGCCCCCGGGGCAGAAGCAGCGCACCCTCTGTGCCGCCTCTGCCTCGATCTCCTCCTTGGTCTTGGGGAGGGCGTGGTGGTGGATGTAGTGGTGGTGGACATGCTTCGTCGTCTGCTTGGTCACGAAGCCCTTGGCTCCAAGGAGGGGGCAACCAGCCTGCGAGGCTGCCATGGGGGGCAACTTGCCCCCGGGCGGGAGCAGGGGGTGGTACTGCTGGTGGTGGTGGTGGTGGTGGTCGGGGGAACGGGAGCGGGGGCTGTAGCGGCCCACACCCGGCGACTGGCAGCCCGGGGTCTTGAGGACCCTGGACAGGTGGTCGTCCAGAATGGTCTGCGGGTCCTCCTCATAGCTGCCGGAGGGCAGGAGGGAGAGGGGGTGCGGGGTGGGCCCCCCTTCTCTGGAGCTCAGCGCTAGCTCGGAAGCCTCCTTCTCTTCATCCTGGAGGGGCGGGCAGCAGAAGGGGGCGCGGGCCGGTAAGCAGGAGGGCCTGGCCCGGGTGGCCGGGGGTGGGGGTCCCGGGGAGGGGCGGCACTACCTCTCGGATCTGCTGCAGGCGCTCCTCCAGGCTGTGGCGGCTCTCCAGCTCCAGCTTCAGCTTCTCCAGCCTGGAGATGAGCTCGGCCGCGAAGGTGGCGGGCTCCACGGGGGTCATCTCCTTGGGCAGGCGGTGGGTTCTCTACGGGGCACGGGGAGGGAAGACACGACGCCGCGTTCAGCGGGCCAGCACGGGGCACCCGCCAGAGCTTCCCGGGCCCGACGGCCACGGCCACGGCTGCGCGGGCGGAGAGCGCGGGCGCGGCGCCCGGGCTGCTCGGGAGCTTTATGCGCCGGCGCCGCGGCCTCATGGAGAGCCATGGTCCCCACCAGCGTTTGCCTTGGGCAGGAGCAGTTGGTCGCACTCCGAGAGGCCCCGCTTGTTCTCTCTGTAGTACAACCAGCCCATCAGTAGCTACTCTGAAGTAGAAAATCTTCAAAGACTGTTGTCAAACATCAAAAAAAAAAAAAAAAAAAGGCAGCCCTCTGAGGTGGGAGGGGAGAGGCACCAGCTCAACTCAAGGAATAAAAAAAGTAGAGCCTAAACAGAAAGGGAGCTGGAAATTTAAAAAAAAAATAAAAAAAAAATAATAATAATAAGATTGGAAGGGAGGTGGGGGTGGGGGAAGAAGAGGGGAAAAAAGGGAGTCACACGGCCGGATCAGAAGAAGTGGTAATTTATTTCGTGGCCACACACTGCGCACCTTTGAGGTGGTGTTGTCTCAACACTGTCCTAGATCTCCCCGGCTCTCTCCACCCCTCCTCCCCGGCTCTTTGTACAGAAAATGAAGGAAGATGCTGCGGGCTAGCAGCAGAGCACCGCTGAGCTTGGCTGCCTGAAGCTCATCTATCAAGGGAACGGGGAACATCTCCAAATCAAGTACAGAATATAAAAAGGCATCGAGGGTGCCTGCCAAAAGCAGCAAACAGAGGACTCCCACTGCCCCGGCGCTCTGTCCTCCTGTCCCCCCCCGCCACCCCCTCCCCTCGGCTGTCTGCTTCCTCCTTCCTCAATTTCCCTCTTGCTCTGCCCTCCCCTCTAGGGTTGGGGGGTTGGGGGGCTGGGGGGGTGGCAGAAAGCCAACCCGTGAAGGCCCGTACTCCCCCTGCAGCTGGGCTGGCCTCCCCCTGGCCCCCGGCACCCACTTAGCCTCGGAAGTGCAGGGGCGCAGAGGGAGGAGAGAAGGTCCACCCCCCCCAACACACCCCCCAGAGGAGCCGGCTGCTCTCACACCGGCTCGGCGCGGCCCCCATCAAAGCACTGCCCTATGGAGAAAGTTGATTTGCACACCCCAGGACAGGATCATCTAATTTACAAGCTTGCGCAGAACTTTTATTCACGCACATACTCCTCTCCCCAGCACCCCCACAGCCCTGCCAAAAAAGTCTATCATCCACACTGTTGTATTTGTTGGGGTGATGTTATGGAGGAAGGCGGATGCTGAAGGCCCCAGGAAAGCATGGTGACAGGCTCGATTTTAGGACCCAGGTAAGTCTGCCCTGGACGGTGTCAGGGGCTCTCGGCGGGGAGCTACTCTAGCAACAACCACCCATGCACTAACGCAACATGGGATTAGCAGGTCGACGTGTTAATTTTCTGAATGTGGCATCACTGATGGACTAATTGAATACTCGGGAGCTGGCAGGAAGGATTCAGGAAGAGACGCCACTCGAAGCTGGGCGCACTCTTCCCCTCCCTAATCGACAGGCTTCTTGCAATCTTGGATATCAGGGTATTGCAAGAAGCGGAGCTCCTACAACGCAGGCAAGGAGGCTCTGCTGAGTTTTATGGGAGCCACACGCTGGCCGCCCTCCCGAGACTTGGAAACGTAAGGGGAGGTACCAAGAAAGGCCCTCCATGCCATGCTGGCCTCTCTTGTCAATCACAGGGAGAAGCTGTTCGTGAGATCCTAACCTCCAAACCCTTCATCCATTCAGCATTCATTAGGTGCAGATGCAACAGCAAGGATGAAGCCAAGTTCTGGGGTTGGAAACAGGCAAGACGGGACAGCTGCCCTCCAGGGCTTCAGAAGTCACCCGGAGAAATGTCCAGGGATATAATTTCCCTTCTGCAGGAGGCAGAGCTTCCTTCAGCCTCCTCATTCACCGACTCAATTGAGTCTTAGTAAGCACCTGTTACGTGCAGGCCACTGTTCCAGTCTCTGCAGATGGGGCATCTAACAGAAAAGCCTCCCTGCCCTCAGGAGGCTTCCATTCCAGTGGGAACCCAACCAGAAACATGGTTTAATTGCCACCCTTTCTTGGTTTCTGGAAAAGAACCGCTCTGGTTTCTCATGCAGAATTTTTTTCGAACTGAGAAAATGTAGAGGTTCAAGTAGGTCATCTTGAGCTTCACTCTGCCCGGCATCAGACCCCAAGGAACCATGGAACACCTCTTGCCTGCTTCCCCCTTCCTTCCCTTCACCCTGGCAGACCCAGCCACTGCTCCTCCTCTTACCAGAAACCTAACCCCTCCTCCACCTCCCACCCCTTTTCTTCAAGACTCAACATGGCTGAAAATATCCGCCTTTCCCCTCCAGGCTATACTCACCGGGAAATGAGGTAGAGACACTTGGCCATTGGCCTTCACACTGCGATGCATTTCTCTCTGGAGCTGTTTCTTACTCCCCACACGGTAAGGAGGGATTCCATCTCTGAGGGAAGGGCAAAGACAGAACCCACAGGCTCGTGAGGACGCTTCCAGCACGTGGACTAACTCACAAGCTATCCTGAGATCCCACCAATGGACAGGACCATCACATGCCTCCCTGCAAGTGTATCCCGGTCCTGGGCCCCATGGCTCTTCCCAAGGGGAATGATCAATCCAAGATCAACCTGCCAAACCCCCTGCCCATCACCTCTGTAAACTGGGGCTCCCTCTCAGATTCAGGGTGGACAACTTGGAGCTTTACAAGCTCCCCTCACAAGCTCTGCATTAGAACAGGTTACACTCTAGCCAGCCCAAAATGAAGACTCCCCTATTTCATCTCACAGGGGCCCAAGCAGGACAATCTGAGGCCCCTTTGGTCCTCCTTACAGTCCGCTGTACTGCTTCAGATCAGGGCCTTGTGGAGCACACCAGGGAAAAATACTGTAGGAAGAGGGACCACAGCCAGAGAGCCGAGCCAGGCAGTGATGAAAATGTGCCTAATTCTCCAACAGTCAAGCCCCTGATTGCTTCCAAAAGTCTTCCTTCTATAAATCACCACCACAGGACTATCTTTGGGTGCCTTTCCTCCCTCAGCTCCAAACCCTACCACCCCCAGACTAAGGAATTCCCAAGGACACGTGACCAACGTGGGCATAAAGACAAAGCCCCAACTACATGGCACTCCGTACAATTTCAAATATTTGCATACCTACTATGTGCCAGACCCTGTTTCAGGCACTGGGCAAGACAGCAGTGAAGGCAGGGGGTAAAAATGGAGACGACCACCCTCACAGGGCTTCCATTCTAACGGGTGGTAGGCAATAAGCAGAAAATGTAAAAGCCAAGTCTACAGCGTGTTAGAAAGTGCCAAGCGCTAGGACAAAATACAGGGCAGGACATGGGAAGAAAGGATGGTGTGGGAGGTGAGGAGCTCCAGTTTTTCAAGGGTGGGGTGGGGGAGGGAGTACCAATGAAGTCCTCGCTGTGATGGTGACCTTTGAGCAAACACCTGAAGGCAAGATGAACCCTCCTCCTTCATCATATTTAATAAAAAAAAAAAAAAAAAAGAGGAAGTGGTTGAGGTAAGAAAAGCCTCCACCCCAGCTAGTCTTCACTAAAACAGGACCTGAAGTAGCTATGACCTTTTTTTTTTTTTTTTAAAGAATTTTGTGCTTGAAAGCAGTTCAATGGTCAAGGTGTCACTATTTCCCACTGGTGCCCCTTCTGGAGGTCCCTTATTGACAAAAGCCTCAGGGTTCCAACATTCCTATGCTGAATCATACTTGGAGGCTGTAAATATTGAAATTAGGTATTTGGTTATTTCCTTCTTCCTGGTGTTTTGTTCATCACAGGGCAGAGGGAAGAAAAACATCTTTGGCTCATATGCCTAAAAATACCTGGGAGTAGCTGGGGGTAACTGGTTGACCTCTAGGTCCTCATCTGTAATGCCCTAGAATTCCAAGTGGCTGCATTTTCCAGAAATCTGTTGACCTAGGCCAGGTCACAGGGCCACTGTGGGGATGATACAGATCATGGCAGGTCACTACATCCAGGAGGCATGTCAGCCAAACCTTGGCTAGGAATTAGACATAAAGGATCTAATTGTATGGAGGATACAGGGGGAGAAAAGGGATCAATATCTAAAGCAGGGGAGCGCCTGGGTGGCTCAGTCGGTTAAGCACCAGACTCTTGGTTTTGGCTCAGATCGTGATCCTGTGGGTTGTAGGATCAAGCCCTGCATCGGGCTGCTCTGCTTGAAAGATTCTCTGTTCCTCCCCCTCTCCCTGTTCCTGTGTTCTCTCTCTCTAAAAATAAATAAATAAATAAACCTTTTAAAAAAACATATCTACAGGAGGTACATATACACACACGGGTGAGTCCTGTCCCATAGAAAGGCCCAGAGGACCAGACGCAGCACAGCAGTTGGACGAGTGCAGGCTGAGCCTCCCAGACAGCCTCCTGCTCCCTTGACTGGACCCTCAAAGGCCAAGTAGGATAGAAGGTTCCAAGTCTAGAAACTTACTGAACCACCTGGAGCATATTTAACCAAAACTCAATGTTTTCACCTTGGGATCACCAATAAGATGGCTGGCCTGACCAATAACCAGATTCCACAGCAGGGGATTGATTCCAAAACAAGGCTGCCCACCCCTGGGTATGTGGACATATAATCCAACTTCATCCTGAATTCACAAAGTAGGCCCAGGATCCAGATTTGAGCCACTGCTGGACTCCAGAACAGGTGTCCTAAACTCAGCAACCCACCCTCCCACCCCATCTAGAGGAGCCAAACTTCCTGATAGTCCATTTCCTAAAGTCCTGTGAAGTCACATGATCTACTGAAGCAGGGAAGATGTGGGGAACATTCTGGAACACACTACCCCACCACTTGGTACTCCCTGGCCATGGGGCACGCCAGGTGGTTCCTAAGGCACAATGAAGATCCCCTTATATTGTCTCTTGCCTTATATTCTTTGTGGGGTGAGGGTGACCAGGGGGGTCCCCCAGATTGGGCCGCACACTGAACCAACTTCCATTGCCCTAGGACTGCCCCACGACAATGTCCATGCCCTTCTCCTGACCAGCAATACCTCCACGGACTTTAAAAGGGTGCGTGGCCTCTGCTCCACGCTTCTGCCTGACAATCTTGGGGGGTAGGAGTCAAGCACCCCATGGACTTCACTATGACACATGCAAGGCTTCAAGAGTCCTAGAGGGGGTCCCCATCACCTCTAGACTGTCTTCAGGTGTCCCCTAGAAGCCTCTGCTCTTCCCCTCTCCACCCTGATGGAAATCAGTTTTTATGCCCCTTGCTTTTTCCATACAAAGCAGAAGAAGAGAATTAGGGGAAGTATATAAAGAGAGTGGAAGAGGGGGAAGCAGGTCCCTGGCCAATGGAAGGCAAGAGGAACAAATGATTTCAGCACCACCACCAGGGCAGGTGATGGTGCCAACTGCAGAAGAGGAAACCTGTGACCAGGGCAGAGAAGAGACATTTCAACCTGCAGAGGCTCAAAAAGGTGCCTTCTTGGAAACAGGGCTTCACCCTCTCCACCCTAAGAATCTTCTTCCAAACAGCCACATGTGCCAGAAGAGAGCGGCTCTTCTTCGTACTCAGGCTCTAGAAGTTTATGGTCTGTCTCCTGGATGCTCAGCATGGTGAGGGCCAGAGTGCCCGAGTTTCGGTCCCTATACCATCACCCTTTAATTATAAGCATTTTAGCTAACGAGCCCACTGCTGAGCCCAGCTGTTTCTGGGGAGCACTGCTTTTGAAGCATGGACTCCACTTAGCTGCCATTTAAGCCGAGCCAATCAGCTTAGCCTTTGGACTCCGCTGTGCCCAGCCTAACCTGAGCGCCGTCCTCCCGAGGTTTAGCAGTAACCGACTCACTCACACACGTGTCCACTCCCATTCCCATCTGGCAACCACTCAGGAGGCAGCCTCTGATCAAAAGCCTGGTTTTGCAAGATAAGATTTGAACTTCACTTGGGTGCCTTCCCTGGTGCCCAGAGTAAACCCATGAATAAGATAGAAGGAAATACAACTAAATAAGCAAAGGAACCCGTGCCACCCTTCCCATGGACCGAGAGGGAGGCACCTTGCGCTGGCTTTGTGACACCCGGAGCGGAAGCGACCTCTCTGTCAGGCTGATCCTGACCGTAAGAGCAACTTTGCACAAAAATAGAAGACTGAGAGCCACCCCATCCCCCGCCCCCTCTGTGTCATAGACGTAGACGTAGCTTCCGTGCTTCCCGGCTGCCCCGAACACAGAAGCCACACTGGGGTGGCGAAGAAGAACCCGTTGCTTGCCACGTTTTCCGCCCCTGGCTGCAGCCTCCTGGGCCCGACAACCCTCTGCGCCCCACACTCCAAGGGACAGGGCTTTAGGGCTTTGCTGGAGTCTGGCAGCTAACTGCCCCCCCTCCCACCTTCCCCATCCCCAGCCAAAAAATAGAAAGCTATTTCTTCTGTGAATGCAGGCTTCAGAGTAACAGGCTCATAAAACAGCCTTCTCAGAGGCCTACTATGAAGGCCCAGATCCCTGGCCACCTTTAACAGGGCTTTTGACTTAGCGGGAAACACGAGTCCGTGGCGGGCTTTGGGAGAAGGCAAAGACGGCTTCAGCCCCCGCCAGCTGTCCCCCGGGCCCCCGGCGCAGGGCTCCCTGAAACAGCCAAGTGCAGGCCGGCCCCGCTCAACTTCTACTCCGGCCTCTTGCAAAGGCCCCCGGGACTTAATTGGTCCCGTCGCAAATGAGACGATTGCTTCCCGGGCTTGTGTCTAATGAACTCCAACCTTCTGGAGTCTATTGAAGGCTCCTGTGACCCCCTCTCCCCCGCCCCGGCCGGGTCCCCTCCCCAGCCCCTGGCAGCCCCCCTGGCAGCCCGCGCCGGCCATTGTGACGGGGAGAAGCAGCCAGGGCTCTTTTCATGCTTTATGGGGCGCTCCTATTCACTTGTTCAAGGAAATTTCAAAGGGGCCTGCTACCCTCTTATCCCGCTAAGCTTCCCCAGAAGAACAATGGGCTGAAAGCGGTTCAGTTCAGCTTTTCATCCCCCACACACTTTATTTCTCGCCTGCTCCGCGCTCTCATCTGTGCGAGGCCCACAATTGGCAGAGCTCTGAAGAGGGGTCTAATCCCAGCCCTGGGAATCCCGGGTGACCCGCCCGACACCCAGCAGATCACACACACCCAGGGCCGGCCAGCCAGAGAGTGGCTCACACAGCCCGGGAGCTCAGGACATGCCAGGCCTGTGGGGCAGGAGAGCAGGAGGGCCCAGGGACCCCCCGCCCCCAAGCACCTGGCAGCCTGAGACCCACGGGGACCACCCCCGGCATCCCAGGGGCTCTCATCCCAGAGACCTGCCAGAGACCACAGTGGGCAGCAGGAGGCAAACTGCCCTGTCAACTCCAGAGAGAGGAGGATCCTACACGGATGAGAAATTCGCCCCTAGGTGACAAGAACATGCCCACGTGGGTCCAGCTGCAGTGGCTTCATGGGACAATCACTTGCCCACTTGGTTGGGAGAAGGCTCAGATCAGACCCAACACTGAGGCCCCAGGTCTCCCAGCCTTCTGGGAACCTTCCCTCGGTCTTGAGGTCCTGGTTTACTCACCACCAACCCAAAACAGCTAACAACGCTGAGGTCCTGCCTACTTGGGATCCCAAAGAGAAAGGTGCACATGAAGAGGCTCGCCCTTTTCTGTCTCTAGACCCAAGTGGACTTTACTGGCTACAGCTAGGTAGCCTGGCTACCTAGAAGAGCTGACTGGCAAAGGTTACTCCTCTGATCCTGGACAGGGCCTAGGCGGTACTCCAAGTCCACGAGTGCCTTAGCTGAAGCAGGAAGGCTGAGAATGTTAAAGTCACCTCTAAAAAAAAAAAGAAAATTAAGAAAGTTCTTCTAAGAAGGGAATAATGAAGGGGGGGTGGATGGGGAGAGCAGGGGAGAAGTTGGAATCTATTCTCTCCTACCCCTCCCCCAAACCATTAAAAAAGAAAGCAGCCTGGTTCTCTAATAAATGAAAGAAACTCAAAGTGGCTCAAAGGTCTCATCATCAACTGGTCCTACTGACACCTCATGCTGGAAATTCTCCAAGGGCCTCAGACGTGAGCTCCATCCTGCTGCACCAGCCTTGGGTCCTACTGTCCCCCTACTGTGAAAGTCACAGGTGACTGCCTCCCTTTCTGACTGGGTCTTGTGAGGCTCAGGCATGATGGAGACTACACCCAAGTCGGCTCATCACAACCCCAAAGCAACACCTCAATGGTGGGGAGTGAAATGCGGGCAAGGGCAGAAAGCCAGCCAAAAACAGTCTCTAAAAACACCAAACAGAAGCCTTACAGTGTCAACTACATTTGATTTGGGAGATTCACTCAACGCCCTCATTCCAACCCAACTTTCTCTCCTTTTACTCAATAGGCTAAGACTCCTCCCTCACGCAATCCACAAATGAAAGCTGAAGGAGTGATGTTGCTAGAAGCAAGCACAGAGATGGGAGTGAGATAGGACAGCAGGCAGAATGACCAAGAGAAAAAAAGAACAACCATTTTCAAAAAGTGGGGGCACTGCCAGCATGTATGTGGGGGGCAGAGAGCCTGACATGGCCTCCTACCCTACATGGTAGGAAAACAGATCTTGATACCAATGGTTGAGATCAAGCAATAAATTATGCCTGATACCATTCAATAAAAATAGAACAAAAACGTATTATTTTAAGGACTGTGACCATCAAAAGGTCATTTTTCTCAAGTATGTGGAGTTGGGATAAAAAACTAGCTTCCGTGGAAGCCCTCATTTCTCCATGCTGGATGAAAGATGTGTGTCTCTTATTCTAATTTCACTAATGCCAAAATGCTCTTCTTTTATTAAAATGGAACCTGTCACCTTGTGGCTCTCTCTCCCTTTACTAACAGGGAATCAGAGGTAACATGAGGAAAACCAATAGTGGATTCCCAAACCAACTTCATCAACTTCCCTTCCAACTGGCTCCATGCCACAGGCCAAAAAACAGGACACTGGCCAGAAGAAACCAGATCATTTCAAACAAACTGGAAGAAGAGATGGTCCAGTTTTAAGATGGTAAAATGAACAAACTCTACATATGTCCTAATACACAGCTCAGTGGGTTTGCCTTTCAAAACTGTCCCCTTATCAAAAGAGATCCCAACTTGTGGGAAGGCTTCAAAGACCCTTTCTGGAATGGTTAATTCTCCAGTGGAAGTTGGGTGAGCTCTTGAAAGTTTTGCCCAATCCCATGCTCCACCTCCCTTGAACCTCCCGAATCAGAACCTCAAAGGATGGCAAGAGATGGGGATACCCAGCTCAACACACACATACACACAGCCTGCAAGGAGACACAGAGAATGGCTTTTCTCCACTCAGAGATCACCACTGCGTGACTCTGAATGACTTTTGATGCAAATTGTGACCCCACCGGATGGCCTGCCGACCTCATCAGACCTACCACGCAGATGACTTGGATTGTTTTCAGAAAGCGAAGAAACAAACCGAGGTGGATGGCGGGGATGCACAAAATAGGTGAAGAGCATGAAGAGGTACAAGCCTCCAGGAACACAGTAAGGAGGTTGCAGAGATGAAGAGTACAGCATGGGCACTATCACCGGTCGCTCTGAAACAACACTGTGTGGTGACAGGTGGGGACTACGCTTATTGTGCTGAGCACTGAGTAACGTGCAGAAATGTGGATTCGCTATGCTGCACACCTGAATCGAATAGAACATTGTGTCAACTATCCTTCAATATCCTTCAATAATAAATTCTTTCTTATCTCTCTCTCTTTTTTTAAGATTTTCTTTATTCATGAGATATACAGAGACAGGGAGAGAAAGGCAGAGACACACGCAGAGGGAGAAGCAGGCTCCCTGCAGGGATCCCGACGTGGGACTCGATCTCAGGACTCTAGGATCACGCCCTGGGCCGAAGGCAGGCGCCAAACCGCTGAGCCACCCAGAGATCCCCACCCCCAGCTTTTTTTAAAAAAAAGGAACAAACTCCTACTATGCCGGATGCATTCATCGTCAAAAGATCCAAGATCAGGTGACTGGAGACAAGCCCCACTCAGGGGTAGAACCTGACACAGACAAGGCACCTGCCAACACTTAGTGAACTGAACAACGTCCAGCGAACACATCCATGAGGGGACAGCACATATGGTGGACCCTGAGAGACCTCTGGCTTTCTGAGTCTCACCTTCAATGCTTTTTCCTTCAGAAAACAGTGAACACACCCACACACAAACCCTGCTCCCCGCTGCTGGTTCTGCAGACTGGACACCGGGTTCCAAGAGCAGCCCAGCACTTCTACCCAGGGAAGAAAGGCAAAAGGACAGCCAGAAGATGGGTTTCTTTCTTTCTTTTTCCTTTTTTTTTTTTTTTTTAAGATTTTTATCTATTTATTCATGAGAGACACAGAGAGAGGGAGAGGCAGAGACACAGGCAGAGGGAGAAGCAGGCTCCATGCAGGAAGCCCGATGCGGGATTCGATCCAGGGACCCCAGGATCACACCCTGAGCTGAAGGCAGATGCTTAACTGCTGAGCCACCCAGGTGTTCCAGATGGGCTTTTAAACTCAAGATGATCATCTCAACCTTCTACCGTATTTTAGTTTTCTAGCAACTTGACGGGCCTTCAAGGCTCAAGGCTTAACACACCCCCTCCCCCACTCCACCCTTCCCCCACACACACACCAGCACCGGCACCTGCACACTCCCCGCCTACCACGCAAGTGTCCACACACAGAGACGGGGTTTGCAAAGGCAGCTGAGGCCGGCTGAGGACTGTGCCGCTGGCCCAGCGGGCCACGCTGCCAACCACGTCCACGGTGGGGCCAGCAGGATACTTACACGCTGCTGTCCGTCATGGACATGGAGTCATCCGTCAGCGCATCGCTGGAGATCTCACTATCATTGGCGCTGGTAGCTGGCGCGAAGACATAGCCAGAACCTACGTGGTATGGATTAACGGGATCGCTCCTCTTGAAGGACCTGTGGGAAAAGTACAAGGGCAGCGCATCATGACCTCGCACCAGACACCCCCGTAACCAGGCAACCCCGGGACGCACCAGCCCGCCACGTGCTCAAGCCAACCTGCTGCCCGGGCCGGTTGCACATCCGGGCAGACAGCAGGGGCCACTTAGGGAAGACAGGTGAGCCACCAGCCAGCCCTGGGGAGAAAGCGGGCTAGGTTCGTCTGCTGCCAAGGGCAGGTCTGCCAGGAACAGAGGAAGCCTTGAGCAGCCCTGGGGATCCTACAAAGTGCTAAACACACCCTCCGAAAGAGGAAGGCACAGGACTCTGCACTAGGGGGGAGGCTATCACATGAAAGAGGAGAAAACGTTTGTAGAGGGGAAGGGTCTTCTCCCTCCCACGGCCACGTCCAAGCCTGCACTGGAAGAACACAGTTTTCGGGCCCCAAGATGTCGTACGCATCCAAGCTCCCTATCCCGGGTCTGTTAGCATAGCTCCGAGATTCAAGCAGCCAAGGACCTAGCACAGCCCACTCATCTCAACCCTGGGCCCAGCACACTGGGCGGATGGGATGGAAAAGCTCAAGACAACGTTCAGGACTTCCACCCCCCACACCCCACCCCTGGAGCCGGGCCCTGCTGTGCCCTCCCCCACCGGCAGCCCGGCTAAGACCAAGACCACAGGATTAAAATGAGCAGCACAGCTGTTTCAAAGGAAGGTCCGGGCCCCTCCTCTGGTGTCTCCTGCCCTTTGTTTCAGTGGCCTCTGCCTCCCCACCCTGCCCTCTTGATCTCCTCTCAGAACAACCAGTGTGTCTGTCCCCTGCTGGGTTGCATTCCTCCTAAGTGAGGGGAGAAGGAGGAAGGAGCCACAGTGGGCAGCGGGCTGCAGGAAGGGGCCTGCAAAAGGCCCCCTTGACAGACCCTGGCACCCTCCATTGGGCCCACCAAGTCTAAGCCAACAGCAAAGGAATCAACTGGGGGAGAAGGGGAAGGCCCAGAGGAGAGAACTGACTCCATCAGGCCATTGCTCAGATCTCTATAAGGATGGCCTTGGGGGATGGCAGATGAAAGGGTCTCTTGAAAGGTCAAAGCAGTCCCTGCGTGCCATCACCCAGCTCCTGTTCACCTCCTATGTGTGTGGCACCGTTGCAGGCTCTGGATTGGCCCCACCAGAGTCCCTGGTCTCCTGGCACCAGTGGCCTGGTCCCCATTAACAGGGGGGTGCCCCAGGGGAGGCACAGTGTTGGCACAGGCTCACAAAGAGGGGCACATGTTCACACACATCACACCATCCTGTGCTCGCAGCCCCCGAGGGGAGGAGGAGCTCTGGGCCCACCTCACCAGCCTGCCTGGGGTCAGAGCCAGACATCACCTGCGTGACACTGATTTGTTTGGCTCTCAACCAAACTCTTTTTGCCTAATACAAAGACCAGCCTCGAGGGTTTGAAAAGTTCTGGCGGCATGCATGACCCAGGCTGTGCCACCACATTGGACTGAGGGAGGGTGGGGTGCGGGCAGGAGCTGTGGCCACAGTCTGGTGTCAGACCCTAAGCAGGGGCGGCTGCGATGGGAAAGATGGTTAACAGGCAGGCCCTGCTGCTAAGGCTATGTCCAGAGTCCAAACATTCTAGAGCCAGAATGAACCAAAGGCAGCATCTTTAGTTTAGAAATGTGAATAAAAACCAAGTTGCCAAAGACTGAGCGCTTAGTAGAGGTGTGCTGTTTGGCGCACACAGTAGGTGCTCAAGGAGTGTCTACTGCTCAGTCACCTTATAGCCTCACAACCAGGGCAGGGGGCCCAGAGCCCTAGGTAGGGGCCAAAAGCCTCATTGGAGGCCACTTGGCTGGGGATGTGGCCACAGGGAACCCACATCCAGACTCCTAGAGGGCTCAGCGTCAGTGGGAACCATGATTCTGCTCTATCAAGCTGGAATGGAACATAAGGCCACATCTTGGAAACAGTACGTGGATGCAGAACTGACCAGAAAGTGCAAATGAGGAATGGCATACTTGAACCCGCTGAGTATCTTGGACCGGGTGACCCTGAGCTGTCATTGAGGCACAGGCTCTGTCCTCCCATCGGTAGAGGACAAGAAGTCTCCCCACCTCCCAGGATATGCGGCGATGATTACATGAGGACGGTAAGGCCCTCCATGCCTCAGCTGCGGTCTCGTGTCCTCAATATGGCATTTGGAGACACCAAGGCTGGAGAGAGAGTACGAGTGGGAGCAAAGGAAAGGCAGATGACTTTTCTTGGAGGAGAGATGATTGAGTAAAAGAGTTTCCTAGTTGATAAGGGAAGTCAAAAGAGAAGAGAGGATGGCTGTGTCTGGCACTGCCAGTAAAGGCAGGACAAGAGGAAATGGACTTTTAAGTCCATAGAAAGCACTTCCTACTTGGTCCAACTAGAGCCCTGGAGTGTATGGGGCTATAGACTCATCCAAGTGCTTAAAACAATCCAAAGTTCCCTCCTCTCTCAAGTGCTTAGACATGGCTACTGCCTCAAAGCAGGGCAGACGAAGACACCTCTTCAGGGTCCCCTCCTAGCTTTCAGAAACCCAGTGGTAGGAAAGTGCTCTAAGCCCTGGATAGGGAACGGGAATCAAGAGGTCAAGAGCTGGTGCTGACTTGGCTCCCAGCCAGCAGGTGACCACAGTCGAGTCACCGCCTCCATGGACGTAGGGTCCCCACCTAAAAAATACATGGTTCAAATGTGGCCATCAGCACAAAGTTCTTATGTTCTCTGAAGAACCAGGGCACTGTGATTTGGAGAGATATTAGTAATACCCCCCCCCAAACCAGCTGCCGAGGAGAACAGAGCTGTCGTGGCCCTTCTTTCTTCTGCGGAATTTAGCATGACTCGTAGTCACGCGGCGCTGGTGTGTCTACATGATGAATGCCTGTCCTGTGCAACCAGACTGTAAGCTCCATGAGGGCAAGGACCAGATCGGTCTTCTCTGTGTCTCCCCAGCTGGCCGAGCATGGCAGAAATTCTAGCCTTTGCTGAACTTCCTTAAAAGACCTGAGGGCCATCTGATGGGGTTGCTGAAAAGTATTTTAGTCTAAGAGGCATTAGTGCAAGATCAAAAGAGCCCACAGAGCCCTAAAGAGCATTCAGACACTCTCTCTGACTCCACCGCTCTGTCCCTGTGGCATTAACTCAGTGACAATGTCCTGAAGTCAACCTCTACAGGGAGCAAATGACTCAATAGAAATCCCTCCTCCCTCCCCAAATCCCATGTGTGCTCACGGCTTTGCACTCCTTGGAGTAGATCACAAAACACACGGATCCCAAAATAAACTTGTCCTCCCTCGCTTCCAAAATAGAGGGCTCCTGTGCGACCAGTAATTAAACATGGACTATACTGCCCTTAGCTCACTTGACTGCAGGAAAGTATTTGGATTTTCCTGCAATCATAAGGGGGGGGGGGGGGGACGAAGACGAGGAAGGAGCAGGGTTGTGGAGGAGAGACAGAAACTTAATTTTTAAGAACCCAGAATGTTGTCAAAATCGCCACATGATTTTAAGAGTGGATTAGAGTTCTTTTCTTGAATCTGAAAGAAAGAAAGAAAGAAAGAAAGAAAGAAAGAAAGAAAGAAAGAAAGAAAAAGAAAAGAAAGAAAGAAACTCGACCACGCTACAGTAATTGTACCCAGATGCTTTGATTATTTCTCGGGGCTGCTGTGCTCTCACAGTTACTGCAAGGATTTTAAATTCCTACAGAGAGCAGAGGCCTATGGTACAGATTTTGCACTGGGAATGCATCCACGGACCTCCGCTCGAAGCTTGCGTGTGCAAAGGGCTTTCAGCCGTCAGGTAGCACAGTCTCCTGGGACCTTAAGGGAAGGGAAATTGTTTGCTGGCTTTTTTTTTTTTTTTTCCCTCCCCAGCTTACTCTTATCTCTTATCTAGATGCCAGTGCTGTGGCCCCTGCCCCCTCCCCATACAGCAGGGCAAAGCTGCCATCCAGGCGTCACAACAGACCTGACCTTTGGGGCCTCCTTCTGGATCTCCTCTCAAAACAATGCAACTTAAAAAAGTATTTGCTTCGAAAGCTGTGCGTTTAGGGCTTTCCACAAGCCCTCTGACCATGTACTCACCAAGTCACCGCCCAAAGGGCAGTTTGCTAAGGCAAGAGCAGGGGGTGCTCAGGGAGGGGCCTAGCACTGGGTGGCTGAGCCATTCGGAGAGGCGGACTTCTACAAGTGTGTCTCAGCAAACTGCCTTCATCAGAGATTCCAGCCTCTAACTGGAGGCTACTGCTTCCAGCATATCTTTCCTATGGCATCATTTTCTTTGATAATTGAAGCCAAGCTTGATTCCAGTGGCTTCGCACAAAAACGGGCCTCATCAGCGAGTTCTTTCAGAGAACAGGAAGCACTTGGAGCCAGCAGAGGGCCATCTGCTAGGCCTGACTTATTTTTAAGGGAGGCCAGAGGAGAGGGTCCAATGGGAGACAGAGGAGACCCAGCTGGCACAGGATGGCCCCAGTGCCAGGGCAGACGGGGAAGGACACAAGGGAGCACTCTGTGAGCCCAACACTGTGTCCTTCCCAAAATAAATGCTGGGCTGAGCTCCTAATCCCACAGCCCCTCTACACACACCTCAACACTGTGTGTGTGTGTGTGTGTGTGTGTGTGTATGTGCGTGCACGCGAGTGTCTGCGCAGTGGGGCTTTTACACGTGCTTCCACCAACCGGTCACTCTTGCTCAAAGTTATTTATAGAGACCATCAAAAGCCCAGGCAGCCCACTCAAGCACTCACAAACCAGAGTCCTTCCCTCTGAGAATAATTCCTGCTCTTCCGTTCCAACTATTTATATTAAACCTGACACCAAATCAGTGAGGACACAAACAAGTCATTAGAAAGGAGGCCTCCGCTGAGTGACCAAGGTAAACACAGGGCTTGGAAGACGAGCCAGCGCTCTTGGCACCCAGCTGCCAAGGCTGCTCCTCAACAGCGAAGGCAGGCGGACCCCTCAGCAGGGCTCGAGTTGTCGGTTTCATTCATGTCACTGGCTTCTGAAGCCCATCCCATCTGCCACGTACCTTGCTTGATGAGTGAGCCTACTGGAAGGGGAGGCGGGCTTGAAAGAGTTGGACAGGATCCCTACATCCCAAGAACTGGCTGAAAAGACAGACTTCAGGGGGGTGGAGTTGGGGGTGGGGACTACTCTCCAACTTTACAGTGAATCTAGAAGCCCAGAGTCACTCTCCGAAAGCGGTATCCTAACCTGGTCACCCTTTTCACAAATCCACTCCTTATCATGATTCAAGGATTCGAATGCTAATGCTTTGCGAGAGTTGGGAACATTTCCCTTTACAAAGGGCTTTCTGGTCTATTATCTTGATCCCAACAGCAATGTAAGACATGAACAGAAGGGATGGTGCCCTATCATTGTACAGGAGGACATCTGGGAACCCTCAGGTAGTGATGAGTGAACAGGGCTGGAAGCTGGGCCTTGGAATAATTTGGGACACCTCCCAATACACCATAGGTACACCTGAAGAGCTTGCGTGTCAAAACGAAATGAGATAGGTCTTAAGTTATCTGTGATGATGCCCAGTTAAGACGTGTGGGCTTCGGGGAGTCCAGGTAAAACACTTCATTTCAACCCAACAGTGGGAGGAAACACACACAGAGCGTAGCAACTCCAGGGACAGGTGAAAAGGTGTTAGCTATATGGATCAAACGTGCCCACAGCTCACAACCAGGAAGGCAAGCACTGGAAACACAAGGGATCTTTGGTCCCTGCTCCCAGGATCTCAAGAGCTTCACAAGAGTCATCTCTAGAAAGTTTAATCCTGGTAAAATCCCAGGGGAGGCCTTTGGAAGGAGGGGCACTCACAGGCTGGCTCTCTCCTGCCCACCCACAAAGGGGAGGGGTCGCAGCAGGGTCCTGCCTGGGAGCACTTTCTTCCGGGTGCCATCCCAAACCACACACAAACCACACGCGGTGCTGTTTACAGAAGGGACGCTCAGGTCCTGATGCTGGGAAGACACAGAAGCTCCACTGTCGGAAAGCCCCTGGAGAAGCAGCCTTACCACAGGACTTAAGTAGTCTCCGCTACAGCTGCCAAAACCGGAGAGCAAGGAGACCAGCACAGATTTACCAGAATGTGCATCTAATGCACCGGGGCGGTAGCAGCAGGTGCCGCCGGGTGACTGCCCAGGCACAGAGGCCCGATCTAGTATCTTCCCCAGAACAATCTGAAACCATCAGCTTAAAGATGCTGAAACAACTCCTTTCACGTGATCCTATGCTTCCTCTCAAAAGCCAATCCAGTTCCACTTAGGTGTAGACCAGATGTCTGAGATCCGGTAAAGCAGCTCCGGGGGCTGCAGGAGCGCCCTCTGGTGGTCAGAGCCTAAGCTCTTCGCTCCCAGTGAAAAAGTCCACTCTCCGCCACCTCTCAATCACCTCTCAATCACCCCTCGATCAGGCTCAGACCCGACTCCCCTGCCCCTCTAGCTACTGCCGGACACTGGACACCCTACCCTACAGGGAGACGGCAATCTCCACAGAGGCAGCCATCAGAGTGCATCCCCGGTCCCAAACACGCGAAGGAAAACACAGGAGGGGCAGCAAGCTAAGCCATGCAGACAGCAATCAAGTGCTCCCCTCTCCACTGCATGCCAACAACAAGGATCTAGAAAAGAGAGCTTCATTTTGGGTATCTGGAGGGGGAGGGAGGGAGAGACACTGAAAAACTCATTCTAGCAGGAGGTCTGAAATTGCTGCCAAAGGTCAAGAATCTTAAGGCTTGGCCATTCCGTAAAGGGCTGTTGATCTTTGAAGCCTCAAAAAGGGAAAGTACTTCAGGGGCCCGTCCCCTCTGTCCACGACTCTTCTCCGCCAGCACTAAGCCGCACAACCGTCCATGGAGGCCTGACCCCAGGCTGCAAGCATTTAAAACCTAGATTAATATACCAGCAGAGCCTAAAGCTCAGAGGTCCTATATTCAGGAAAGTCACAGGACCTCCCCCAGTTAGGAGGGTTCCGTGCCGAATTCTACAAAGAGAACCACCACCTCAGCGGTTAGGCCAATTGCTGGCTCTTATCTTAACAGAGGAGTTCAAAAGATCCCACTTACCCCCACGTCCAATGGGTGCGCACGATATTCCTGCCTCCACAACCCAGCTGCCTCCCAAGCCACATTAATTTCTCTCTCCAGATTAGTGGTGAATGACCCCTCCAAAACCGGTGCTTAGTGTATTCGGTGACTCAGAGGCATCAAAAGCTGCTATCCTCTCTCTCTCTCTCTCTCTCTCAGCCTTCTAAGACTGGTCCAGGCTAATAAGTAACCCGCATTAATGAATACTGCTTGCCACTGTTTGAAGTGAGTCCTGGAAGACTGCAGGTTTAGATTTAGCTGTGTCTGCAGCACTTCTCCCCACTTTAAACAACGACAAGCCAAGATCAAAGGCTCCGTGGCCAGCGGTCCTAGCTCTCAACAGACCTTTGTCAGCCTCTGCAGCACATCCATCCCACCATCCGCCCCCCCACTTAACTCGAAACATCTGCCGAGTCCACCCAGCCCTCCCGGGCCCCCTCCCCAGACGGCCCAAGTCTTACCTGTATCCATTTTCAACAGTCTCCGTGGACCTCACATTCGCCGTCGCCCTCAGGGTTTTGCTGGACAGGCCAACCACGGTGGGTGACAGTTTGCACTTGAAGTCCGCACAAGCCCACTCCTCTTCCTCATTCAAGGTGGGGAGATAGCCACACACGACCTTGAGGCTGCCCAGTCCCCCGTTACTCATGTAAGCTGTGTTTTCTCCCCCACTCCTCACATATTCGAGGTATATATCAGAAGTCAAAAACATCTGGTAGGCATTTTCTTCCATCACCGACTGGATCTCAGTCTGTGCCTGGTCAAACATGATGGAATCAATCTGCTGCTTCTTGATGCCATCTCTTATGTAGGTTTTGGTGGCAGGCTTCAGCTGCTTGGAGACAATGCTGTTGTTCTCGATGTACCTTTTGTAGATCGCTTTGGCTACTCGTAAAGTTTTGGTATCCTTCAGGTTCATCTGCCTGAATCCGTTGCAGGCAAACCAGAAGTCTAAGGTATCCACGCATTTGTCCCTCTCCAGGAAAGTGCGGAAGAGATAAGCACCATCTTGATCGCCCAACAAGGAGTGCAAGGACTTGGTCCACCGGGTCAGAGGGGAATCCGGGGACGCCCGCCCCTCGGGCTCCCCCAACCCATCCTCATTGCGCCTGGCGTT
The DNA here is from genome assembly GCF_048164855.1 of Canis lupus baileyi. Taxonomy (NCBI): domain Eukaryota; kingdom Metazoa; phylum Chordata; class Mammalia; order Carnivora; family Canidae; genus Canis; species Canis lupus. The sequence goes on from NC_132853.1 coordinate 46,101,153, forward strand.
GGAGGACACGGGCATGGGTTTGGTGACCTGACCCTTTCCTAGCCCGGGCTGGCACGGCGGGGTCTCCCCTTCCTCCCCCGGAACCGGGGGTCGGGGGGCATCCTCGTGGAAGCTGCTGCTGGGGTCTGGGAGGCGAGTCACCAACACAGCACTGCTCATGGTGAGGGAGTTCTTCGCGACGGAGTTTGTTTGTTCCCTTCCCCCAGTTCCTCTCAGCAATCAGCGTGGTCTCTCTTTCTCTCTCAAGTCAGCAGGGGCTCATCTGAGCCTCCTTTCTGGAAAGAAAAGGAAGGGGGGAGGTAGGGAGAGAGAAAGGGGTATTGATCTAATCAAAACCAGATCTACCCAACATCAAAGCAAGAAAGTAAACAGGCTTTTCAACTCCTCAAATTCAAATCAAGCAACCCAGCTATCTGCGAGGTGCTCATCTAAAGTATCAGACGCTGCTTTTTCAAAGGCGAAATCTGAGCTCCCTGCACAATTGGGGGGGAGGGGCGGGGAAGGTGAGCGGGGAGCGCGGAGGGTGGGAGGTGGGGGCGGAGGGGTTTGGAAGGTGTAAGACTGAACCTTCCAAAACCCGGTCGGCCGGGGCGCACGCAGGGCAGCCTGGGCTCGGCTCGGCTCGGCTCGGCTCCCCTCCGCTCGGCTCCCCTCGGCTCGGCTCCCCTCCGCTCCCCTCCCCTCCCCCACGACAGCATCAACTCCAAAGACGCGCACTCGGAGCCGCCGGGCGGTGTGCAGGTGAAACCAATTTCGGTAAATTTCCCCACTCGGCGCTCCGCACAGATAGCTCGAGCTCCAAACGTGCCCTTCCCCGGCATCTGGTTCCCATTCCCCCCACCCACCCTCTCCCTCGGCGCTCCCCCTTCCCACTCCTTAAAAATTCAGAAGATCCGCGGCCGAGCGAGAAGCCCGCCCAGCGAGGGGCGGAATGGGCTCCCAGCTGGGCGCCCCCCTCCACCCAGATGTAAATGTCCGCTGCGCCCCCGCCTCCCGCCAAGAATCCGGCTCAAGTCCACACCGCGGCGGCCCCCGTCCCCCAGAACCAGAAACCCACCCGCTCAGACAAGACTTTGATCTTCAAACTTTGCGAGAGGCGCTGAGCAGCCTCGGGACCCGCCGCCCCCTGGCCCCGGCCCCCGCCCCCGCCCCCGCCCCCAGCTCACCTCCCGGAGCCGCAAGCCCTGCAGAACCGGATCACAAACCGTCTCACGCTACCACTGCCTGTGCCAAGAATCCCAAACTCTACTGACCTCAATCCTGTCTTTTCTCCAAAAGAGAAAAAGTCTCCTCTAACCAATAAACAAGGCGCTCTCCCCAGCACGGGAAGGAGCGACCCGGGCGGGCCGGGGGATGGGGCGGGCCGGGGGATGGGGCGCGACCCCGCAGCCGGCGGGGTGCGGGCGGGGGGAAGGTGGGGCGGCCCCGTTACCTGCAAGACGAAGGCGGCCCGAGGCCGGGCTCTCATCTCCGCCGAGCCCCACCGGCCCGCCCCCCCCCCCGGCCCAAATCCAACCGAGCGCGTCCAGAGCCCCGGGGCGGGGGCCTCTCGGGCCGCCGGGCCGGGAGCCGCAGCCCCCGGGGCGCTCGCCGCACCCCGAGCCCGGGCCGGTCCCCGGCGCCGCCGCTCGCAGAGGCGCCCGCAGCCAAGGCACGGAAAGCGGCAGCCCGGTCCAGCAATGGCGACGCGCGGAGTCCCTGCCTGTCCGCACGGGGCGCGGGGCGCGGGGCGCGGGGCCCGGGCGGGGAGGAGGACGCGGGCGGCGCGGGCGCCCCGGGCTCGGGCCGCTCCTGCGCGCAGACTGAGCCTGGCCCGGCGCTCGGGGCCCCTAAGCGCGGCCCGGCGGCCGGGAGGGGAGGGGAGGGGAGGGGAGGGGAGGGGGGAGGCGGGGAGGGGGGCCGAGAGGCGGGAGGGGAGGAGGGGGCGGAGGGAGAGGCGGGGGAGGGGCGGGGAGGGCGCGCGGGGGGCGCCGCCACCCTCTCATCCCACCTTCCGCAGCTCTCCCGCGCACTCGCGCCCCGGCTCGCGTCCGTGAGGGCCGCAGCGTCGCGACCCCGGGGGGGCGGGGGGCGGGGGGCGGGGGGTGGGGGCGAGACCCGCCCCCGCCGCCCCCGCCGCCCCCGCCGCCGCCGCCACTTGCAGAAGTCTCTCCGCCGGGGGCCCCGCCGCCCGGCTGCGGAGGGGGGCCCCGGGCTCCCGGCTCCGGGCGCGCGGGGCGGCGGGGCCGAGCCCCCCGGAGCGCCGGGCGCCGCGCCCGCGCGGAGAGCGCCCCGAAATAGCCGGCCTGCCAACTTCAAAGGCCGCCGGCACATCAAAGCGCGCGGGCCGCCCGGCCGCCGCGGCCTCGGCACTCACCAGGCATCGGCGCGCGCGCTCCGCGGCGAGACCTCGCAGGCGCCCCGGGCAGGGCCCCGGCCCCGGCCCCCGGCTCGGCTGGCGGCGGCAGCCCCGGGCCCCCCCGGGCCGGTCGCGGCGTCGGGGAGCATCGGGAGGCGCGCGGCGGGGGAGGGCGGCGCGGGGAGACGACGACCCCGGGGCTGGAGCGGGAGCCTCGGGAGGGAGGGAGGGAGGGAGGGCGAGCGGCGCGCTCCGCCGCCCCTTTTATGCAAAAGACCCGAGTGGGCCCCCGCCCCCGCCCCCGCCGCGGCCGCCCCCGGCCCCTCCGGCCCCCGCCCGGCCCGGCTTTCAACGCGGGTCCTGTTTCCAGCAGTCACTCCGCGCACCAAATGTCCTCCGGGCGCGTCCAACAAAAACTGCGCCGTGGATTTAACTGTGCACTTCAAAGGCGCGAGCCGAGCGCACGGTCCTGAAAGGGAGGTACGCGCCGGCCGCGCCCCGGGCCGCCCCCCGCGCCCCTGCCGCCCCTCCCCGGGGCCGTCGGCCCGCCGCGCCCCCCCGGCCCGCCCGGACCCCCGCCCGCCCCCGGCGCCCGCGACGCGGCCCCGCGCGACCTCGGCCCCGGCCCCGGCCCCGGCCCGGGGGGGCTTCCTTTGAAGCGGCCCTGCGGGGGCCGCGCCCGCACCCCCACCTTCTACTGCAGGGCTCTCGGCGGGGGAAACGGGCGCCTGGGACGCCGGGCGGCCCCGAGGTCCATGGCTGCGAGCGGCTATTTTTATTTCCCGGCGCTCGGGTTGTTACTGAGTTGCCAGGACCTTATCAAAGCGCAGCCGGCTCCAGCCGACTCCCCCGGGCCGGGCTCGGCCGCCAGTGATCCCGCCGCGCCAATCACAGCCGCGCTCGGCAGGCCCGCGCCGCCCGCCTTAAAGGGACAGCGCCCCGCGCCCGCCCGCCCGCCCCCGCCGCGCGCCCGGCTCCGGCCTTAACCCTTCCCGCGTCCTCCTACGCCCCCTGCCAGGCCCCCGCCGCCCCCGGGGGCGCTCTCAGCCGGAGTTCCAACTCCGCCTTTCAAGTTCTCCGGCCTCTCTGCCCCGGCTTCCTCCCCCCGCCCCCCCCCCCCCCCCCCACTGCCTGCCCTCGCCCTCCCCAGCTCTGCAGAGCAACAGTTTATTGTAGCGTTCTGGCCACCGCCAGAACTGCAAGCAAGCAGATTTCTTTCTTTCTTTCTTTCTTTTCTTTTTTTTTTTTTTTAATTCTTTCGTTCTATCATCAAACACTTTTGCACCTCTGGTCAAGTTTCCCTGGGATTTGGGGCTCTTATGAAGGGAGTTCCAGTCCTGGGATCCACCGGCCAAGTGTCAGAGGGCGAAGGCCGTCCTGCACGCAGAAGGCATGTGTGTGCCCTTGCGCGCGTGCATCTAAGTGTGGGTTAGGACCACGGGGCGTTTGTGGACGTGTGAAGACCGGGGTGTGAATCTGCCAGCACAGGCCTGAGTGCTGCAGATGGGCTCTGACACCTCGTTAGGGAGCATGCCTCAGTTCCCTGAAGATTTAACTACACATTCCCAACCTGGCCACCAGACCCCTTTCTGTGCCCGTAGAGAACATCTGTAACAACTGCATTCCCAACACGCTATTGCAAGCATCCCCCATCCTCCCATATGTTACATATTAAACAGACATGGAATGTCTTTTTTCTCCTTGATCCGCGGTTTTAATGTATTGAAAACTCTTCACCCACCCTCTCCTTTGAATGTCGCCTCCCCACATGCCGCCAGTCATGTTTATGAAGCTCAACCTTCTCTTCTCACTTGACGTAACAAGCAAATATGCCACAAGCCTAGAACATCTCTTGCCACGACATGGCCCCTCATATGATACGCTATCAACGTTTCCTCCTCCTGAGAAACTTAAAGGTGTCAGTCAGATTGTTTCCATAAGCAAAAAAAGCTTTCCGAAAGCTTGGGGTCTCCAGCTCTACTCCCTTTTTCTTTATTTACTTGCTTGTTGAACTTAATGGATGACGACGCTTTTCAATGCAGAGGTGCCTCTAAGCCTCTCATTAGGCCTTCAGGACGTTGAAACATGCAAAAGATGTGTCTATTTAGGTTTCCATAGGAAAAAGAGAAGGAAGTCACAACACCCAGGATCTACTGGGAAAGGGCAAGCAGCAGGGGCTGTGCTCTACAGGGGCTGTGTTCCCTCCCCTCCCCCCAGTCTTTAGGGCTGTGACAAGGGACCGCAGTCCTTTGCAGCTCAGGCTGCCTCACCTGAATGGTGAGGTGGGTGGCATCTCACTTCGCAATACCTGCCTGCCTGCCTGTGTCCATGTTCTTCCACTCCAGGTTCACCTCCCCAGGCAGCCTGGCTGGCAGCAAGCCCACAGTCCAGGCTATGAAATATGGCCACCTCGGGGCAAACTGGGAGGGCCGGTGCTAAGAGTGTGGCAGGATGACTCATCTTTGCCTTGGGACAACTGCTGGGTGTGAGGAAACTGGAAGCCAGTCCACTTCAGGTCGGCTCCATCTAAGAGCCTGGCCTTCCGGAATGCTGGTATGTGGGACCCATGGCCAAGGACACACCCACCCCCTTCTGCGACCCCATGAGAGCCCAGAGCAAAGCTGTCCCTGTGGTTCCAGGGAGGCTTTAGGCCACAGAGGGTGTTATTACAGGAACAGAAGTGTATACTGAGGGGAATAAATTGCCACAGAAGTGTCTACAATACAAACAACAGCAGCGTGCATGTGTGTGTGCATGCACACATGTGTACATACACACACACACACAGACACACAATGTGGGGGAGGGGAGATGGAAAAATTAAAACATCCAAATCATAATAAACAATGATCAGAAAGAGGAGACTTTAAAAAAGGAAGTGGAAACTTGGTCTTCATGGGTGGTTTCCTTCACTGCCCCCCAGCCAGCCCGAATCATCGCAGGCTTGGCTTTAACCAAAGACTCTTTCTGCTCCCTCATGATCCCAGGACTCCAGCAGCAGGAAGGAGGAAAGGGTGGCGGGGACACAGACATGGGGCCTACTTTGGCTTAGATCTTCTCATTAATGACCCCACTGTGAGCCTGATTTCCAGAACAGGTGCTTGGTCACCTTGGGCCAATGGCTCCCCCTCCAACTCACCCCTGCCCTTTCCCCTTCCCCCTGGACTTCGGATCTGGTGGTACAGTTCCCATCCAGCAGGAGGCGGGGCCAAGTGCTGAGAAACCAGGAGCCCTCTCAAGCCTCCCCGTCTTTGACTACTTGTTGATAATATTTCTGGAAGAGAATCCAAAGTCCTTTGCTTATACCCAGCCCCTTTCTCAAGATAGCACAGTTTTCCATTTTTCCCTTCTCCCTGGCAGCAGTGATATCATGTGACTTGTTGTAATCCTGCACGGTTGCCTGGAAACTGGGAAGCAAGGTGATGGATTTCTGCACATGCTCACTCTCCCCCCTCCTTTAAAGAAAAAACCCTACAGAGGATAAACAGCCTACTTTGCCTAAGTGCAGACAAGTTTAATAAAGCAGAGAGTATAATTCTTTTCTGGAATTACGCATCAGGTTGAAATCCTAGAATCCTTGACAACGAAGACTCGGGATTCCCTGAGAAGCATCTGGCCAGATCTCCAAACTTTTATCAGCATCCCCTACCCCCAGAACCCCTCTGGAGTGGAAATCAGACCAGCTGTGACTTAAAAGAAGTTGAGACCCAGGACGTGGTTTTCTAAGATTCTGTGACTTTGTCTTTTCTTTCTTTGGAAAAGTGCCACCTCAGACAACGTACCTTTGTTTAAGGAGGGAGGTGGAGAGACACACAGGTAACCTTTCCTAAGACTAAAGGTCACCCAGTTGCTCTGATCCCCTTGTGTCCACCTGTAGAAGGGATGAAACAGCCCTCAGAATCCTGTTGTGAGGCTAAGTAATATGGCAAATGTCCAGCAAGATCCCTGACACACAGTAGGCGCTCCAACCCGTTCCCTCAATAGTCTGTTGACCCATTCTGGGAAGAAATCCTCCAAGTCCAAAGCACAGTTGCCCTCCTGCTGGGAGTCGTGGGGAGGAGGGGAGCCTGGAGGCTGCAGGGAAGGGGTCATCCTACAGAGGTGAGCCAGCCCTGCCATCCTCCCTGCAGAGAGGAGCAGGCTGGAGGGGAAGGAGCTGTGCCTTTGACCATCTCCCAAAAAGCAGTCCTCTCCTGTACCCAAAAAGACACATCCACATTTTCTAGCCAGGGGACTCTAAAAGTGTTCTCTGCTCCAATCCGCCTTTTAAAAGATGGGGGGCTTAAGCTAGGAGGAGGTGAAGAGATGTCACAGGATCACTCCGTCCATGCTCAAGCTGAGCTAGAACCTCCGAAGGGTTCTGACTCCTGGTCCATCCTCTTTTCCTCCTCCGGGTAAGGAGCCCCAGGGTAGGGCTGCCTAAGAGGGGGGCCTGGGCTCCTCAAATCCCCGACTTCCACTGCGGAACTAGTAAACACAATTGAGGGATGCTTTCCTATTAGAATCACCCAGGGCTTCAGCCTGAAGTTCCACGGAAACACACTTTCGCCCACCCCTGATCAGGGACCGCCTTGACCTTGGAACTGGGCTGGCCGCAAGTCTTTCTCGGCGGCAGGCGTTTCCATGGGCATCTCAGTGGGGCTGGTGCGCCCAAGTGGGGAGCCACTTTCACAGAGCCCGAGAAGAGGAAGAGAAGAGGAAAAGGCCGGCTCTACTTCCACCAGCCCTCCTCCCCCCCACCCCCACCCCCTTAGCAGAGGGAAGACTGGAATGTCAGGTGGAAATTTCGAAGCCACAAGAGAAAAGGGGAGGTTTCTCTAAAAAAGCCTATCCGTAGACGTGTTGGGGAAACTTATTTGTTAATCACAAGAATGATAACACGTCATCTAAGTGTTAAATTTAAAACAGAGCTAATAGTGTAGAACTTCCTAATCTGATTTCCTTTCAAGCGCTTTTAATATTTGTTATAAATGGAGCTACAGACGGCCGGGCCTTTGGCGCGTTGCCATTCATCATCTCGGAGCTTGGCTTTTGAGAGCGGGCCCGAGCTTGTAGCCAGAAGAGACCACCGATTTTAAAACAAATCCAGAAAGAGGTTCCGACTTTTGGCATTTGCCTCTCAGTGGTGTCAGGCAGAGGGGCTTGTGGAAAAGGTTGTTCTCGGGGAAAGGGGGGCGGGGGGAGAAGTAGGAGAACCGCTGGAGTAGCCCGCCCGGCCCGGAGGCAACACGTGAATCTTTGCTAATAAATAGGTCTGCGCTGCCAAGCTCTCTCCATAGACACTGTTTTCCGCTCCTGATGTTTCATCCGGCTCCTTTGAAACAGCTTCTGGAAAGTGAGGTTTTGCCAAGCTTGGAATGGATTCCTTTCTTCGTTCACGTCAGTTTCTCCGTTTGCTGGGAGCCTTCCCACAAGCTGATCTAGTGCTTTCTTGGCCTTGTTGGGGGGGAGCGGGGAGTGGCCGGGATGCCAGGTGGAGTCGCAGGCTGCTCCAGAACACCTGGAGAGGTTCTGGATATCACCTCCCCGTGAAAGAACCTTCTTCCCTCCATCAAGTCCTCAACATGCTGCTTTATTATGTAACCGGGTGCCATCGGCCCCGCCGGCTTCAGAGCGCTCAGATGGCATGGGGACAGACGTCTTTCAAGAAGAGTCTACACCTGCTGTCTACATGTCCTCCTCTCCCATCATCTCCTCAACCCATGATAGTCTTGCCCCCTCGAAAATCATTTTCAGCGGGGTAAGAGCCGTCCTAATTGGTAGATTCCCACGGGGCCATTGCGCTCGGGCTCTGGCTTGACTTACTGCGGCCTTCTCTCTGCAGTTCAGGTGTCTCTCCTACCTGACAGGACTTTCTTACCCTGGACACCTCCATCTCCTGCTGCTCTGCAGGCCACCCCTCTGCAGGCTGCTCTTCCTCTGGATTCCTTTCCCCCCCCCCAAAATGTCTTCTGGGTGATCTCCTGCCCCATCCATAAGTCCAAGCCCCGTCTCTAAAGACAGGGTCCTCCCAGACACTACCTCCCTCATCATCTTCACCTTGGATGGGGGCAGGGAGGGGGGCAGGCATAGCTGTCTCGAATTTTGCATCTTCATACAGAACCTACTCTGTCCCTGATGAAACCAGCCATCTTCCTGGTGGGCAGTGACATCACCAGCCCCAGTGCCTCAGTTAGAAACCTGGACCGTTTCTAGATCCTTCTTCTCCCTCATCCATCTCTGTTCGGTCACCCAGCTCTGTTGAATCTGCCTCCTGAAAATCTCTTAAATACCACCTTTTCCCCATATCCACAACCACTGACCACGGCTCCAGCTCTCATCATTTCTTGCCAAAAACAGCAAAACATTCTGTTCTCCCAGCCTGCAGTAGAGGCCCCTGCCCCTGGGCCCCCCGACATGTTGCTGCCATAGAAAGCATTCTGCATTCCCAAATCGACCGTATCATTCCCGGCTTCAAATCCTCTCTTGCCCACATCTACCCTCCAGGACAAGGCCCAAAGCCTGTTGTGCAGTGCCCGAGGTGGTTGGCCCTGTTCCATCTCCAGCTCTACTTCCCGCTGGCTCCCCGTGCCCCTGCCAAGGGCAATCCCTCATGGTGGCTCCTAACTTCTACTCTGTGCCTTTGTGCTTAAGATCCCCTCAGCCCTCAGGCCACCCTCTTCGGCTTCTTCACTTCACCCCTGCCTTATCACCCCCAGACTGGGAGATGCTCCTCTCCTCCATGGTTCCATGGCACCTGGGCCTCACCTCTAGCAAAACACCACAGCTGATCTACTTCTCTGTCTCACCCACTCAACCATGGACTCTGAAGAAGCGGTCATGTTTTTTGATACCTGCATCCTCAGCCGAGTCCATGGCTGAACCACATTGTGAACACGGGTGATATGTGAAACACTGGCCAACTGGTATCAGATAGGCATGGGCAACCAGCACAGATGCCAGCCAGCATCCTGCGGCTGGGTCACAGAATCCTCCCCCCAGAGTCAAGCCTTTAGCTGCTGTGTCATGGGGAGTCGTGATTGGCATCCTCGAAGTGGACCTGGGTGAGCCGTGTCCTGGCACTCCGCCCCATGTCATTCCTTCCCTTTGAGCGCCGTGGGGCTTACTGGCTCTCTTCTAATGAACGGAACATGGCAGACAGGACAGAATATCCCTCCCTGAGATCGGATTATAAAAAACATGGTGACCTCTATCTTAGGTGCTTTCTTAGGATGGTGAGGCAGCCCTATGGAGGGGAGAGGCCCATGTGGCAAGGGACAAGGCCTGCCACCAACCAACCGAGTGACCTTGGAAGTTGATTCCTACCCATCCAAGCCTTGAGAGGTGTGTAGGACTAGGGGATGCTCCCCTGCAACTGTGTGGACCACCGTGAGCCAGAGGCACAGCTAAGCCATGCCCAGATTCTGGACCCACTGGTTAAAAGGCATCCTTCTGGAAGGTGGTGGCAAAACCAGACTTGATGGTGAGACGTTTGCTCTGTGGGCTACCATCGCTAATGCTGAGGACAAAGTTGCCGTACGTAAGGGTCACTCCAGGAACCTTTTCCACACTTACGTACAACAGCGCATTGAGGGGGAATGGCGACAAGCATACACTGGCAATAATTATAACGTGATTGAAGTTCTTCCAAGGTTACTGGATGTTTCTGTAAAAACATATCAGATTTCTCCAAATAGGTTATGAAACGCAAAACCAAAATCGTTTTAAGATTTTACTGAGTTACAGGCTGGTGACATTTGATCACACTCAAAAACAATATTTACTTTGCTTCCACCTTTCCCCAAGTTATTGGGGACTTTTTCTCCTAATGGAGAGACAGAACTTACTCATCTAGAAGGTAAATACGAATATTATTTGTTAGTGATTGGTTCAGATTTGGAAGAAGGAAGCCAACCTTCCTCTTGGAGTGGTAGGCAACCTGGGAGGAAAGTTGCTAAGGAGAATATCTTTGGGATTAAAATATGATGCCCAAAGAAGCAGGGGCTGGAGCTCATTCTTTGAATGATATTTGTGAAAAAAAAAAGAAAAAAAAAATCTTCAGAATGCCTATCATGGAACTTAGATACAAGAGAGAGAATTCCTGAATGGGGAGGCCCAGAAAAACTCTGGAGAAGTCTTTTTTGTTTTTGTTTTGTTGATGTGACCATTGTGTGCACTACAGATTATGGCTGAATTTACTTAATGGTTTTCTTAGCAAAAACATGAGTAACCCCAAATTAGAATGTGTGGATTGCGCCTCTCCTCCTGTTACTAATGTTCTGTTAATAGTTTATAAATATTCCCCAATAATACTTTTTGAGTGTAGAAAAAAAAATACAGTAATTATGGAGTCTACAGAATCTGTCTTGATAATCTCAGAGCATCACTCCAACACTTAGGGGACGTTAGGGGAAAAATTAATTGGTAAAAACCCACTGTGAGCTAGCCTAGCTCTCCAGACGAGGGAGACTGGAGCATGGTCCCACCAACAGATGCCGCGGCGAGAAGGCCAGTTTTTTAGCTGAAAACATCATTTCCCCTCTCCCTGAACTGAGTATTTCTTTTTTGCAAAGTTAAATATTTTTTCTCAAGGCCAATTTAATGCGTTAAATCTGTCGACCTGTGTACTGCTTTTCACATGAATCCATTAATTCATAAATCAGAAAGGGATGGAGACCTGGTTGCCTGCTTTTGGGGGTTACAAAACGTGAGTAAGAGGCTCGCTCCTCCCTCTTCCCCTTCTCAAAGCCAAGGTCAGAGAAGACGGGGAGTGCAGTGAGCCAGGTGTGAAGGGCAGGTGTGAGACAGCTGCCTGCCGAGTGCGGTCGGGAGTGTCTTCCCGGTGGCTGCTCGGAGGGAGCCCAGGAGAAGCCCCAGCTGCAGGACAGCTTCCAGAGGTTAGGACGGAGAAGCCCACACTGAGGAGCTCAGCCACCCAGGAAGCGGGGAGGGGGGTCCCCAATGGCCTCCAGGCCTCCCCAGTGTCAGCTTTCTCAGGGGACAACCCACTTCCTGTAGGTCTAGCAGCTGCTTCACCCAAACTTGGCTTTGCAGTAACGGAAGGGACCCTCCCAACCCTCCACCCCAAGCTTTACCTGACAAAGGCTGCCTCCTTCCCCACCTCCAGCCTCCCCAGGGGGTCCTCGCTCCGAATTTCCCTGTGAAAAGGTGTCAACCTTATACTCTACAAGACAATGGAGGGCCTAGCGTGCCCCTGGGATGGTGCTCAGTACCCCCTCCCACTCCAGAAGGGACCTTCTCCCTGGGAGCCAGCAGGGAAGAAGAAGATGGGCGGTCAATGCAGGCTTGGCCAATCCCCAAAGTAGACCAAAAGGCCAGGGTGCCTGACCTCTGCAGCCAACTGTGGGGGCCAGAGTGGGAGGGATAGATGGTGACTATTCAAGGAGGAGGGCTCAAGATGGGGGCTCTGATCACCTGGGGCGGGAAAGCCTGGTGGGAGGAAGAGCCTGGAATCCATGCTCCCTGCTGGAATTGGTGAACTGCAGCCCAGGGGTAGGGGATGGGGGTCCCAGGCTTTGGGCTGCTGGGAACAGGACCTGCACAGGCCCCAGGCAGGAGGAAGCTGTGCCCACGAAAACAGCCAGGGAGAAAGGCAAGGTGGGCAGACTGGCCTAGGTGGGCTCAGGGGAGCCTTGTGGGCCAGGGGGACAATGTTGTCTTTATCCTAAAGTATAATTACGAGCCGGGGGAGTGTGGCACAGTGGTTAAATGCAGAGGCTCTGAAAAGGGATGGCTGCCTCCCTACAGAGTCTGTCCTTTCTCTGGGCCTCAGTTTCCTTAAGTACAAATTGGGAGGGATGGCGGTACCTGGCTTGGGAGTTGGTGTGAGGATTAAAAGAAGTAATACAGTAAAGTGGCTGGGACCCTACCTGGTGACCAGTCCGGTCAGCACCTGGTAAGGATCAATCACCCTGGGGAAAAAACTAAGCGAACAGCCAGGGCCTGGCTCCTCGGCTAAGGACACCCTGCAAAGGCTTTTGGGCTCTTTGAGACTCCCTTCCCTTAACTATAAAATGGGAATAAAAATAATGGCCATGTTTCAGATGGAGTTTGAGTGGAAATGTTCTAGCCAATAAATTTCGCTTCTGGCACCAATGGTTTGCCAAGGCCAGCTGGGGTCTTGGCACACATTTTATCTCTTCAGCGCTCACTGCCACTCTTAACTAGGGGTAGGGGCTGCAGCCAGCTAACTTCATTGTGAGTCTCCCTGGAAAGCACCCCCAGCCCCAAGCCTGGCTGCCACTGAGCCAACCGTTTCACCTTTTGGCAGGTGGGTGAACCCTTGCCCAGCATCGGCACCCCTGGCCATGCTGCCTCCTGTCCCCACCACCTCCCACCCTCCAGGCCTGGCCCCAGGCTCTGATAGGAACAATCTTGGTGTGTTTTATGATCCTGCTGCTCCTCCCAAGAGCTGTAAGATGGGCCCCACGGGGGGGGGGGGGGAGTGAGGTCAGGAACATGGGGTGCCCATCCCCGGCCCCACTTATCCTCAACACCCCCAGTCACTCCCAGTCCCCCAGAGCCTTCCGAGGGAGCTTCACATAATTGGCAACAAACACACAGCACAGCATGCTGGTTCTCTTCTTGTTTTCACAATGTTTTAATGATCCAGGTGTGACTACCAAGTTTATGATGCCTTCCCTGGGCACATTTGTTCCTCTCTTTGTAAATCGTGCAAGATGCCGTGTTTCAACAGTTCCTCTCGGTACAGATTCCATCCCTTATTCATATTCTGCGTCAAAAAAAGGCTTGTTCAAAGACAGTCCTCGGGGCGAGGGTTATGATGGCCACAGACATGTCAAGGCTTCCTGCCAGGTGCATTTTCTGTTGCTAGCCAGGGGGTTCCTGCTGATGTGTGGGATGGTCCTCCTCACCGATGAGGCTTCTGTGAGTCTTTAAGACACAGTGAGCTGTGACATCTTGCTGCTGCAGTGATGTTGGGGGCAGGCCCCTGGGGTGGATGGGAGGTTTGGAGGACAGGAGTCCAAGACTGAGCCTCTCCCGGCTTCCCTCTGCCCCCCTGGTGCTCTGCACACTGACTCAGTGCTCCCTTAGCAAGCTGCGCCGTGCCCTTTGCCTTGCCTGGGCTGCCCTCATGCCGTGTGTGTGCCTGGCATGGGTCTGCGGTGTCCCCAGAGCCCTCTCGGCTCGGCCTCATCAAGGGACATTGCGGGGGCCTGCAAGCCCACCTGTTTCCCCCACCAACTTTGAAGCACACACAGTAGCCTGCAGGGCCGTCATTAGTTTTGAAGGCGGTAGGAGAGAAGGCAGAGAGGGAGGAGGGAGTTTGGTCATCCAGGAAGCACTTGACCCTGGATCGGCTCTAGTTTTTAGATTTCATTTTCCCTGGTGGGGGCTGGGAGGCCAGCCGGGGAGGCTGGATGGCCTTACTAGGTGCAGCGCACCCAGCCCGGGACCCCTGGGCCTGTTTCCTGAGGCTGGATGAATGTGCGGGGGACGGGAAAGGGCAATGGGAACATTTTGGGGCTTTCCAGCCGGACCTTCCCTGCTGGGCCTTGCTCACTTTCAGTCAAGTGGATCCCTGAGTGCTTCAGGAGTAAGGAGTAAAGGCCACTGGACACCTCTCTTCATTGACCACATCCTCTGACCACCCTTCACAGATGCAAGCCTGCTCCATCCTCTGCTGGTCAGCTGGGAGGCTGGGTCCTTACCTCCTGGCCCTCTGCATAGGCGCATGCTTCCCCGCACTCTTTTGATCCCATATGGGGGAGGGACCCCCAGCCCCAGAAGAGGAAGAGACTCACCAGGGTGTGTGTAACTCTGCCCATCCCTCTTTGGAATCAGCCTGTAGAGTCTCCCCATCTTCATCAGCTCATCAAAGCCCTAAGTTTCATAGGGCAGACCCCGCTGGGAAGATCCGAAGATTGGTCGTCCCTCCAAACCAGTGTCAAGTAAGCCTGTCTAATTTGGTCCGGGCGCTCAGAAGCTGGATTGCAGACTACTGCTGGACACCTAGTTGATCAGCAGCAGACTTGATGCATCATCACCACCTGCCTGACCCCCTATGTCTGCGCTCAATTAGCTCTATGCTTGGGCAGGGACAGGGGGTGCTATTTATCGGTGCCCCCCTGCTGGAACCTCAGCCCCTAATTTAGAAGTTCTCTCTATAAATGTACTCTTTGAGGTGGACCTTGTTTGGGAACAGGAGGGGACAAAATAGAGACACACAGAGACAGGGAGTCACAGTCACTCCCATCCCAGAAATAGCCTCTTTGCCACCCTTCTGCAGGTGACCTGGGCTGGGCCGCTTGTCTTGCATACAGAACGTGCTAGACTTGTCCAGGGATGCTTGTCTGGCCAACCTGACCTGCACAGACCTGTCAGATGCTGGGACCAAGCAAACCACTTCTTTTGTATCCAACGCAGTATAACGAAGGAAGGAGCAGAGGAGTTAACGAATGAGAAGCAACACCACTCTTGGGACTTTGGAGTCAGAGATACATCAACTTTCAAATCCTGACCCCACCACCGACCCGGAAAAAGTTGTATATCCTTTTTAGTAAGTTGGATATCCTTTTAAGCCTTCATTTCCCCTCCCACAAAACAGAGCTAAGGATAGATAATCACTTTTTGGGGTTGTTTATGACCGAAATAACTTTCAGGCTATTCTTTAAAAAAAAAAAAAAAAAAAAGTCTAGATAATTTTCAGGCTATCCTTTTTAAAAAAAAATAAAATAAAAAAATAAAAATGTTTCCCACTTACCAGTCCTGGGTTAACAGGCCCAAGGTGCTGTGGGTATCAAGATAGTCTATACAAAGTGCGTGGAGAAAGCAGAATGACCGCTATATGACCGCTATCGCTGTTGGGATTAACATATGTCCGGGCCAGGGAGCTGACCCCAGAGGCCTGGGCAGGATGATGACACTCGGGGGTGCACATGCAGCTTCTGAGCCAAGTCAGACCTGACTGTGGACGTTTCCAGGCCGACGCGCCCGGGCCACAGGGAATCCGAGGCCTGCACCCAGAGGGAAGGTGCGTCTGTCTGTGTCTTGGGAGCCGCGGCCACCAGTGATGGCTCCCTCCTTGGCGCCATCTTCCGTCACAAAGAGCGGCTCTGTCTGAACCCGCAGGGCCCGGGGCTGTAAAAAGGGCCATAAACAGAGCAGGCTGCCATAAACCAGAGACAGAGTCGTTAGCAGTTTCCTTTCTGATAAGGGCTTCAAGCGCTCCGAGGAGACTGCTGTGATTTCCAAGTCTGGTCCTTGTGCCCCAGATACTGGAATCCTCGGGTCAGAGTCCACGGAGAGAGCGAGGCTTGGGGGGGAAGTCCGCCGGGGGACAGAAGGGCGCGAGGCCAAGAGGCAGGCTGCGGGGCTCGCGGGGACAAGAGGGGCCTAGCGGCTGAGGCGAGGAGCCACTGCTGCGGGCCGGGCTCCCTGTGAAGGCAGCATCGCCGGCTCGCCCGCCCAACCAGCCTCGCGGGAGACGCTCTGTCACAGCCCGTGTCCCAGGCCGGTGAGACGGGAGTGCGGGCCCGGCCTGACTTCAGGAATCTCGAGATGGCGCCAGCACGGGCCCTCCCCGCCCGGGGACTGTGACTGCGCTGACCCCCGCCCGGGCAGCCCGCCTGGACCTGGAGGCCTCCGGCGCACGCTTGGCGGTCGGCGGTGGCGGGCTGGGCGCGGACAGGTGCGGGCGGAAGGACGAGGCTCTGGGTTGGCTCTTTGGCTCCTCCCAGCCCTTCTTCCACCTCACGGAGGGTGCTGCCACCAGCCACGGGGGCGAGGGCTCAGAGAGGGCAAGTGCAAGTTCCTGGTCACCCAGCTCGCCGATAGGAGCATTCTGCAGCTAGGGCAGGGATTCCAGGGGGGGCCATCGCCCGGAAGACGTCAGTCTTCGCTCGCTCAGATGCCCTTCTGGGACAGAGGAGGCACCGAGCTGGAAGGAGCCGCCACGCAAACATCCCTTGTAGACAGACGTTCCTGGGCTCTGCCACCAGGGCCCAGAGCCGGGGCCCAGGCCTGGCTCCTCTGAGCTGCTGGACTTTCCTCATCAAAAACTCTGGGCCAGGGTCAGCGTCCCGTTCTCTGAATGACACGTGTCGGTTCCCAGAGGTGTAAATAGCTGAAGGCGTCTAGTCGGAACTGCTAGCTTTAAGAACCAGACCCACCAAACCGAAGAGGCATTTTATTAATTTTCCAGGAGGCTGGGTGTTCTTATCAGTGGAACGCGTAATCGGGGAGGGTTCGCGGCGGGCGCCCAGGCCTCCATCCCAGTCCTGGGGCTGCCTCCAACTTGCTGGGTGGCCCAGGCCACTCTGGGCTGTGCAGGGCTTCCCACCTGCACAGGACGGGGCTTGAGGACCGGCATCTCTGCCTCCTACCCCCTGGGTCCTTCTACTGGATTCTCCTTCCTCACTGCACGTCACACCCACAGGAGGCGGCACAGCCTCACCTTGGATACGGCTGGGCGCATCAGCTAAGAGCAGCAAGACTTCAGAAGGCAGCAGGCTGTCCCCCACTCGCTCTTCTTCCCCTGGTGCAGCTTGTGGAGGCCTCCTCCGAGGGAGTGGAGAGGGGCCGGTCTGTGACCTTTGGTCTTGGCCACAGCTCCAGCATTCAAGAACGATAAGACGATAAGACGGATGCAAGCAGATACTGAGAGGTGGGGACCTACTTCTCCTTTCTGTCCCCGCGGCCTCTTCCACGGAGCCATCGTGCCTCTGCTTTGGGAGGAAGGGCCAGATTTCCCAAACTCTCCTAAAATTAACAATGTGTCTAGGATGCTGTCCCGTGCATTCCTGACACTATTGCAAGCATTCAGGGTTATGTATAATCCTAGGGATTTTAAAATAACATCTACGCCTGTAAGAGGACCGATTAAGGAGATCATACACACGGCGCAGGCAACACAGAGGAACATTATATAGCCGTTGAAAGGTAATGGAGGGCAGCCCCGGTGGCTCAGCAGTTTAGCACCACCTTCAGCCCAGGGCATGATCCTGGAGTCCCGGGATCGAGTCCCACATCGGGCTTCTTGCATGGAGCCTGCTTCTCCCTCTGCCTGTGTCTCTGCCTCTCTCTCATGAATAAATAAATTAAATCTTTAAAAATAAAAAATAAAAGGTAATGGAATGGGGCGCCTGGGTGGCTCAGTGGGTTAAGCATCCGACTCTTGAATTTGGCTCAGGTCATGATCTCAGGGTCATGAGACTGAGCCCTCCATTGGGCTCCTAGCTGGGCGTGGAGTCTGCTTAAGACTCTCTCTCTCCCTCTGCCCCTCCTCCACTCTCCCTCTCTAAAAAGAATAAGTAAAAGGTAATGGAGCTGTAATGATATTGGAAGTACATATGAAGTTAACTCTAAAGGGCAAGAGGCAAAAGTTGTCTAGAACATGTATTCAAATAGGCAAAATGTATAGAAAAAAGACTTGAGTTGTAGATGGTGGGAGTATGGATAGTGTTTCTCTGGCTTTTTACACCGTGTTAGTGTGCTTGGGTTGAGTCATGCCCAGCCAGGCCTGGATGGTGACATTTTGCACCGTGTGACCCTACCCTGGCCTGGGCACAGCTGACTGAACTACGTGCGGCCACGTCACTCATGGGCGGCCCATCCGAGGCCAGCCGGCGCCGCTTGACTGGAGTAGTCAGGCCTAGAAAGAGGAGCTGGGTGGTTCAGTTTTTCTCTGAAATTTGAACTGAGAAACAAAGAAAAAATTGTGCTCTATGAGAGCCAAAGCTATAGAAAGGGGCCAGAGCGAGGCTGAGGGAATAGTTGCCATGGCCAGGGAGCTTTTGAAATGATGAGGGGCCCGAGGGAGGGGCCATGTCCTGAGGAATCCCCAAGCCCCTCGTGTTCTTGCAGCACATCTCTGCTCTCCCTTGGGGAAATCAAGTCAATCAAGTGGGTCTCTGATCCTTAAAATGGAATAACACTAATCTTGTGTTTTCCAAAATTTCTACAATGACATTATGTTACTTTTAATAAAACAATTCACTACCGAAGAGGGGTCCCATTGCATTCTTGGCAACCCTACCATTTCAGAGTGCCTTCTACTGGGTTCAAATATTTTAAATGAGTTTGGCCTTGCTTCATTTCACCAGGGTTACGGAGGAGCCACAGTTCAGGGCCATTTGAATGCTTTGCAACGCAGATCTCCATCTGGGGGCTTTGGCATCAGACACCCCCCAGCCAAGGCCTGCTGGGGACAACCCGATGGGCCAACAGAGCCTCGTTCCTCTCAGAAATGTCATCTCTGAAAGGCAGCTCGGCACTGCTCGTTTTGTGCCGACCACACTGTTAAGCAAGTCAGAGTATCTGCATTTGCACCGGGGTCTCTCCGCGGCCTCGCACAGCCCCTCACGCTCACACACGCAAACCAGACGGCGAACAGCCTGGAAGTAGCAGACAAGAAGACGGAAGGAAATATGGCATCGGTTGTATTGAATTTGAAGTCCGTTCCCTCGGCGAGGGGACTTCTGTTAGTGAGTCTGAACAGATAAGAGTGATAAATCTCTGGCCCTGTGATCCCTGGGCATTTCCATTCCCCTCACACACTTCTCCCCTTGAACGTTTTGTTCTGCACACTTCCTGCTATCTCAGGCTCTTGGCCGGGGCTGCTGACTTGAAAGGGGCGGCAGAGTGGCCTCAAGCGTTCTCTCCTCCTGGACAAGACGCACAGGACCCTGTCCTCCTGTCTCTCAGCTTTGGTGGCCCTTCTTCCCGCCTGCTTGTGCTGCAGATTGCTGGGTGGGAAAGGCCCAGAGTGGGCAGGCGGCATGGGAAAGGGTGGTGGTGGGGTGGGGGTGTGTGTGTGGGCTCTCCAAGCACCCTGGGCTCCTTGGGACAAGGCAGGGGTGGTGCAGCCACACGGAAGCTGCTGGGGATCCCTCGGTTCCTGGTCTCCTATCCCCGTTTTGCCACTTAAAAGCCATGTGGCTTAAGCAAAATGTTTTGCCCTTTTTGTGTCTCGATTTTCTCAACTCTGAAATGGGAGAGCGAAATGAGGAAGAGGTCATAAAGGTCCATGTGCTTAGTAAGTGGCCTCTAAATGTTTGCTTCCCTTCAGCTTAGGGAACCAGGTTGCGACGGCCTCTCCCTGCCAACCCTGGGGCCCCCAGCGGGAAATGTCTGAGAGCCTCTGGAGAGACTGGTGGGGGCCGGGCGTGCTGAGCACAGGGCATTCACCCCAGGCCGGGCACCTTTGAGACTCTTCCACGAGCAGACCGATGGCTCGTTTTGCAGACTGTGTCAACAGGCAATGCTGTCCTGGCTCAGGGAAGGGTGAGTGGCTGCAACCAGGTTTAGAAACACATGCCAAACCCAATTCCAACCAGATGAGGCTGGCCTGCTTCCAATGGCCACTTTCCATCCCGGTCCTGGCCAGGGGGAGGCTTGTCCAGATCCCGTCCCTGGGCAGCCGGGCCTGCTTGTTCCCTGGAGTCCTTGGGTCCAGACTGAGAAGCTCACCTCTCCACCCTAGAGGCTCCATTCAGGAGGTCCAAGCCATGAGTCACGGAGCCCAGGGAAGCAGCTGCCTTCCGGAGAACCCCCTGCCCATCCTATAGTAAACAGGCCCGTGCTCTCCCTGACACAGGTAGGAGCTGGGCAAAGAAGGAGGCTAGGAGATGCTGTTTAACAACCACAACAAGGGGGTTGCATGAGCCATTGGCTCCCCCAGGAAGTGAAATAGCCCATATGTAGCAGATGGGCCTGAGCCAATTGGCCGGGAAGCCACTGGCTTCTCTCTGCTGGGTTAAAAATGGTGGCTGGGAAAAAAAAAAAAAGTCACCACCACCCAAAAAACCAACCCACGAGAGAATGCAGCATACCAGCAAAGAGTCAAGAAGGAAAGGAAATCCAAATGTTTTGAGTTTAACTATTAAGCATAGTTTCCAGCGAGTGTACTCATGTCTTGAAATGAAACAGATGAAAGCAACATGTGTCAATGGCTGTAGGAAGGCGGCAGTGTCATCAGCAGGAAATAACGGAATTGAACCCTGAAGCCTCAGCCCAGAACTTAACTCTTCTGCTCCAGTCCCAAGGCCTTTCTGCATGGAAAGCCAGGGAAGTTTCTCACCCCACTGGGTCTCTGGCTCCACGGGCCCTGGAAAAACCCTCCTCCAGGACCAGGAGCACCACAGAAGGACTTGCTTTCTTAAGGGCTGATGGCCTTGGAGGGAAGGGAGCCCCACGGGCCCAGGAAGAGGATGGGAAGCACTGAAGAGGAACCACACAGCCTCTATCCATGGGGAGTTGGGACCACAGTTCTTGGCAAGGGCAGTGCTGGCTGCCGGCAGAGGTGGCCAAGCCAAGGCCAATGTGCTGGCACTGAAAGGGTGGGTGGCTCCCCGGGGAGACCCACAAGCCCCAGGAGGCTGTCAGGGCGGCTCTGTGGCCAGGGGTGCAGATGGGGCGAGCTCTTCTCACCTGATCCCTTCGTTCGAGAAGAAAGAAAGCACACATCCCCACCCCTTGGGCCCACCCTCAGAGACCCGGGAAAAACAGCAAGTCTGGGCCCAGGAAGGTGAAGCGGATGTCCACATGCCTTGAGAGTAGTGAATGGCTTGTCCAGGCCTCTCTCTCCCTGCTTTCATCTCCAATGGACTGACACTATGCAGCTTTGGGGATACCTGCCTCACTGTTGATCTGCATGCCACATGCAAATACTGCATATAATTTAAAAGTGAAACAGAAAAAAGTAGAATAAAACAGATAAATGACATAACGCGGGAGCACAGAGTGAGAGCCTTATGTGAGTTTGGTTGCAGCGCAGCGGGTGCACCTGTCACCAGCACCAGAATCCTTGGGGAGGTCCCCAGCTCGGCTCAGGAGACTCACTCAGGAGGCCAGGTTTAGGGGCTGGAGCTAGTCCACTGATTTTCCGACTAGGCTGGGCCAAAATAAGCTAACATGAATGGCTGGTGGCATCATTACATGCAGAGAAAATTAATGCTTCAATTCCTTCTTTTATCCCTAAAGAATTAAATGTCTAACAGGCCTCAATGCCCATCCCAGCGTAGGTGCTTTGGTATTGCTCAGAAATGTACATATTCGGATTTACCGTGCCCGTGTACACCGGTCTACTCAGGCCATCATAACGAAATGCCATAGACTGGGCAGTTTAAGCAACAGAACTCTACTTCTCACGGTTCTGGAGGCTGGAAATCCAAGATCAAGATTTCAGCCCATTCAGTCCCAGGGGAGAACTAACTCTCTTCTTGGCTCACAACAATCACCATCTCACCATGTCCTCAAGTGGCAGAGAGAGAGAGAGAGAGAGAGAGAGATCTGTTCTCTTCCTCTTATAATAATGGCATAAATTCCAGCGTGAGGGGCCCACCCTCATGACCTCACCTAACCCTACTTACGTCCCTAAGGCTCCATCTCCAAATACCATCATCTTGGGGTTTAGGGGTTGGACATATGAATGGAGAGGTAGGGCTCATTTCATTCCACAGCCGTGGGTTCAAGGACCATCACCAGGTCACTCTGACCCACGTTGGGAGGTGCCTGCCATGTACCATGCACACTGTCAGGCTCAGGGACTGTGTCAGGATGGCCAGACACAAAATTTTGTCCTTTAAGAATCTGGGAGGTAAACAGAGAAGCAGATGACATAACAAGAACAGGGAAAGAGCCAAAGCAGCGATAGACATGGGGCGCTGGGAAGAAGGGGGTGGGGACACAGGGCCCACCCTAGATGTGATGACAAAGGGGCAGAACCAGTCCAAGGAAGCTAAGGAGGACAGCCCTGGAAGGTAAGAGAGCATGAGCAAAGGCCCAGAGGCCAGACACAGCCCTGGGCCCGGGCACAGCTGCCCGCCGGATCATACCTCATGGACACACGACATGCCAGGCAAGCGGCTGTCCAGAGTGGAGTGGCCAGAGCAAGGAGAAACCGAATGTTCTGGTGTGGAGTATGGCCTTGGCTTTATAAAGAGGTGGGAGGGGGTGCTGGGTCTAATGAAGGGTGGGAGCCAGAAACCAGGGACCCCGGTGGGAGTCCACGGGAATCTAAGAGGTTGTAGTTAGATGTTTACATTTCATTTGAGCAACTTTCTTAGGTTGGGCTCCCCAGAGGCAGACCCGGAGATGGGAATTCAGGTGAATTCCTAGGAAATAGTCTCAGGGAAAATCTATAGGGGGAGGAGGTGGTGGCCTGGGTAGGGAAGGAAGCCAGTGAGGCTGTGATGTCCATTAGTGTCCCCCGGCAGGTAACTTTGGTTCACTGTCACCCTGGCTTAGAGACAAAGGAGCTGGGTACTGATGCCCTGGCATTTCTTAGTCACCGGTTAAGGGCTCAGGGGATAGGATAGGAGAGGAAGGCACTTGGTACTCTCGGAGCTGGTAGGCAAAGTGGGTGCTCGAGGGAGGGAGGGAGGGGTCGGATGGCAGAGTGTGGAGTCTTAGTTACCTGCTTGGGTTGGTTCTTAGACCTCCCAAGGACACCCAGTGTGTCCCGTGAGCCTCGGAATTAGCCAGGAACTAGTGCTTCAGAAGAACTCAGATGGTTCAAATCTAGAAGGTCAAGAAACGTCCAAACCAGGACCACAGGATTATGGGGACCCTGTGGATCTAGAAGCCTCCTCCCAGCTGTGCAAGGGGCAAGGGACACGGCCAGGAAAGGAGCGGGGGTGGGGGGGCCACCTTGAGCCAAGAGCTAACTCCGAACACCAGGGCTGTACAGCAGGGCTCGGGGCTGGGTTCCTGGAGCCCGGGAGCCCATCCATGGGCTGTCACTGACTGGTTATCTGAATGTGGGGCAAGGGCGCGTCCCCATCCATCAGTGACTCAGTGCTCTTTATTCCCATAACCGGGATGGCTTTACCTGCCCTGCCCACTTCTAAGACTGTTATAGGGATAAAAATAGGAATCCACCCTGGGAAAGTTCTCCAAGAATGTCCAAGCACACTCCGCTTCCGAAATGGTGAGTAATGTCAGACGTGGGCAGGCGGGGAGGAAAGTCACATCCACCGAACATTCCCTACAGGCTGCCAGCAGCCTGCTCAGGCTTCACGCAAATGAGAGGGTGCAGGGACAGAACTTTGACCCTCAGGCGGGATACCTACGGAGGCCACAAAGACACGTGATGTCCACCTCAATGCAACTCATCACCGAGCATCTGAGTTACCCCTTCAGACTTGAGGATAGAGATCAGAGTGAGCCAGCTGGTGGGGCGAGGATCAGCCTGTCGCTGGGTCCCGGGCTGGCTCCCTGCCCTGCTCCCCCCCCCCCCCCGCCCCCGTCCAGCCAGACACCCTCGGCCGGCCTCCAGGGCTGGGCATTCAGCTCCCACGTTACCCTCGTCTCCTTCAGATTGGGCTCAGGGAAGGCCCTGCTTCTCTCTTGGAGAATCATATCATCAGTGAGTGATATGGCTTGGGGACCCCACCCCGTTCCCTCTTTCCCTCGAGGACCCCTCTGCATCTTCATCCTGGTCGATCCACCAGCAGAACTGCTCCCCATAAGATGTTAAAGTCCGTGCCCTGGGCCCATTACAAAGCCTACTCGTCTGGGACCTTCAAGGTTGCAGAGGGGGAAAAAAGAACTGTGACTGTAACATCTGAGCGGGCAGAGAACACCAGTGTCACCCTGGAGAGCTTCCCTGTTAGGATTTGTGCCCCCATCTCACTGTGGGCATCCTGGCAATAATCCAAGCTGGTCGGGCTCTCCTAGGATGCCTGTGTCCACATCTAAGTCCCCGTGCCACCGGACAGCGAGGCAGTCTGGACCCACAGCCCAGGACCCTTCAGGGTGAGGATGAAATGCCTTCACTTTTACGTTCCCAGAACTTCACCCGGGCAGGTGCCCAGCACAGGTAGGCGGCCTTGGCGCCTGGCTACCAGGTGACCGTGTTTCCTCACACACCACCCGAAGAACCGGGGACCTGAGAGGCTACGGGGCTTGTCCAAGCTAAGCTGGTCAGTCAATGGCAGAGTCTGAACTTGAACACGTGTCTGTCTGACTTCAAAGTCTGGGCTTATTCCAATACACCTCACATGTGTCTAAACTAAGACATCTGGGTTACAACATCATAAAAATCAAAGGTTGGCGATACTCCCATCCCCAGCATCCAGTTTCACACATGGACTCGTTCTGTCGCAGAGCCAAGGACTTGTGACCCTGACCTCAGGCCCATCTCTGCCGACGAGGGGTTCTGGGCAGTGAATGCAGACGGTGTCCGTGCAGCCCCCAGGCAGGAGGGATAGGCCACACTAAGCGTGTTTCCAGTTTCTTCCAGGTGCTCTCTTCTAAGCAGGGGAGGATCTAATATTGGAATTAGCAGATGATTTTTGAGGGAAAACTTTGGATTGGACCAAATCATGTGTATCATTTCCCCCCTATCCGGCTATGCTGAAAATTCATCATGATTTTCTATGAACAAACCAAATGCAAAGACCTGGCGGCACGATCCTCCCTGGCGTAACTCAGAGGGTAGGCGACCCCTCTGCAGTCATGGAGAGTCTCTGGTAGGCCGACTGGTTAGAGCATTTGGGTTAAAACTTCGAGGCGAAACCGGCTCCTTTCCCTGGTCCCACTTGCTGTCTCATCTCCGAAGTGGTCTTTCTGCGAAGGGGTGGCACCTGCAGGACAGGAGGCCGCTGCACAGGAGGTGACACTGCAGAGGTGCCACGAGGACCCTCCCCCCGCCCCCCCGCCGCTGTCTCCTGCTCCACCCAGATTCTTCCACCAGGGCCCGGGTGTGTGTGCACTTCTACCTTAGGAGTCCGGGAGTGGGGAAGCTGCAAACCCTCCCGCTAGGGTGGCATTTACAGCTCTCGAGGGAAGGTTTTGCAAGAACTGGAGTGAAGGCTGCAGGTGGATGGGGCTGCAGTCGGGTGGTCTCAGGCCCGCAAAGACCCCTGCCCCGGAGCCCTTTGCGCTCTGTGCACACTGAGGGAGCTTTACAGGGCACTTGGTGGCAAGGGCTGTGTGGGCCCTAGTGGCCCAGGGTGCACCTTCTGGTCCTTTGGGGGACGCAGGTGGCTCTCTGCAGGAGCCAGGAGGAGGAGAGGCCTTGCTGGAGGAGCTGAGGGGTGCTGGCAGTGGTGAAGGTATTCCAGCGACTTCCCGCAGGCCCAGCCTCCCTACATGACGGGCCCAAGAATGCAGCCAGAGAGCCCTGGCCCAGGTCTGCAGAGAGGCTCTGGCCGCCCTGGCAGCTGTTCAAGTGTCGATCCATTTCAAAGGCCTATTGTTAAACTTCTAACGGCCAAAAGGACAGCCCCAAGCCACGCACAGGGAAGTCCTCCAACTGCAGTGACCTGGAAGGCTAGCAAGCTCCCCTCCAAGCCGGGCAGGAGCTGGGAGCTGGGCAATCAGTGCAATAAATCAGAGGAAGGATCCGAAGCGGCCGTAGTGACCAGGAGGAGACCCCTTCTGGCCTCTGGGATTCATGGCCACATGCAGGTGCGCAGAGCCGGACGGTGACCTGGAGCTTTTGCACAAATGCTATGGAGGGATGTTGCAAATGTCTACACTAAATGTCGAGTAGAGTCTCCCTTGGGCCATCATCTAGTTCATTTTCCCCAGGTCTTGTCTGCTCCACCACCAGTAACTGTGGGAGTCAGAGTTCTTGGCTCTGCTACCACCTACCTACCTACCAGTTAGCTGGTGATTTCAGGGCAGGTCACCCCACCTTTCTCACCACAAAACAGGGGTTGGCCTGGTGGCCGGGCCTGATTCTCTCCCTGAACCCCAGGGGCTTCTCAGAGGATGCAAGGGAGGTTGAGGGAAGCCTCCGCTGAGGCCGGGGCGCCCACATTCCATCCTCAGACCTGAGAGTTCGAGTCCTCCTCCTGCCCACGGCCCACCCCCCAGACCAGCACAGAGTGGATTTGGGCCCCAGGACCCCCAGGTCCCTGTAAAGCCCGCCCCAGCTTCCAACACCCCCGTCCTCCCTTCCAAAAACCCTGGCACTTTTTATGTGTCTTTCATTTGATTTGAATTCTCAATTGCCATCACAAAGAGGTGGGGGCCAAGTGGGACCTTTGATCCTCTTGCAAGCCCCCCTCCCAAAGTTTCTGGGTTCTGTGGTTTGGCAGAGAGGTTTGGGTTAGCAGCAATCACTGCCATCCTGGGAGGGGAGCGCTCGGGCCCAAATTGATGTCAGGTTCCCGGCCGGGCGGAGTGTTACCTGGAGCTTTGAAGCTCGTAAGGACTCCAGACCGTCTTCTCAAGTCAGCGGCTACAAATGTTAATAAAATTAAAGCCACCTGAGAGCTCGCCCGGCGATCCTTTGAAAGCGAGTCTGTGATGGGTTATTACCCTCAATTATCTAGTTGTCCACTCTCTTAGCTTGGGGTTAAACTCTTAACTCTTCCCTTTGAAGTCATTATCCTTTTATCTATGACTGGACCAAGGAATCTCAGGACAATAATCAATGGAAACTTCATAAGAATAGAGGAGCCGGGAGGGAAAAGGTGTGAATATCCCTTTAACCACTGGCCTGCCTGGGAGGGCAAGAGTGGGGGGTTGGGGTGGGGGGGCAGGGACAGGACAGCTACCTCTACTTGGGGAAGAAAAAAATATAGAGGGTGGGGGGGATCCCCCAAAACAACAGCCCAGGGAGCAGTTTTCAGATCCTCTGGAAAACAAAGAGAAAGGGATCATGGTGGGGGGGGGCAACCAGAGAGGTGCAGCCTTCATCAAAGGAGGAGAGAAAGTAATGAAGCAAAAAAGACACAATTAAAGAATGGGTTTAATTAGGGCTTTGATGTCTGACATGGTGCACAGCACTGTTCAAGGGGAAGGGGACCAAACTCTTCGTGCGCCAGGAAATGGCTTGTTAAAAAGATCTGTCCCCCAAAGGGGCCTTGGGAGAGGGGAACTTTCATCCCGGCTTCTCCCACCGAGGAGGAAAGTCTGGTCTCATGGAGAGGGAAAAAACATCACAACTCCTTTTTTTGTTTTTTTGCAAAAGTCTTTCTGGGCTCCCGGAGGCAGCAGCGCTTTCAGGATCATTATGCTGCCTGTCTCTCTGTTTAAAGAGAGAGAGAGAGGAAAAAAGAAAGGGAAAAACATGGAGGGGGTGCTAACTCACGTTGCAAACGTGTCTTATTTCTCCAGTTCCCTGAATCCCATTCGGAACGCATGTCTACGCAGGAAAGATGAAAACACAGAGGGGGAGAGCAGGCTCCTGCAGCCCCCGACCCTGGCCGCGAGGAGTAACGAGAAGCAGCCCTTGCCCGGTTTCCAATGTGACATTTCTAGCATCTGCCTCTCCACCGTGCAGCCCACACCTCTCTTTCTGCCCAACACACAGGCACACCGAGGATTTGAAAAGCTCACATTTTGCCCTGGTTACAACTCCCCCTCTCCTCATTAAAAAAAAGAAAAAAAAGAAAAGAAAAAGAAAAAGAAAAAGAAAAAAATAATAAAATAAAAACCCGCTTTATTGTGCGCAACATCTGGAAAGCTCCCTTCTCCATCTGCTAGGCCCTGACAGTGTTTTCAGCCGCAGAGCCAACCTCTCCCCCTGCAGCCTGTGTCCTGGAGCTGGGGGTTGGGGGGAGGCCAGGCGGTGGAGGAGGCCCTGGCAGGGAGGAGGTGGGTCAGGGGAGCAGGCCTGCCCTTGGCCTGCGAGGTGCAGGGGCTCTCGGAACCCAGAGCTGGCCCCCGGGCCTGGGTTCTGGGGCCTGGGCTTCGTGGTGCTCCGGGTTCAAGGGAGGCAGCTGGTGGCTCCTCCAGCCTGTAGGGACAGGAAGCCATGGCTGCAGGTTCTCGTGTTCCTGGGAATGCTTGGTCAGGCCCTCCCGCCAGAGCTGGGAAGGACAGTCAGCTTCTAGACCCCAGTGCATATGCTTCTGATGAGGTTTGAAACGAGCCTGTCTTGGGTTTGGTTTCAAAATACCCCTGCCTTGGGTTTTTTTTGTTTGTTTGTTTCTTCTATCTTATTTATACACACGCTTCAGCTAGCATTCTGGGGGGAAAAAAGCAGAGGTTTCGAAAAGTAAAGTGGTTTATGTGCAAAGATCAAAATGTTTCTCATACTTTCTCCCAAGGCCTGGGGCTCTCCTCTCCCAGCGACAGAGCTTTGCCTCTGAGAAGGTCCATACTCCTCCATTACGGCCTCAACCCCCATCTCTCCTAGGCCACTCTTGCACTTCTTGGATTTTCTGCAACCAGAAGGGTCACGAATGTGGGCAGTTCCCTCAGAAGGAGTGGGGGGCAGGGGGGGCGGCTTGGGCCATTGGGATTCTGGGGCTGAGGAGCCTGAGGCAATGACTCCCCCGGTGACAGGGCCTGGTGGCACCAGCTCCGCCCATGAGAAGGCATAGAAATGTGGGGGTGCTCGAGCCATGGTGAGGGGTGGTGGGGGATGTCCCAGGCCATGCTTCTCTCTGACGTACTGCCTCTACGTAGACGCGCCCATTTATATGTGAGCAAAGGTGCTTGTCGTCCTGGGATGTGCAGTACATCTGCTCCCAATTAGAATCGATGCTAAAGTTAGCTTAACAAAAAACAAACTCCTTCAAATCAAGTGTAATTATTCTAGATACATAAAAGCTGCTTTATAATATGATTTGTGCAGACCCTGGAGGAACTTCTACTTGAATTGGAGGGTTTCATTTGCATTTTTGCCAGAACTACAACTGCTTAAACATTTCTACTGTGAAGAAATAAAAGATTTAAAAGGCACTGTGAGCCCAAATTGGCCCACATTAGGAATAACCGTAATCTCTCCTCCTTACTTCTGGATTTTCCATTTTATAGTGGTTTTCTGATCTTTGCACATTGGAAAGTAAGATGCTTGGGGATGTTTATAATGGGGGGGAACTTGGGGAGGACCTGGGTTTTTGTTTTGTTTTGTTTTTAAAGAGCTTTAGAACGCCTTGGGTTATTCTAAAATACTTTGAAACATTTCTTTCAGCGTTCTTTCCTCGCAAAAGGAAGATAGGATATGAAGTCTATTTTTAATAGTTGGTTTTGGGCAAGTCTAGTTCGGGCTCCTGACATGTAACTCAGCTGCATGGGGCTGGGCAGTCAGGTGCGGGGGGAGGGCTCTGGGCCAGTGCAGAGATCGGGAGTCTGGAACGGTGAGCCTGAATGCTGTGGGGGACTGGGGTCAGGGTTTGGCTTGATTCTTCAGCCCCCCTGTCCAGATCCCTCTTTGGGGGCATGCCGGTATTTCTCCTTTACATCTTGCCTTTTTTTTTAATGTGACAAACACTTAAAAATGAATGTTCATTATCAAGAGAAGCTAAACCTGTGTTTACCAAGAAGGTTCTCCAAAAAAAGGCAGCAAGGCCACAGAGAGAGTCTTAGTTTAGGAACCAAGTGAAGGGCTGTCTTTTCATGTTGCTTTCAGAGGGGAAGGTTTCCCATGTGATCAGAGGAGGTGTCAAGAGCAAGCTCTATTAGAGGTGGCTTTCCTGGAGGCAGGAGAGGCCCAAAGCCAGGGACAGTCTTCTTAATAAGCTTCCACCAGGCTTGGCCTTCAAAGCAGAAACAAACTCCAGGTTAGCACTTGGAGGATGGATGGCTTCCCTTCCTTGGGCCCCCCTCGGAAAGGACATGGGGCACACGTGTGTGTGTGTGTGTGTGTGTGTGTGTGTGTTTGCATGCACGTGGGGGAGGGGAAGTGGGAGGAGCACTCCAGAATGCTTTTCACTTCTGTGGAAATAAAGACTAAACTTAAGGGACGCCTGGGTCCCACGCTGGGTGGCTCAGCAGTTGAGTGTCTGTCTTTGGCTCAGGGCGTGATCCTGGAGTCCCAGGATCGAGTCCCACATCAGGTTCCCTGCATGGAGCCTGCTTCTCCCTCTGCCTATGTCTCTGCCCCTCTCTCTCTCTGTGTCTCTCATGAATAAATAAATAAAATCTTAAAAAAAAAAAAAAAAAAGACTAAACTTAAGATCCAGAGATCCAGCCTGAGTCACACCCACTGCCCCAGGAAGCTGGCTTTGTGGAGTATCATTTTATCTAAGTCTACACCTCACTCTGCTGTCTGTCGGCTGAGGACATTTCTTGGAACAAGTTACCCAAACTCTCGGTGTCTCAATTTCCCAACCTGTAGAATGGGGGGTGTGGGAGGAGGAAATCTCTAGCTCATAGGATTGCTGTGGTTGTCAGAGGCAACGGAGTGTCTGGCACATTGTAGCAAGTGCTCCCTACACTCTTTATTCTTTTCCCAATAGTTGTTCTGGGGTGCACAAAAATGGGTAAGAATGAGCAGATACTGTATAGCCCTAAAGACCGCAAGCTCCTTGAGAGTAGCAACTGCATCTCCCTTTGTATCCTCAGATCTGAGCACTCTGCCAGCAACACGCTGGGCACCAGAAGTGGTCATGGTTGTGGCCGCAGACCATTGCAGATTTGCTATAGGTAGAGGTGGGGGAATGAGGAGAACTACAGCGCCTTTTCTTTACAAGAGCATAATCTTATAGGATTGTCAGAATTGGAAGCTGAGTAGTTGGACTGAATGGGAGCGGCCAACGCCAGGTGTGGGTTCAAGTCCCCTGGGTGTTGAGCAGGGGGCACCTGTTGTTGGTAAAGCATGGAAACACAACCCGATTCTATCAGACATTGCCAGCGATTAGCCCAAAGGAAGAGGAAGAGGAGGAGGTAGTTCAGAGTTGGGGAATCCTTGGCCCTGGAAGCAACAGAAGAGGAGCTGAAAGTGAAGGAGACATTCTTAACTTAGAAGAATCAAAATGCCACCAGGTTCTCAAATTGCTGGCTACAGGCCACACACAGAGACCAAGCACACCCAACATGCTACGGACCTTCCAGCGGAATCTGATCCTCACTGAATGGCTCTGTCTAGCGGCCGTGAAGAATCTGCTTCCATCCACCCTAGCTATCTTGTCTGGGCTCCTCCATGGCCCATCACAAACATAAAATGACCAACTAGGGCATAATCTTCAATGCTGGCACAAAGGAAATGGGATGAGCCAAGAGGGGGTCATAGCCATGGACCTGATGTGTGCTCTAGTAGACTGAACGAATCCCACCGGTTCTCCTGCTCCCCCCACTCCGGGTGACAGTTAGCTCTGGCCTCACAACAGAAGCCGATGGGAGAATAGGATGCACTTTACAGTGATCTTTGCTGGAACCCATTCATTTTGTGCATTGCCTTGGCCTTTGCTCTTGGCCGGGAGTGGGTGTGTGGCTAATCTGATGAGGTTGTCCACCACTTATTTCCACTAACATTCATTGAGCACCTACTGTGTGCTGGGCACTGTGCTAAGGCCAAAGGCCCCCTAGCCCAGGCTCCCTGTCCATCACACTGCTCCACTGTGTCAGGGCTGTTTGACAACTCAGTGACACTCAGCACCAGCTAGCCACCGGGCCTCGGCCAGGCCATCAAATGCCCTGTTTCTCCTGCTTTCTTCTGCGAAGTGAGGGGTTTGGACAAGACCATCTCCAAAGTCTCGTTCAGCAAGAATCCTCTGAGCCTCACGATCCTTGTGGAAGGAGCAGTTAGTTGCCACCGCGTGGTACGGTGGAGTGGTGACAGGTGCTCCTCACTGTCTGCCACAATCATCCTGTGCCACGTCAGCTCCCTCTGCACACAAATGTTTTCTCCCTTCTCAAAAGCCTGCTCCCTGGCCACTGTTGGTGCCACCTGCTTCCGGTGGGCTCCTTCCTAGACCCGGAGCGCGAAGGCCTCCATGCCATCCTGTCCCCCGCCACCTAGGGAAGCAAGTCAGGGACACGACAGCTCATCCACTCCTCCCTGAACACCTCCCGAAGGAGGGGAGGAAATCGGGCCATTTGAGGTAGAAGAATAAACACGGGCAGCGTTCTGTTTCTGGAGCAGTCGTGTGGATGGCACAGTGGCACCCCGTCCCTGAAGTTCCAATGGTCTCCTGATCCCTTGCCTCACATCTGGGGAGGTTTCTGGGGCCAGCTGAGTGGCATATGTTTCCCTATCTTTTGAGAAGACTATCAGGCGTGAGATGGAGCATCTTAACATTTTTGTAATTATTATTTCCCCATTGAAATGGAAATGTCTTCCCTCCTACCCTGTTTTACTGGAACATTGTGTAGGGTAGGTCTTCTGTTGTTCAAAAAAAAAAAAAAAGAAACCGTTTGGAACAGTTTGAAATATCTTTAAAGGAACAGTCAAATCATCCATTCAACTAAATAGGAGTCAACTCCCCTAGAAATAACTTACAAAAACTTCTTTGGAGTATGACATTTTCAAAGCAAAATTCTTTTCTTTTTTCAAAATACCACAAGCAATGCATTGAGTTCAGGGAATACTGCCTGCCAAACTTCAATTTTTATATTTAACCTTTCTTCTTTTTTAATGCCTTGCAAAAACATGCTTGAAACTCTTCAAAAACCTTTTCAGCTTGAAAGTTTGGGAAAGAGTCTTAACTGACGAAACCTTCAGTTCTTAGCTTCCCCGTACCTTCCCTCCCCCTCTCCCCTGGTTAGGGAGGAAAATTATTACTGCCTGTTCACCAAACACAGTTAACTCTAATCAAGCTGGGAAGGGCCAGGCACTCAGTGCTGGTTGCTGACTTGGGATGTCCATGCTGCCCCAATGACTCTTAATTAACTCACAGGCTCTTAGGCCATTAATAGTGAGAGCCCCTCCCACCCCCCAAACTGTGGTTACGGGAGATAAACCATATCAACCCTCCCCCGCAATTCTTGTTTTAGGGCAAATCAGCAACGTGTAGTTCTGTCAAAGACATTGAAAATAGATCTCCATAAATATATCAATAACTAGGGGAGCTGGTGGCTAGTCAGTAGGAGAATTAAACTTTTAAAGAAGTGTTGATCACATACTTGTTGGGGCAGGAAAATTGGATTAGTGGTGGTGTTCTGGGCATGACGTCCTTTGGGCCGAAAAAAAAAATAATCATCTTGTTCTATTTTTCCTGGAGCCCAGAAAAGCACTCTCAGCCCAAACATCAGCCCCCTAATCTTATTTTCTTTTTCTCTAGCATGTATTTTATTAACCCATTTTCTCATTTACCCACTCTGAATAGCGCAGTGGGTAGCATCCTTCTTAGAAAGTGAAAGCCTCCTTGGAGATGCTGTGTTGGAGCAGAAATGCACACAAACTCCCAGGCCTAGTGCAGCAAAGAAAAGCCCCTTCTGTAATCCTGTCTGGTGAATCCACACATTGTACTCCGGCCTGCCAGGAGTGCTCAGGCCTTATTAAAACATGGGCCGTCAAGGGATGCAGCTGGCAACAGGCTGGCAGTTTGCAAAGTGATTAATATCTAGGTGGGGATGAAAAGCAGTCTTTCCAAGCCAGGGCCCAGGGCAAAGGCAGCTGCTTTCCACTTATCTGCCACCTGGCAACAGGCTACTGTCCCAAACACAACAGCACCAGAGTGGATGGGCTTGTGGAGGCATCCAGTGTGGCTTGCCTCTGACTGTGTCTTAGGAGATCCGTCATGGGTTCAGATTCAGTCAGGTGACCCGAGTTCTCACCTTAGTTACACTACCGTCTTGATATCATCAACTTGGAGCCACTTTCCTCCTTACGGCCAATTTATAGGGGTAGTCCCCAGGGATCTTGCTGTATAAGGAAGTTGTGGAAAATTTTAGGACAAGACCCAGTTCCACTTCGCTTGGAAGAATGACATAGAGACATACTGTCCCTATTTCCAAGGCAGGGCCTTAAGGTAGGGGCTATTTCTCCCCAATCTGCCATGCTGACTCCTAAAAAAGTCTGTCCCCTGGTCTCTCTGCCGAGTTATAGGGTGAGGTGGAGACTGATGAAAACAGTACAGGAAGTGAGCTGACTCCGCTTAATCCAACAAAAACGGCGCTTGCTCTCTGCTCCAGTCTGTGCTGGGTGCTGGGACCATACAACATGCACGACATCACTACTCATGGGGGAAATGCAAATTAAAAACACAACGAGCTGACACTACACATCCACTAGAATGACTTAAATGAAGAAGGCTGACAATACCATGTGTTGGCAAACATGTGAGACAATGGGAACACTCATACATCATTGATAGAAGTGTAAATTGGTTCATCCACTTTGGAAAATTATTTAGCAGTTATCTACTAGAGCTAAATATATGTCTATCCTCTGCCCCATGACCTCTGTTTCACATCCAGAGGAAATGTTGCACATGCCCACCAAAAGACATGTATGATAACGTTCAGAATTGGGGTGCCTGGGTGGCTCAGTCAGTTAAGCTTCTGACTCTTGATTTCAGCTCAGGTCATGATCTCAGGGTTGGAGGATCAAGCCCTGTGTCGGGCTCTGCACTAGGCATGGAGCCTGCTTAAGTTTCTCTCTCTCTCTCCCCTTCTGCCCATTCCTCACTCTCTCTCTCTCTCTCAATCTAAAATAAATAAATAAATCTTAAAAATAATATTCATAGCATTTTTATTCTTAATAGCCCCAAACCAGAAGCAACAAATGTCCATCAATAGGTAAAGGGACAAATAAATCATGGGATATTTGTACAATGGAATACTACACAAGAGTAAAAAGGAATTGAATACTAACGCCAACAATAACATAGCTGAAACTCGCAGATGTTTTGTTAACAGAAGAAACTGGGCACAAGAGGACGTACTACATGAGTCCATTTATATTAAATATAACAACAGGCAAAACTGAACTTTGGTGGTAGAAGCCAGACTAGTGTTACCTCTGGTTGTGGGCACTAAATGGGAGGGGGGCACCCGAGAAGCTTCTGGGGTGATGGAAGTTTTTCCATCTTAATCTAAGTGATGATTCAAGCTGTTCACTTAAAACGTGTGTTCTTTAATGCATATAAATTATATTCAATAAAAAAGCTAAATAAAACAAAACATTTCCTAAATGTGTATGTTAACTTTTCTTAAATATTTCCTTGGTCTTCTTAACCAGACTACAAAATTTTTTTAGCGCAAAACTATGTCTTTTCTTTAAAAAGATCTATTTATTTGAGAGAAAGGGAGCGAATGAGCGTGTGAGCATGTGCATGGGCATGCGAGTGGGAGGAGGAGCAGAGGGAGAGAATCTTTAAGCAGATTCCCCACTGAGCACAAAGCCAGGAGTGGGGCTCCATCTCACAACCCATGAGATCACCACCTGAGCCAAAACCAAGAGTTGGACACTTGGCACCGACTGAGCCGCCTACGTGTCCCCAAACTATGTCTTATGCTAATAAATATCTATTGGAAAAAAAACCAATAAAACAAACTAGCCACGTGTGTGGTAAAATTGCACTGACCTAAGCACAAACAGGTACGTATACACATTTCCAGTGCACTCCAAGCCAAGCTGCAGAAGCAGTCAGGGAGAGAGGAGAGCAGGGGATAAAAGATGGTTTCTGAAACAATCTGAAAGGATGGCGACATCTTTCCAGCAGTTTATGGATGATCCATTGTCTTCTGGCCCCCAGTGTTGCTGACAACAGGCAAGCACTCATTCTTAACATGACTCCCTGGTTATAATGTCTTTTTTCCTCTGGTGGCTTTCAAGGTTTTTTCTTTATATTAACAGTCTACGATGTACCCAAGTGCAATTTTCTTTGTAGAATTTATTCTGCCTGGGATTTGCTGAACAACTTTGATTTCTAAATTGATGGTTTTCATGAAATTTACTGATTTTTCAGCCACTATTTCTTCAAATATTTGTTCTTCCTCATACTCTCTCCTGTGCTTTTGAGATTCTAATTGCACATACGTTAGACCTCATGTATTGCTCCAGAAAGCATGGAGGCTTTGATCTTTTCTGCCATATCCTCTTCTTCAAATTGGATGCTTTCTATTTTTAAATTAACTGACCTTTCTTCACTATCTCCAATCTGCTGCCAAGCGTTTTAGTAAAATTTTCATTTCAGATATACCTTCCAGCTCTAGAATTCGATTCTTTAGTTCTTAAAAAAATTCTATTTCTCATCTACATTCTCCATTTTCAAATTCATTGTGATCGTCTTCTCCTTTAAATCTTTGAGCATGTTTATAAAAGCTGCCTTGAAGTCCTTGCCTGCTAATTCCAACACCTGTGCCATCTTGGAGTCAGTTTTTTTTGACTAAGATAATATTTTCTGTTCCCTTTCATGTCCAGCAATTTTTAAATTATATGCTAAACATTGTATTATAAATGCTATAGGGACTGGATTTTAACCTCTTCTGAAGACTATAGTGATTTTGTTTCAAGCAGACGGCTAACCTTACCAGGTCTCAAACTCCAAACTCAATTTCTCCTGTGGTGTGGCACTGACATATTTGCTCTTCTCTTTCAGCCTCCCACCCAGTGTTCTCTGTAGCTCCTTGGGGTCTCCCCACATATCGATAGTTCATGAGTCAGCCAAGAATTTGAGGTTCATCTACAGATTTTGAGGCTCCAAATCTGTAGCTGCCTCCTTTCCTGGATCTCCCCTTCCATGTCTAGGCACTCTGGCAGCCCCAGTTATGTCTTCTGCTATCTCAAAGCTATAACTACGGCTTTTCCTTGAGTTCTAGTCTCTCCATGTCCTGCAGACTGTAGATTGTATGTAGATAGGGAGAACTACATGTATGTGGCTCTCAGTATGGTTCCCTTCTTCCTAAAGTTGAATACCTTCTAGTTTTTGCGCCTGTGTTTGGCCACTCTCCAGTGCCTCCAAATAGATTTTTTAAAAAATGATTTTGTCAGGAGTTTATCATTGTTATCTTTCAGAGTTAGTTCCATATAAGATGTTCTGACATTACTGGAACTCTATACAGTCTTTATCGTCTTTACCCTCCCCCCCCAAACTTTTATACAATGAACATCCTCCTCTATCCAAAAGAATAGGAAAATTGTCGTATGAACATCTAGGGTATGGTTATGTTTCTGTTTATTTTTTTAAATTTAAAAAAATATTTTATTTTTTTATTCATGAGAGACACACACAGAGAGGCAGAGACATAGGCAGAGGGATAAACAGGCTCCCTGTGGAGAGCCTGATTTGGGACTTGATCCCAGGACCCCGGGATCACGACCTGAGTCAAAGGCAGACACAACCACGGAGCCACCCCAGTGCCCCTATGTTTCTGTTTACATGGTAGCAAGGAGAATGGGATCTGAGTTGCCTGGAGATTCTC
The DNA here is from genome assembly GCF_048164855.1 of Canis lupus baileyi. NCBI lineage: Eukaryota > Metazoa > Chordata > Mammalia > Carnivora > Canidae > Canis > Canis lupus. The sequence continues at coordinate 46,138,444 of NC_132853.1, forward strand.
CTACTTGAAAATTTTCTAAGCATCTATGGGGACAGGGTATTCAGTTAAGGGGCAAGGGATCCTTTAGGGCAAAGACCACATCAGCTATGCTTTGAAGCGCCAGGGCCAAGAAAGCACCTTGCACAAAACCAAAAGTCGGCAAATGCTGACCTGAACTGAATTCCTGTTCTCAAAGATCTTATAGCATGCTGCTGTTCTGAGAGAGCTTATAACATGCTCTTAAAACAAAAAACATTTTACCAAGAAACAAATCTGTGGCAAATGATTTTTTTTTTTAAAGTAAGCTCTATGCCCAATGTGGGACTTGAACTCATAACCTGAGATCAAGAATCACTTGCTCTTCCATCTGAGCCAGCCTAGTGGCCCCAGCCCCATTTGAAAACAGCTCAATGGTAGAGTAGATGAGGCATTAAGAACTTTACCTAATCTTAGGTCCACCACTAACTGGCTATGTGATATTGCATAAGTGCCGTCCCATAATTTGGTCCCCATTTCCTCATCTTTGAATGGATAAGGGCCTCGCCATATGACCCAGATTCCATTCTGTAGTCATAAGTCCCAGCTCTGTGAATAACATGAATGTGTTTTGATTCACAGAGATCAGAGGGGTCCTTGCTCACACTTTTGCTTGGGGCCCTGGGTTGAAGTTCAAAGCTGCGGTGTGACATTAGCCCAAGTCAGCTTCCCTCTTGCACAAGGCCCTGACATAAGGGAACTTCCAGATGGTCAGCTGCTGCTCACCCTGGGCTTGAGATGCCCCAGGAAGGAAGCCCTCTGCCTTCTCAGACGCATGGGCAGAGATAGCCAATCGCCATGGCAATTCAAGGAGGAGTAGCAGCAGAGTGCTAAGAAGGATAATGAAAACAGAAACAAGTCTTTATTGAATTCCTCTTGTGCTGTGCTAAGTACTTTACACACGTGATGGGTGTGAGTAAAAGCTGAACAGACCTCACAGAATTATCATGATTAAAACTGAGCTCCAGTTCCCTGTTCCCTCCAACCTGTAGCACATGTGGTTTGTCATCTCATGAACAGGAGACAGCATGCGTTGTGTTGCTCAGGCCAGACATTCTGGAGCCATCCTGCATTTTCTCCCTCACACCCCACTTCGACGCCATCAAGAAATCCTACCCCATCCGAGTTGGTCCCCAGGACCTGTGCCTGCTCTGCTCATCCAGTGCCTAATGAAGTCAGTCCTTCCTAATAACAACAGCATATTACTTTCCCTTTGTTTTTAACAAATGAAGGGAAAAGGCATTTTAGTTGTCCATTAAATCAATTGACTAGATGAATCCCCAAGACCATGGCTTCAAGTCAGACCAGACCCAAGCTCTGAAATCTTCCATTTTTGTGAACTTGGGCAAATTCCTCCTTCATGAAGTTAAACACGACTGCTCTACCCCATCCATCCCAACTGGCTTAGGCCTAAGGGTATCCCAAGATGCCTCCTTCTCTGCTTTTCTTCTCTCTGCAACTTTCCCTCCTTGACCTCCTGCAAAAACACAAGAGCTCAGGAGGCTTGTCATCTCGTGGTTCCTGAGGATGAAATTCCTCAAAATCTGTCTTCATGGTACTTGTGGACAATGCCTTTTTGTTTCCAGATGAAAATGGTGGAGACTAAATCTCATAGTGAGGGGGCTGGGGCCTCTCCTCCCTCCTGCCTGCATTGGCCAACTCCATAAGGACAGGGCCACTTATTATTGGGGAGCCACCACAATTCTTAGGTCACCCATGAGAGACATTGCCACTAGAAGGGGGGGCATCTGAATTGGCTACAGATGTAGATTTAATATAACATTTGCTGCTTTTTCAAAACAGAACTTTGAAATGAGGCTTGAAAAGTCTATTGATTTTCAATTAGAAAAACTTCATTTCATGGTGCCTGGTGGCTCAGTCAATTAAGCATCCAACTGCTGGTTTCAGCTCAGGTCATGATCTCAGGGTTGTGAGATCAAGCCCTGCATCAGGCTCTGGGCTCAGTGCAGAGTTGCCTGAGACATTCTCTCTCTCCCTCTCCCTCCCCAATCTCGTGCTATCTCTAAGAAATAAATTAATTAAATAAAATCTTTTAAAAATTTCATTTCAACCTCTTTTCTCTTTGGTAGTTTTGAAGATACAATGAATCAACATGGTATAATGGGACCCTTCATTTAAATGAATGGTTTATACAATGCTCCCTGGGATCTGAAGACAACTGGTGATGGGTCCTATCGTTCTTTACACTTGAAGACAGGATGAGCACTGGAGTGGAAGGAAGGACAAGCTGAGGTTGGTGCTATGCACCTTGAAAAGGAAGGTGGGGACTCAGGAATTTTAGGGGTTTTGATAAAAGGCGTATCACCTGCTTGCACCAACCTTCTGCTCGTCTTGGGACTCGGGTCCCAAGTATTTGTCTGGTAAGTATGTTGTCTTACCAGAGACAAGTATGTTGTCAGGGTCATGTGTCACCTTCAGGGGTAACATACCATGGGGCTACCTCAATACAACCTCATGCAAGGTAGGTGCTGTATCTGTTATACGGGAAAGGAGACTACACTCAGTGGGACCAAATATCTTGAGGTCACAGAGCTGGTAAATGCTGTGACCAGGATCTGAAGCCAGCTTGAGCTTCAGAGTCAGGCTCCCTCATCATGCTCTGCCCTGGCCAGGCATGCTGTGCAGGGAACCAAAGTCCTCAGCAGCGACTGTCCCCTGAACAGGGATGAGCTGGTTCTCAGATGAGCTGGGGGTGAAACAGGGATCAGGAAAAATCTGGGCTGCAGGGTGCTGTCCAGAGGCAGCGGACAAATCCTTTCCCAGAGTGCGAAGGCCCTGGACTCAGTCCTTCTCCTAAGAACAGGGCACTGAGGCACCAGCGTTGGTGAGAGGGGCAGGACACCAAAACGGGGGAGGAAACCAGGTAAGTTTAATGGCTTCCTCCTTGTCACCATCTCTTCTGTCACCGTTCATGGGGTGTTTTACCAGTGCCAGGCCCTGGCTTGGCACAGTACTTGCATTTCCTCCTTTAATTCTATGGCTATTGTATGCAGCAGGTTTTCTGTCCCTGCAAACGAAGCACAGAGAGGGGGCATCGGAAATCTGAATACAGTGCTTTTGTTTCTCTGCTGGTACAAAGGGCTGCCAGATGCCACTGCACGGGTTCTCGTGAGAGGGGACATTGGGAGAAGCCTCGGCCTAAGCTGGGAGAGGCTGATTGGAGGATGTGCTTGACTCCTTCCCAATGCAAGGGGCTAATAAGAGCAATAGAAGTGTCTGCAGGCCCTGCCCCAGGCCTGAGCTTCTTATTCAATTGGTCTTGGGGGAGCACCAGGCTCGGGTGTGTCTTAAAAGCTTCTCCAACGATTCTAATGCGCAGCCCAGGTGAGGACCACAGTCTACTTTTGCTGGGTTAGTGGAAAGGTCTTCATGAGACAGACCTGGGTTCAAGTCCCTGTCCTACCACCAGGACGGTTTCTCCTCGGGAAAGAGCTTCTCAGTCTCATTTCTTCATCTGTAGAGAAGAGCCAATGGTACCCATAACAGAGTGGTTGTAAAGAGTCAGGAGAAATACCTGTAGAAGTGACTTGCCCTCAGGAGGTAGATTGATCCACATATGTTTTTGGCTCAAAGTTGGTATGCTCTGTGTTGTTTTAGGGTGTTAAATACAGCCAGCAACTGAGGCTGGGCTCTCTCAAGGAATTGCTTGCACCCTTTTCTGTGAGCCATGTGCAAACCACAGAAGAGGTGGGGACTGCAGGCTTATTTTCAAGTGATCCTGAGCCCCGATGACTTGTGAGGGGTCCAGGAGCCACTGGCCCTGGGAGGTGGCTTGAATATCATACTATCTAAGAGCATTTTGTTTCAAGGAAAAAAAATGAGATTTTTAAGAATCTCCCTTCAACGACAAGGAGACCCAAACTGGGAAAACAGGAGGCTCTCTGCTTGTTTCCTTCTTTTTTTTTTTTTTTTTTTTTTTTTTACTTGTTTCCTTCTCAAGTGACGTCTCGGGCTGCCCCAGAAACCAGCCACATTTCATTCACATCCTTAGCTTGTGTTTCCACTGTCTCCAAATGGAAATGAGAGACAGGCGGCAATGGGAAAGCCCAATCCTTATGTGTTAAGGGTCTTTCAAAAATAAGGTCCCCGTGTGAGGATATATGGCTGGCTATCAAAGATCTGTCTGGTTGCTTCACACTTTTCCCTCCCATTGCCCAAGTGTAGCTACTTATCTGCATCCTAGGATTTTGTCATAGGATCTTGGAGTTGCAAAGGACCCACGAGATACAGATCAAGGGCTTGCACAATGCCCTCTCTCATCTTCCCTACCGTTTCCCTGCCGCCACTGCTCCCAGGCTCGCAGGAATGAGGGCCCACTAGCTTCCAGGGGAACGGAAGGCCTATCTCAGATGGTTATTCTAACCTTGCAAATAAAGAGGAAGAAATGAAAGTGCAAAGAGAAAGAATTTCTTTACTCAATTCTAGCACTGGCCAATGCGGGAAGGCAGTGGCTTCCTCGTGGACCCCTTCCCCACCGCCCAGAGGGGATCTCTCTGGGGAAAACACCAGAAACAGAGCCCACGCATGGAGGGAGAATTGCTTGAGGCCAGAGAGCATTTGGAAGTGATGCCAGGACTCCTGTCTTGCAATCTCCTCTTCATTTCACAGACTCTTGCCCAAGAGCAGACTCTTGCCCATGCCACTTCTCTGGCAAGTGTTATTCTTCTACAAAATATCTTATCAGATGGTTTATGAAATTAAGCTTTGATGCCTTATAGCACATTTCCAAACAGACACTGTTGCCAGGGCCATGAAGGTCTAGCCAGACCTCTTAGCCTTTCTGGATCAGGAGGCACATAAAATACTGAAGAAACTAGCAAATGGACCTTGGCCCAAGTGTGACCATGTGAAAAAAAAAAAAAAGAAAAGAAAAGAAAAAAGAAAGAGCCTTGACTCCTATCACCTGGAGTTCAATTAATGTGTCTGATACATTACAGGAGGGGGCGGGGGAGGATGGGAAAGAAAAAGCAATGGGGGGAAATAATGGGCCAGAAACTTGGGTTCTAGACCGAATTTGGCCACTTGGTAGCTGACCTCCAACCTCAGAAAAATCACTTTACCTTTGGTCTCTGAAACATCAATCAGATTAAACACTAGGCCATCATGTTCCCTCTTGAAGGCTTTTGGTTCATGGGCTGGGTTGGATGGATTTTCTTAAAATATGAGCCCAATGACATTGCACAGAAAATGGCATCTTTGTACCAGCATGTTTCATTGCTTGGAGGGCCTCGGAACTGTGTTCAGAATGAGGGTCATCTCCAGAAAACAGGTACTGTGGCTCTCATGTGCATGGATGCTCTAGAAACCCACTGAGTGGTAACGGTGGGGGGAGAATATTCCATTGCTTCCTTTCATTAACTTTTCTGTAGAATTCTTGGATCCTTCTGAGTAGGTTCTGAAAGCTTTCTCCTGCCTGTACTTTGACATCAAACTAACAAATTCATTTCTAGAAGTGATGAAACACTGCTTTGGTGGTGCTGAAAATGCCTTCCTGTTCTTATGTGTTCAAAAGAAGAGTGATTTTTCCCCCCGGAACTAGTGCTGGATTCTGAAACATACAGATCCATCACACCTGATTAGGTTCCTGTTATGCCATCAAAATTTTCTTCTATTTTATAAATGAGCCTATCTCATTTTCTTATAACTGAGGAACTGGCTCTCTACATGCTTCAAATTTTTGTATCCTTCGACACTGAGCTCACAATCAAATAAAATGTCTTCCTTTTCATTAAATGCTTTATTTCCAAAACTATGGCCTTTGTTTATTCATTTGTCGATGCAGGAATCCACACATCACATTTGCTTTGCTTATATCTAGCAAAGCATGAAAATACGCTAATATTCAAATTTTTTAAGTGAAGTATTGCAAAAAAAGGATGCATTTTTCTTTTCTAAGCTGCAGATGGGAGTCAGAAAAATCGCCATCAACCTTGACCTTGAATGTGACATGCTGTCCACAGTAACTGTACATGGCATTTCCCTTTCAGGATGGCCAATGTGATTTCTATAGTGGGGCTTCTAGATTTTAAACACATAGCTAATTTGATCATCTTATAGTCATTATTTCTTGTCTATTTATCTAGATAATGAACTAAGGCACACAGAGTTTAAGCAGGTAGCCTAAAGGCCTATTTCACCAGTGTTAGAAATTAAATTTGTCTATCAATATAAGCTCTTGCTTTAAATAAAGTATGGTGAACTATACTTGGACCATAAAATATTTAATAACTTGCCTGAAGACACAGTAGAATTATACTTTCCTTTTCCTGTGGTCAGAAGGCATAATATAAAATTCAACTACCCTGGGGGGCACAATCACAGATAAAACCATTATGACCAAGCAGGAATTAGAGCATAAAATCTAAGTATATATGAAATGGAATTATTTAGATGGTGTTAACAATCAAGCTAACCTGAAATAAGGCTTTTCTTGTTTTTAGCTCAGAGGCTCCCTGCAGAGGAAGGCACATGGTACTCCCAGTTTTACCCATATTTCTCAAGACTTCTCAGTATCACTGGGATCCTCTCCATTTGTTCCTAAAGTGCCTGGGTGAACAGGACATCCTATCCAGCTGCAGAGTGGTATTTGAAAATCAAGCTCCTAATTACCTGTGGCATTTCTCGGTTTGCCCTTGGCTGATGCCATCTGGCAGAAAAGTGACAACACTTTTGGGATACCAGTGGCAGAAATACCCCGAGTCCGTGTCTACAAACCCTCCTCTCCTGCTCTCTATACTGCTGACTTCTGCAACGGACAAGTCAAACATGGCCATGCTCTGAGCTTGAGACTGGGCTCTGACTTCTCTTTTTTGTAGCTTGATGAGGCGTGGGGGTTGGGGGAGGGAGGGATTCTGTTGCTGAGAAAGAAATCTAGAGCTAAATTAGTGGTGGCACACATGTAGGCATCACAGTCCTCTTCAGACATTCCCAGTGGGGACCCACCCCCAGTGCCCTGGGGCAGCCTCAGTCTGGCCAGCTTGAGCAGACTAAATTCTCCCAGAAGCTCAACGGTACCAGGCTAAATTGGGTTCCCTTTATCATGTCTTTGGAGGATGGTCAGGAAATCTAAATCATGTATCCCCTCTCACCCCCTCCTGGAGATATAAAGTGACCAAATATCCACTTCTCAATTTTTCTCAGTAGAAAAAATAAAAGCTATCTTTTCTCCCTCCCTCTAAAATAAGGCCTTATTTATTCTTATTAATTCTTATGCAGAATTAAAATATCTTGGCTAATTTTCCTTCTAAGTCCCTGCTAAGAACTTTTGGTATTGGCATGAAGGAAATTTTGATGCCAAACTATTTTTTAAAGTATTTTATTTATTTATTCATGAAACACACAGAGAAAAGCAGAAACATAGGCAGAGGGAGAAGTAGGCTCCACGCAGGGAGCCCAATGCAGGACTCGATCCTGGAATCCAGGATCACGAGCTGGGCTGAAGGGAGGTAGCCACCCAGGCGTTCCTGGTGCCAAACTATTTAAAAAAAGAAAAAAAAAGTAAAGGAAGACATTTATGGCTTTTAGACACTGTGGGGTACATATCTACAAAATGTATTAAAGAAATTTAGGTCATCAAAATGTTTTTAGGTAGTAAGAAAGTCTCACCTATGGTTCTAGAATATGAGTAAGTTTAATTTCCCTTTTAAAAAAGTTATTTTGGGGGATGTCTGAGTGGCTCAGAGGTTGAGCATCTGCCTTCGGCTCAGGTCGTGATCCTGGGGTCCTGGGATCGAGTCCTGCATCGGGCTCCCTAGAGGGAGCCTGCTTCTCCCTCTGCCTATGTCTCTGCCTCTCTCTCTGTGTCTCTTATGAAAAATAAATAAATCTTTAAGGAAAAAATTTTTTTTAAAAAAAGTTTCATCTCCTGGTCTTCCATGCTAAAGTCCCTGTCCTATCCTTACATTGCTCGACTCGTAATGCAATCTTCTTTACCCTCAACATGTATTCACTTGGTGTTCTTTACTGTTTGGGATTTGGAGGTGGGGGTGGGGCATCGAAAAGTATAATTTTTGCGATCAATATACTAACCGTAGGTTAAATTCTACCTAAATATCAAGTTCAAGGTGACTTTTCGTTGTTGCTGTAAAAACAAAAAAGTCTGAAAACCAACCTAAGTCTGTATCAGTAAGGATCAGAAACACAAATATTTGAATGTAGAGGAATGTCCCTTGAGGACAATCCACTGATTTTATCTGGACGGCTGACTTCATTTAGTGACTTCGCTAAATGGACAAATGGGTAAAGACCCTATGATGAGAGAAGACCTGAACTTTCAAGGACGCTTCCCTGGTTTCATGGATGGGTCAGGACACCCACTGGCACAGCCGGCCCGCGCCAGCTCCTGGGCCCCGTGGCCTTGGGGTCCTGTGGAACCTTTGCCAATGGTGATCTGTTATCTGGAATCGGAGCAGGGCACCCCGCCTCCAAGCCCCAGGGGCCCCTCAGAACTCAACCTGGCTATTCTCCACTTATCTCAGGGTGGTGGATGTCTGGGAGGCACCGCGCCCTTCAGGCTGGACTCTCAAGGAATTTATGGGGCTCCTCTAACTCTGCCCCTCCTGTGTCTCTTGTCCAGGGCAAATGGCAGATGTTCTGTGCTCCACTGGGCACCCCCTGCCAGCCCTCTCCTGAGCCCTGCACCCTCCACCTCTTCTTCAGCTGCCAGAGGAACCGCGCGCCCTCACCTCCTGGTCCCCTCCTGCCCCCTCTTCCTCTCCTCTCCCCACTTCTTGGTGAAACCTTCAGCTTCTCAGCACCAGCTCTCACCCACAATGTTCCTGACTGACGCATCTTGGGGCCCTGACCCAGGCTTACTGGTTACCTGACCAAGCCCAGCATGTCTACACCCAAACTCATCACCACCCCCACTCCCAAATCTGCACCCTGCATCTTTTTAGGCTGTGGACCTCGGCCCTACATTTCTTTCGCCTTCACAATCATCTCATTCATTCAGGTGGCACAGTAGCTACTGAATCTTTGGCCTAGTTTCCATTCAAAGGGGGGTGAGGATGGGGGATGCTCCTTCTCCCTCAGGATTTGGTGGCACCCATGGGACTCCTGCACGCATTTCCTGTCTCTTTCTCTGTCTCCAACTCTCCTGGGCCTCATGCTGCTTCAGGACAAATGCTCATGCAGCAGTTTCTCATGGTGTCACTCCCCTGCTCAAAACACTTTAATTGTTCCCTGGTTTTGTATAATACAGAGTCCACACTTCTCCTCATCCATGGGGGCAATGCCACATAGCAGGAGGAGCAAAGAGCGAATTACAGGGACACGAGCTCCAACTGCACATATTCGAAGTGGGGCCTTGGCCAAACGTCCAAGCTTCTCTTTGCTTCGGTATCTTCAAGCATAAATCGTACTTAGCTCATGAAATTATTGAGGATGGTCAGAAAATAAAGAGCCTTCACTTTTTGCATGTTTATTGCATGTTAGACTTTGAAAATGCATTATCTCATCCAGTCTTCACAACCATGTTCTACTATTTCCTCCACCTTCTAAGATAAGGAAATGGAGACTCAGGGACCCAGCAACCTGCCTGGCTCCAGATCCTTCTGACTCCAAAGGCCTCGGCCACATGTGCTCAGAGGCTCGCTCAGCACTCAAGGGGGTCAGTAAGTTCCCTTTGGCTCCACAACCTGACTCCAACACACCTTTTACATCTTCTCTCGGACTACTTTCCTCCTCATGCATGTGATGCAGCGGACGTGAACGACTTTCCCGGCTTTGCATTCCAGCCGGAACACCCGCCCCACATTTTTAACCGATTAAAATCTTACTCTTACTCCAACATCCAGACTAAATGTCACCTCCTCCTATGAGATGATTTCAAAATGTTTCCACTTCCTTCGAATTCCCAGAATATTTGGCATTTCTCTTATACAAAGATCATGCTCTCTCTCTCTTTTTTCTTTCCTATGTATGTCTTATCTTCCCGTATGGATTACGAGCCCTTTGCAGGCAAAGAGCAGGTCTCATGCATCTCTGTGTGTCTCAACTGCCAGCCTCAGTCCCTGGGACGTGTCAAGCACTCAGCAAAGGTCTGCGGGGTATTCAGTTTGGGAGCAAATGCATTCCAGTTTTGAAGGACTGAGCTCAATTTCCATTTGCACGAAGTAAAAATGCTCCTCATATGGTAGAGGTGATACTGCAGAGGGAACAATAATTATAATGTGAGCTAGAGGTGAGGCCAATTAATCTCTCTCCTTTACCAATTGAAAGGCAGAAACAGTGACTATTACTATTATTATTTTAAAGATTTTATTTATTCATGACACACACAGAGAGAGACACACACACAAACAGGCAGAGGGAGAAGCAGGCTCCATGCAGGGAGCCTGACGCGCAACTCGATCCCGGGTCTCCAGGATCGGGCCCTGGGCTGAAGGCGGCGCTAAACCACTGCGCCACCCGGGCTGCCCGACAGTGACCATTAGATGGTCTTAGGGAAAGCACCTGATAGCAGGGGCTGGCAGTAGGTGGTCTACTTAGGTTTGCTGTCTTAATTAGCCTAGTAGAAAAAATATGAGACACACACACACACACACACACACACACTCCAAGTAAGATTGCAGAAATGATTTTGAAAGAAAAATATTCCTTTAATCCACCCAATTTGTCTTCTAGAAGCTTCCAAACTCACATACCCAAATGCATAAATACAAATACCGAGGAAGAAAATCAGATAACACAAGTGGGAACTCCGTCAGAGAAAGTTTCCCTAACATTGTAAGAGATTGCACTCTAGGCAGAAAACGGCTAGCAGATCCTTAACTCTGAGGAGGAGCAGGTGGAGACATGAAGAGGCCGCCCGCCCGGGCTTCACACCGTAACTGCTGCGCCCGGCTTGGATAAATATTTTTATTACAAACACGATGATCAGTAATGGGCCAAGTGATCCATTCTGAAAAGGATTTCCCACCGGATGGTGACACCGCCGTAGCCGGGAAACACAAAGCGTGCAGGGGAAGCCGGACTGCAAACCGAGTTTGCTCAGAACGTGAAGAGCGACATCAGGGTCGATGTCAGGTCAAGGGCAGCTTCAGTCAACCTGCACGAAGCCAACGTGGGGAGCGCAAACCCGCTCCCAAGACAGCTCAGTCGATGTCAAGGGGACTTCTGCAAAAAGAAGGGTGCAAGATTCTCAGGACCCTCGGCCACCCCTCCAGGAAAACATTTTCTCCTTCCTGGGGAGAGACGAGGTCTCTTCTCGCTTCCTCTCCCCGTGAAACTGCCAGGCTGTGCTTGCTGACCAGAGCTGAACTCGGGGCGCACCACGGCTTCTGATGCTTCCCCCCAAACACACGCTGATCACCAGGCCGGATCAATGCTCGGGGAGCCTGGGGGTTGGAAGGCGGAGGAGTGTGGCTGGGCGTCAATTCCTCGTTCCCTCCCCCGCCCAGGCCCAGGCCCAGGCTCAGGCTGCGGAGATCCAGGAGCTGGGCTCCTGAGCGCGAACAGAGATAACCCGGTGGTGGCGAGGAAGCTAACGGGGCAATTAGGAGGCTGATTCACTTGTTTATCTGGACGATTAGCTGAGTGCTCTCTGAGTGCTCTGTGGTTCAGGGAATGTTCCCTCGCAGGCTCATCAAGACCACGCCTTCCATGCGCCTGATATTTCCACGAAAGAAGGAAAAACCACGCTAAGCACTGGGTGTGTGTTTTGGTGGACCTTTATAATGATACACTTGCTAAGATAATTACGGTAAACAATGCACACCAAGCCCCAGACAGAGAAGGGTTGGGAGAAGCATTCGCCTGTGGTTGCTACCATCTTTCGAAAGAATCACAGAGGAAGACCTGGCCTTAGTGAATCCTCGTAACTCAGGGCTTCCCCACCAGTGGTGTTTCGGAATCCCCTTTAACCCGTGATTGTAGCAATACAACATGGACTAACAGAATGTTGCATGGGAAGAGACTTTTTAGCAATCACCTGGATTTGGGCTCTAACCCATATTTCTCAGAACGCTGGGCAATAAGACATGTGTGCTACAGAAAGACTCTTCATGGATAGACTGTTTAAGCAGAGATTCCAGGTTAAAGATAGATAGGCTCCTTTCTTGCCCAAGTGGTGGCAGATTAGAGATGGCCACAGGTTCTTCGACACTGCCTGAGTCTGTGTCCTCTACCCTTGAGTCTGGGCGGGCTCTGTCTTTGACGAAGTTGAGTAGAAGCCATGCTGTGCCCTTCCGGGGTCCATGGCTTATGTGGCTGGTGACTTCCACGTCTGGGCTCTTGTTGGCTTTGCCCTTGATAGCTCCCGATGTCCACCCTGTGAGCGCAGTCCCATGGCCTCCAGCCCTGTGAGCCCCTCATGGTGACAGCCCCAGCCACCATCTCACTGCACCTGCTTGAAACCCAAGCAAGAACAGCCTAGTCGAGCCTGGTCAACCCTCTGCACTGAGAGAGATTATAAATTATCATGGAGCCACCCACTTTAGAGGCGGTTAGGGTGCTGTCAGCACACAGCAGGCCTCAGCATTTGTTACACGAATGCCTGAGGGAGGGAGTGATGCGGATGTGAGCCTTCAGGAGGGGGACATAGCATGCCACATTTCCTAAATATGCCATCTGAAGACGTCAAGACAAGTCGTACAGGTGTGATAGACTAGAATACGGGTGTGAGAAACGCTGAATTAGAGGTTGAAATGGTGGAGTTCGGGAAATAACCAGTCAGGTTACAGATGACCCAAGTGAGGGCCAGAGAGGTGAAGGGAATTCCCTAGGGAAACAAAGCTAACTGGTAGACCCCACCTATGGACTGATTTCCTTTCCTAGCTGAAGTAAAGGGGTGTGGACGACATTGTTTCCCTTACAGAAGCACGTTTCAGCTGATGAAGTCTATCAGGCTTCTCGTTAGGTAGCCTTGTCTTTCTGTTCGCTGATCAAGTCTTCGTGTCCAGCTAGCTCTCTTTCCAGGAGACCTCTCTTAAATGGTAGACTCCCAAAGAGGATATAGGGTATTTATTAGCCTGACATCTAGACTAAGCTCACTTCTAAAAACAGCAGAATGTATAGCAACATCTTGGCCCTTTGGTCTTAAAACATTTGCCGGACGGCAATCCTTGCTTAAAACTGAAAATCTCTGGAAGAACGAATTTTTTCAACTGACCTAGATGTTGGTGAAGGATCCAGATTTTAAAATTCCTTTAAGTCTTAAGTTATAAGTTCCATCTCTCTTCTTCCATGTGAGGTAAATAACAGGATCTGAAGTCTGACTCCGTTCTTAAAACACTACAGGGAAGAATGTTAATGCAGGTCAAAATCTGGGATGTTCGATTTTTACCTTTCAAATACCATTCCAGCCTATGCCACAGTTTCCCAATCAAGTCTCCAAATCCAAGAACCATTTCAATGGGTGAAAAAAGGTTTTATCTAATTATCTTCTTCTCCTGCTTTGAATTGACCAACCATGTATCTTTTTTTGGTCTTATCAAAGGGGCTGTGAGGACAAAAGCACATCCAATTTTAAGTAAGCTTTAGTTAGCAGACTTAAAATTGATCATGCATTTTAGTTTCAGTAACTTGCAATTTCTACACACTTTGATAATTCACTTTAAAGAGCAAACTGTCTTTAATGACAAGGCTTAAAAGAGATGACCTTTCTGAACAAAATATGAAAGCTCCGAAGAGACTGCTCTTTTAAGGAAACTATGAATTAAAATGACCTTGTGTTCTGAAACTTTTCTCCAACCATTTTTGATGTTTTACCTTTCCTTTTTACTCTCAGAACGAAAGCTAAAATACCACTGCCTTCTGCGGATGGTGATGCACTTCAATAGGGAGCTGTTAATTGTTAATTCAAACTCACAGTTTCTCCTGTCTGTACTTTCTCGGCCGACACCTTTAATGAGGTTGCTCACGACCACAGGCATATGCCTGTTTCTGAGGACTTCACCGTTACTATGCAACATTATGGGATAACGTCGGAATTGAGCAATTTCCCTTGAGTCACAGCCGATTCTTTTGTACAAACTACGAGGCAAGACCGACCCATTCTCCATTCCCTCCTCTTAGGCCTTTTTTCTCCATTGTGTCCCTGGATGGCTTGCCCTCTGAGGAGTTGATTGTTGAATGGGGAGGTTGCAAAATCAGGGGGCATGCCCCTGAAAGGTCTCGCTGCTTGGTGACGCAGAAGCGGTGGACCTTCAACAAAACCATGACATGGGCAGATCACTGGCTTTCGCATTGACCCTTCTCCTGCGCTCGATCCCATGGCTGGGTAAAAACACGCACCCAGAACCCTGCACCCCCCCAGCTTCCTTCCCCTTGGTTTTTCTCCGTGCCTCATCACCCACTGCCCATGGACGGTCGCACGTGCACACATAGAGAGCACAGGTGGATGACTCCAGGACAGGAGCCAAGAACGACAACCTGAGATGGAACTAAATGAGGTACTTGTGATGAACAATCGATCTTCCACCAGATAAAAGAAGGGATGAAATCTTAGATGATTTTATAATAAGGCACAATGTTTATAATTTATTTCCTGAGCACTTGCTTTTTCTCCCAGTAGCCTTTTGTACACCCAGGGCTCAATTCAGGAAGGGATTTTAAATGTGCCAAATGCAATTTTTCTTTCTCTTCCTTTATCAGAGGACGTTCACAAAAGCATTGGTGTCGGCCATCTAGTCCTCACACACACAATCAAACTGACCTAAAGTTTCGGCACGCTTACTCCCAGACGTATACGACACGCATCAGAAGGGAAACAGGATCTGGGTAATGTCAAAGGTTCACCAGTGTTTGTGATTTCATAACCCTTGAAACAAGGAAAAGAAAGAATAGCAGGCAACCTTCCAAAACACCTACTGATATTTACTCATGGAAAACAAATATTCTTGAGTGGGAGTTCCAATTCCAGCAGACAATACAATTCACCAAGTATTTTCACTTCAGGCGGCTAATAACCTTACTAATGAAATCTGTTGAGCTTCAACCTGTTTTTCACGGTCTGTAGAGAAGCACTTAAAATTAATCATGTAGCCTTAATCTTTCCTTTTCGAGCACTAAATCATAGTCTGAGTACCAATTGTCCTCATTTGGTAGGTGGTTTTAATAGCATCTGCTTCAATTGGACCTTTTCCTGAATATTCTTCAAGCCTGTGCTATAATTTATTGTAAATGCAAGGAAGACCTGAGCTTTCAAAGGCCAGAGATCTCTACTTCTGCAGGAGGTGTCAGGGCAAACGTTACCAGCCAGAGATGATCTAGAGTAGCAAGGCAAGGCTTTTTATTGCTGGCCGCCGCAAGGGAGCATTTATGCCCATCCTGGCCCTGGCTTTGGAATTGGCTGTAAAACCTGTTACTTCCTTATCATTTCTGGGTCTCAGTTACAGTGCAAGAAAGGGTCATTAATCCTTGGGCAGCAGACAAGAGAGGTGGGCGTGGGAAAGAGACAAGAATTTTGAAAAAGTGTAAAGAAATGTCCTGCCCTGTCCTGTTACAGTAAATGGGATGACTCTGGCCCTGCTGGCGGCCCAGATTTTTAGAGTGTCTCAAAGGGCCCATGGCACATACCACAGTGCAGTCAAAAGAATACGGAGCGTTGGACCACGGCAAATCAAAATTTCCTCGGCACGTGGGATTGACCAATCTGCATAGAACTGCTTCTTGGCATTTTCGTGGAGACAAACATCCAATCAGGGGAATACCACCATATTCTCAGAGAGAGAAATGGGACCAATCACAGCTCATCTGCCACCACCTGATGACACCATGTTGTGTGTCCTTGTAACACCCCTCACCCTTCATTTTTAGGCTTTCTTATGGAACGTCCATTGCTATTATAATGAAAACAACAACCATAAAAAGAGAAAGCAACAATAAAACCAGAGCTGTTACATAAAATTCTTACGCCATTCTGCCTCTGGAGTCCCAGGGTCAGATGAGACCAACGCGACAACTTCTTAAAATGGTATCAGGTGACTTAGTGATTTTTTTCATTCTAAATAAATGAATGGCTTATGGATTTGATCTCTGACATGATGACATAAAGGTATTTTTTTCCCAGAGTACAATTTCAGATTGTCAGGGTTTTCTAGGGAAAAATACCATGAATATGTCATACTTATATTGGCAAATGAGGTGCAATAAAAAGTAGAAATAAAATTGGTAAGTACAAAATATAATGTTTTAATAATATATGAACATGAACATGAACACAACATAAGCATGTTAAAAATTGTGATACGGTACTACAAGCGTGATTTTGATTATACGCAACCGGTAAAATTCCATGCAAAAGCGTCAACGAGGCATATTATAAGAAATCATTTCTTTTCCCAATAAAAGCAATTCTCAGTACACACCCAAATGCACGCGAATATGGAGATAATAAAGAAATGTTAAAAAAAATAACTTAGGCAGACACAAATAAAACTACCCCATAGTGTATGAGTGATGCATGTGTTTATGGTCTTAATTACATTACAGTATTAAAAAATACCACAGAGCTCACAGTTTACAACATCCAAATCTTCAAACCTGCTGGAAGAAATCCACAGTGCACTCAGACAGGACATCCACTGCCCTCGCCTGTGCTACTAAGGCCAAGCCTTGGTGCAGTTACCTGAAAATCAAAAATCTCAGTTAGGGTTTTCTCCAGGTTTAAAGAGCATGTCAATGAAAAAATATGTCCCAACTCGGGAGGAGTTGGATGGCGATTAAAAAGGATATTTGATATCAAAATATCATCACTTATGTCCATAAAGGATCCAGTCCCATCTGCACCAGGCAGCGGAATCTTTGGGAAAGTGAATGATTCACAAGATCTGAACTTCTAATCCAATGCCAAGTAAGTGCTTTGGCCTTTCACTGCACAAAAACGGAGGTTGTTTGATTGAATGAGAGCAGGTAAACATGACCCATGCCTGTGATGTCTCTGGGGGCCTTGGACTAAAAAGGCATCCTCGAGAAGCACACACGGGGGCCACTGAAGTCATGGTGTTGCCACACCACCAAGCCGTTTATCTATTTTGGTCGCGAGAACATCTAGCTGCAGCAGCGCCAAACCTCCAGGGGATACAGGGCTTTGAAGATGTGGGCTACCATACTAAGAATTGCATCATCTCGCTATCTTAAAAGAAAGACGGTCTCCTTAACCTGCAACTGATCTTCAAGACAATGTCTTGTCAGGACTGTGCAGGTGAGGTCCAGACTTGTCAGGCACCTGCAGATTCTCTCATTCCATTCTGATCATACTGACTAAGCACTGTGATTACAAGAGGTGGGTGGCTTCTCAAAGACAGGCTATTTAGTAAAAATATAAGTTTTCTTCCTCCTGAAATCGATACTATGTGTAAGCATTTTAATAAAGACCTTAATGTCAACCCCTGAGACTCACAGGTGCAAACAATACACAGTAACCAGAAGGCATTAGGAGCATGGGCTGTACCTTCTGCTTTGGTATGTAGTCAGTTCTTCTTGAAGGACAGAGGCTCTCTTCTGCAGAAAGTTAACCTAGAAAAAGACACCGTGTATGAGCAGAGGCGAATGTGGCCGAGGTGGCAATACTGTGCAAACAACGGGGCTCCCTAGGTAAAAGGCAGAGGATTTGCTGAATGTCAGTGTTATGCTTTTCACTTCTGATCACATTGCATCCCCTCCTGAAAATTCATCCGAGACTGGAGAATCAATTCAACCTCCTTTTGCAGAGCCATTTTGATCTGGCTCTAGCCTATCTTCAAGGCTCCATCTCTCGTCTCGCCCTCCCAACCATCACCATCTTGCACACCATGCTTCCCAACTCTTTTGCCCTTTGGCGCAGGGCATTTGCTCTCTTTGAAATGCCTGGCTAACAATCTCCTATTTACCCTCCACTATTTGGTTCACATGTCACTGACTTCCTTCACTCCTCCCCAACCACTCGTCACATCCGAGGCGAAGTCAGCATCCCTCCTCTGTATTCCTGAGCTCCATTATTAGCAATTCTTGAGCTGCCACGTGGTTGTTTGTTTTCATATCTCCCCCCCCCCAAAAAAAAAACACCTGGGAGCTCTTCTGGGACAAGAAAGGATGTTTCTTCATCTCTGTGTCCCCAGCTTCTTTCATGGGGCTGAGTATGAATGACGCTGGTATGCACTAATGTTGCGTGAATGAATGTATGAGTGAGTAGAAAGAAAAGTACTGTCTTCTGGAAACCTTAGTCCATCCTGGGGATTCCCTGAGGTGGGAGAGACAATATTGGTACCATAAAGAGCTGAAGTCAGAGTTAGGCCAGCTTGGGTTCAACTCCTGGCTTGGCCTCCCTGACTCTAGGAAAGTTACTTGACCTCTCGATGCCTGTGAAATGGGACCAATGACAGCTGCTTCAAAGGTTAGGAGGAGGGCATGAAAACACTAATAGAAGCCACCTAGCACAGAGCTCGGAGCAGTACCACTCCCTGCTCCCACTCTCGGGGGTGCTGAGGGATGGAGCAAACTGGTGACTCAGCAAAGTCTCTTAAATCAGATCTTCAGAGTGTGGTTTGATTTTTTGGAAGCATAAATTTCCGTATAGTATTAAAGATACCTATATCAGGTATGAATTCAAAAGCACCTTCCACAAGCAAACAGAAACGGTTTTGGGGGTAACTGCTCCCACAGCTCCATGTAATCAAGAGTCAGCGGCATTTGATCATTTCAGAATTGTTTACTCTTGCCACTTTGGTCTGAACTGAAACCATGGCAACGGTTGATTCTGAAGCCTAGTTAGGCAAGAGAATACAGCTAGCAGAACGGCAAATGTGCTTGCAGGAAAGGAAGGCACACTTTCTCCAGATGGGTACATATCCAAGAGGTCCCCCTCGGTTTTGTTTACTTGTAATATCACCCTGGTCTTAATTCTATCCAATTGCTCATATGACCCATCGGACAATTGATAATGTTGACAGATGCAAGGATTATACTCATTCGGCTTCCCTTCCCCCACTGCGCTTTGCAATTGGAATCCCAACAATTTTCAGAAAACACAGGCACCTGTGCTTTCAAACTAAATTTGCTCACTCTATGGCCTGCGACTCCTCCATGCAGCTGCCAATGCTGAGGCCCTAACGCAGCTGGCAGCACTCTTTCTGGGTCAACATCCAGTTTTAGGAGGCTGAAGTGGCTTTTATTACAGGGAAATGATGTGAATGATAACAGAAGCCCTGCAGGTGGATATCAGATTACTTTCTTTCGTTCTTTTTTTTCTAAAAAAAAAAAAAAACAAAAAAAAAAACCAACAACAACACCCTCCTCTGAAGGTGCCAGGTCCTACATAGCTGACCCTATGGGAGCTCTCCTACAAAGTTAATAGGTAAACCACACTTCAAGGGGAGCTTTTCATGTAAAGAAAGAGGACTTAACCCTTTGTACAGTAACACTTCCCTGCAGTACTTGTTTTTATATGCAGGAGTGGAGGAGGCAAGACTCCACCGGCAGAAGCAAAGCCAAGAGTAGCACACGGATTGATATGATGAACATTTTATCTTCAGATAAGAGGCTTTTGACTGAGGGGAATACATGCAGGGCGGCCAAAATTTGCTGTGTGCGCTGTCTTACACAGGATAAAAAGCTAATGTGAATATCATTACATCCTATCAGTTTGTAAATAAATTTATTGAGCACCTACTATGTGACAGACACTGTCTTGATATGAAGAACAAAGACCTCTTTCTCTCAAGGAGCTCTCCCAGAAAAAAAGTGTGTTTTCCTTTTTTTTTTTTTAAGTTTCTTTACAGATACACGATTTGCAAATATTTTCTCCTATCCCGTGGTTTGTCTTTTCAATTCCTGAATGATGTCTTTTGAAGCATAATGTCTTAACTTTTAGTAAAGTCCAATTCATCTTTTTTTTTTCTGCTGCCGCTTAAATGCTTCATGTCATAGCTAAAAATAAACTTCCACCTAACCCAAGGCACAAAAATTCACTCCTTCATCTAAGAACATTTCTTCTTAGAGATTTCTTCTAAGAGTTTTACAGTCTTTTTGGAGGTACATTTAGGTCTATGATCCATTTTGAGTTAACCTGTGGCAAACATGTGAGGGAGGTCTCCATTCTTTTCCATGTGAAAGATCTGACTGTCCCAGTGCCTTTCTTTCCATTTTCCCCTCAGTGAATCATCTTGGAACATTTGAAAATCACCTGACCGAAAATATGAGGGTTTTTTTTTTTTCCTGGACTCTCAATTCTATTTCATTGATCTCTGTGTCTATTCTTTTGCCAATATCACATTGTCTTGATTGCTACAGCCTTCTAGTGAGTTTTTAAATTGGGAAGTATGAGCCCTCCAAATTCATTCTTATTGTTTCAAGAAGGTTTTGGCTACTCTGGGTCCTGGGTATTGTTTTTCATCAATCTCAGTCATACAAGGATCCTTGGACATACAAGAACATGATTGTTGTAGGGAAAAAGTATGTTTTAGATTTCTAAGTGTATTAGAAGTGGGAGTATGTAGATTCTTTCCCATGTTGGAGCACACGATCTCACTGCACTGGCAAAATATAAAATGTGTTTATAGAAGTACATGGAGAAAACTGACGCTGGAAGTTGTGAAAACATTTTAAGCATCTAAATTTACATCAGTTGCATCTCTCACACTGTATTTCATAAGTTATACCAGGAACTACACATTTCAGCAAGAAATATTTGACCCAATTGTTTGAATACCTTGTCATTATTCTGCTCGGCATCTAAAATGCATCTTGTTGTGTCTAACAACCATATAAAACACACCAGAATAAAAATGCTTCTAATTTAACCATTGTTTCTGTTTCTCTGCACTTTCAGTCAGGAATCACCAATGTGCCAAGTCATGGCATTCGAGGCCTGGTACCAAGAGTAAAAGGGGGGAGGCTGTCTTGGAATGTACACTGTAAAGTGAGTAAAAGTAACCATAACTGAACTTCTCAATTTCATGGGCGCTTTTAAGAAAATCTTACTGAGACAATGAGTTCCAAAACTAGTAAGAAAAACATTCTTAAAAAAAAAAAAACACAAACAAAACCCAATTCATCCTCAGTTGTACTTTATGTTATGTATGATATTACATTAATTTCTGGCATCAATTCACAATGAAACGTATTCATAAGTCTGTTTTCAAGATATGCACACCACCTGGACCCTTAGGAAATGCCTTCGTTCTAGTAATTACCTGTGACTTTAAGGAGGAAATGGTGTCTTCAAGCTCTTGTCTTAGAGATGCTGGCATCAACCCTTTGAATTTTGTTTCGTATTCTTGTCGTATGTAAGTTATCTATAGTGAAAAAAAAGAGAGAGCTTATCAATTTCTCCTTAGAAAGAATGGTTTTAAATTTAAAACAATGAATAGTAATTATCTACTTATCACAAAGATAAGTTTGTTACATGTGGTCAATACAAATGAAATGACAGGAAACAGAGTTACAAACTGCAAAAGGCACTCAGTCTGCCCTTGTGCTCTGGGATAGACAGTGCCTCGGACACTTTTCTTTAAAATCCCATTAATATAATTTTCAGCACTTGATAAATAAAACCTGTTCTCCTCTTACCACCCATGATATGTTCCACTATGCTGACCTTTTCTTGATCAGGATGTGGATACACTGTGACTTGAGGACAATTCATAGTATGCTATTGATTTGATTAAGATCCTCCCTCAAACTGGCTAGGTACTTAGGGGCTCAGTATAATCCATAGGATGATGGGGATAGGAAAAAAGAATAGTCTATGCCAAGGTGTCTCCAAGTCTCCACACAGGTAGACCAGAGTATCTTGCCATTGTGAGTTTCTCTGGCTCATGGGCTTCCCTCTCCCTCCAGAACACAAGGAAGCCTGGGCTCAGCTAATTGCTGGGTCCCTGGGCTGGTAAAGGAAAGTTTGGTGGCTCATCCATTCATCTCTCTAAAAGCTACAGACAGAAGCAAGTGGGGAAGGGGTGAGAAAAATCTTTGGAGGGATGTGCCTGAGCAGGATGCAGAGGTGCATGAGTGTGAGCATCAACATGTGTGTGTCTTGGTGTCCTTCTCCAGCTAGGCTGATTTCTCTTCCTCCTAATCTGAGATGTAACAGAATTAAACAACCTATTGCATATGCTGTATGTGACTTAACTGAATATTAAAGCAGAATTGCACAGTATCCCATAAATGATTCATTGGATGCATCTGGAAATAAGGTAACATACTATGAAAATCTGTGCAGCTGAGCTCACTTAGACAAGCCTATGGGTTTACTGAAGATAATTTAAAATTATCAGCCTTTAATTCCCAACTTCTCCTAGACTAAACCAAATTAAGAAATGTGTTCTAACAGTTCATTTCATTATCCACTAAAATCCCATGGCAAATGTTCTAGAATATGATTTTTCAATCTTTGGCAAAGTGTTTTTTGACAAATGTTATAATCTTGTGATTTACACCTAAAGGAAGAACAGAAATAATAAAAAATGATCTCTCCCAGTGGTGTAATATTTGATTTTTCCCACCTTCTCTTCTTAGACTTAAGTTCAATAATTAGAGCAAAATGAAAGGCACATGCAAAGCAAAACACAGATCTTAAGGGTAACATTTATCGAGGGTCCACAAGCCTATTGACTCTATTTTTCTATCCTTTAAGACTGACTCTGAAATTTGGAGCTACAACTCTTTCAAAAGGGACTCCTGCTGTCTTTCTTTCTTGTATCCTTGTTTGTTTGGAGTGTCTGGTCACTGCCTGTACATTTGAGCTGGATATAATAATGCCCAACCCTATCTCCTTTCCCATAGAACTTGGTGACTCTTCTTTCTTGACTTTCATGACTCTTCATGTCCTCTGGCATCACATGGACCTATGGTAAAGTCTGAAGGCAGACTTCTTTCTTAGCTTGAATGTCCACATGATTTTCTTTTTCCTTGATTCAGGGACTTCACTGGGATATCTTTTGGTTTGAACGATGACCACTTTTCCTGAGACATTGTATGTGCCCTTTTCATCTTTTTTTTTCTTTTTAAGATTTTATTTATTTATTCATGAGAGACACACAGAGAGAAGCAGACACAGGAAGAAGGAGAAGCAGGCTCCACGTAGAGCCTGACGCGGGATTCAATCCCAGAACCCCAGGATCACGCCCCGAGCCAAAGACAGATGCTCAACCACTGAGCCAACCCGGCGTCCCCCGTTTCCATCTTCTCTTGAGGCCATCTTCCCTCAGTTTTAACTACTTTGGAGGTGAAGTCCAAGCACGTACGTTCCTCTGTGAAGTTTCATAGTTTCTCTTGACTCCCTTGTCCCCACTTCACTTTTCCTATCTGAGGGCCTCTTTGTATTGGAGGTGAGGTCATAGACAGCAGAGAAAGGTGTGTGAGCAAGACTGCCCTTTGATCATCCTATCACATCACTTTTAAATTCAGTAGGCTATATTTTCCGTCTTTTACTGAGGATTTGAGCATTCCCATTTCCTGTCTACCACCCCCCTCCCTTTTTTTTTTTTTTTTTGTTTTGTTTTTTATGATTTCAATGAACCTGAGTGAAAATGAGCTCTTGGAAAATCTGAAACTACCTCATTTATGAATGAGACTATCAACCAGGAAAATATTACTATCCTGAATCCTTAAACCCAGATCCTGAATTTAAAAATCATTATACCAAGCAGAATCCTGTTACTTTTAAAAAGTCACGGAAAACTTTAACCTGTTTTGCTCTATTTATAAGGTTAATAATGTTACTATTAGCAAACATTTATTGAGTACTTTTGATGCGCCAGATACAATTCTAAGTGCTTTAGTAAGTGGTTAATCCTTCTGACAACCCAGTGAGCTAAGCCCAGAGAGGTGAGTAAGCCATGATTTGAACTCAAAGAGTCTGCTTGTCAAGCACACATTCTTAGCCACTATGCTCTGCTCTTTCTCAAATAACCTTTCCAAATACTGAAATGTTTCTTCCACTCCAAAAGGAAAAGGACATCACAGACATAAACAGAGAAGTTTCGTCCACTACACACTGGCGCTCTCCCCAATACAGCAGGGGCTAAGGGAGGGGGTGGATGTACTACCATCCTTCCAGACATTCATCTATTATTTGCTTTATTTTTTTTAATGACTACAATAACAACAATGACAACAATAATTCATTCCTCATACTTTCCTTCCCATGAGTTTAACGTTTTAAAGATTTATAAATAAGACTAATTTAAAAAATCTCTGCAAATGCAATGCACATATTGACCTAAACTAGAAGTTCCATAAATCCCCCACAGAAGCACACATTTTAAGGGCCAACCAGTGAAGGCTCTGTCATGTGGCAAAATGAGAAAGAGGAAGGAAAGAATTAGCTTATGTTGCTTCATATCACTTTTGACGCCTGTTACTATTTTTCTATCTCCACCTCTGACCCAGGATATGTTTGAGGGGGGAGAAGGAGGGGGTGATAACACTTATCTATAGCCTAATCACTAACTATGAACTGCTAAATGTGCCAATCTCCCTTCTTCCTGCCTTCCCACATTTCCCTTGTGGTCTGAATCTGGCCTAACAACAGATCAAGAAGCAAGAGGAAACTGAACTGATCTGAGCAAAGGATTTGATGGACACATAAGCCCTTCTACTAAGGGAAATGAACGTTTTTACATATAAATCTACCTTATTATTAGGTGTGAATATTAATTTCCATTAGCCTACACTGTCCAATTATACTAGTGGGTGCTATATTAGCTTACAAAGGGCAGAAGCATTCAAAGACTGTCCTCACTTGAGTAATTCGGGAAAGGAATTTCCAGGACTGTTTTGGCTCATTTCCATCCCACCTCACCACTCCCACTGCCCTCTAAAAGCACTGTGTATAATTATCTGCTCTTCCACATTCCTCAACCACCTCACCCCAAATAGACATAAGCCTCCCTTGCTCCCTCTTTCCTTCATCTTCTTCCCTTTTGCAAAGGAGACTTAGGAAACATAGGACATCGTGACAAACAATGACATTCCTGTAATGTAATAAGACCCCTGGACGCTGAGTGAAAATGGTGTGTGTATAACATGGCACCCACGTGACCAAAGATAGCTGTGCTCCGCACCATGGCAACCGACTGCCCACCTTTCCCTCGAAGGCAGAACACTGACAATATTTCCTTTAATTTTTAAAAAGGGTCACGAAGACTGCGAACATCCATAACTAGAGATTAGTGTTACACTCTGGTAAAACTTATACCTGGGTAATCAGACAAATACGCGTTTGCATAAACAAGAGTCTACAGGGTGTACAGAATATGTAGTTGCCTTGAGCCAAAAGGATCTCTGGAGATAAAAATTCAAAGTGATGTTGAAAAAAGTGAACCTTGAAATCTTACAATTTCATTGAAAATATGGAAGGAGAATGAAAGCATATTTTGCCGTGTTTTTATCGAAAGACACTGTCAACCACTTGATATGTCAAAACCATGTCAAATATGTCATTCTCCTGTTGTGTAGCAAGATGACATGGAAGCCTGCAGCTTTATACACACAACCTAGGGGATGTGCCTCAACCACAGGTCGTCTTACTGTAAGCTTCGGTGTGCCCGAGATGGCATTCACCTTTGAAGAGGTGA
This sequence comes from Canis lupus baileyi, assembly GCF_048164855.1. Taxonomy (NCBI): domain Eukaryota; kingdom Metazoa; phylum Chordata; class Mammalia; order Carnivora; family Canidae; genus Canis; species Canis lupus. Next base: position 46,163,976 of record NC_132853.1, read on the forward strand.
GCAAAGGAGAGGCCACCTATTGAGTGGCCACTGGTGTCCACTGGGGTTTCCCTGTCACACGTCCCTGCACAGCCATTTGTAATTGTCCTCTGTGGTGAGAGGGAAGCAGTTTGGGAAAATGAGTGTGCCTGATGTTACTTCACAAAATCCAACGAGCGTTTCTGGGGTCGGTTCAGCAGAAAAAAAAGGAACTAAGTAAGACTTCTGCTGCCATCTCTGAAATATCTCCCCATTTCGCTGCGTGGCCCCAGGACCATCTCAGCCTGGGATGCCTTCATCTCGCACCTGACCTGCTGTAATATGGGTTATGTTGGTTTTGGTTTTTGATTCAAATTTTCTTAACATTTAAAATCAAAATCAAATCCTTTAGTGAGACCAACAAGGTCCTGCACCGTTTGGCCCCTGGCCACCTCACTGCATCCCTTGTCACTTGAGGGTCCTTTCACTTCCTGGCACCCAATTCCTTGGCTTCCTTCTGTCCATTCACCAGATGCCTGGATGCTTTTCCTCATGACAGGCCCTCTCTCCTCTCCCTCTGCTTACTCCCCTATCCCATAGGGCTTTGCCACTCCTCCATGTAGATCTCTGGGTCCGGAGGGTCCTGCCATGTGGGGTCTCAGGGGTGCCCCGTGGGAGCTTGGCAGGCTCTGGGGAGGAGGCTGCATCAGGGGCAACTCTCTCCTAATTTCAGATGAGCTGGAGCCCCTCATTGTGGCAGGCAACAGCCTTCCTCAGTTTCCTTTGGAGAACGGGGGTCACCCTATCCATTGCTTTCAAGCTGTAACCCAGTCTCTTGTCATTTCCCTGGCAAGGAGTCCTCTCAGCATTTTTGTCCCCATTACTCCTGGGACTTCCCTCCCAGCTGCCTCTGCCTGCAGATGGGCTCGGGACCCTGTACTTGCGGCTTTGGCTTCACTCATCACTCTGGGGCTCTGTTCTGTTTCCAGGTCACACACTAATGTCCATCCTGCTTTTGACACTAAATACATTTTACCTCTCTCTCTTTTTTTTTAAAGATTTTTAATTTATCTATTTGACAGAGACATAGAGAGTGAGTGAGAGCACGAGCAGGGGGCAGTGTCAGAGGGAGAGGGAGAAGCAGGCTCCATGCAGGGAGCCTGATAGGGGGCTCAATCCCGGGACTCCAGGATCATGACTTGAGCCGAGGGCAGATGCTTAACCACTGAGCCACCCAGGCACCCCATTTACTTTGCTCTTTTTGTATTTTCTCTTTTTATATTTTACCAATCACCACTGAGTGGTTGCAGAGGGGGTACCTGTGACTTGCCCTTATAAAGTCACCTTGTGCAAAAGGACAGACTGTTTTGTAAACTGCCTTTTAACTTAACAGAGTCAAGTATAGGGCTTAAGAAACCAGGCTCTGGATGGGGAATGTTGGAGTTGAAAATGAGCTGGGTCCCTAAACTGTGTGCCCTGGGAAGGCTAACCTCTCTATGCTTCAGCTTCTTTTTCAGGAAAATGGGAATTATAACTTCTCAAGGCTGCAGTGAGGTTTAGATGACTAAATATATGTAGAAGTTTTACAAGAGTGGAACTTAGTAAATGTTCAATAAATGTTAGTAATCATTACATCATATAATGGAGATTATACATATATATTTCATTACATTATGTCATTGTATATTATGAATTATAATTTGCACTACTAGAAATCCTGATAGCAAATTATTTGCATGTATTCACGATTAACTTGAGGGTCCCATGCAAACCTCTTTTTGCATTTTTGAGTATCTATGGATCGAGAAAGTATATAATGGCAAAAAAATTCTATGATTTCAGAATCACTTTTAAGTAGATTTGTATTTTATAATTAAAATCTCTACTTACATTTGGAAAGCAGTAGTACCATATTATGTATCCTGGCTACCTAAAGTGATTAGTGTGTATGTATGAATTTTCTCAGACCTCGCCAATAGCTCTGGTCCATAGGTGGGGAATCCTTGCTCCACGCTGAATGATTTAAGGAAAGGATCTCAGCTTAAAACTGTCCATTCAGCCTGGATTTCTACCAATTAGATATACATGGGAGGGGTGGGGGAAATGATCAGATGCTGCTCCTCATTGTGGATTAGTGTTTCCATAACTGTGTCCTTCTAACAACTGGCTTAGCTGAATGTCATAAAGGAAACGGAGTTTGATTGTGGAGTAAATTGTAGGGGTTTGGAGATGACGGCAAGAACAAGAGGTAAATTTGGAGCATGGTATGTATTCTGAGAGAGGGTGAACATGGGTGGGCACTGCAGTGGGTGGTTTGGAGTAAGTGGAAAATATCAAAAGGATGCTGGGCGTCTGAAGGGTGGTGACGGACAGGTAAGGGGTGGACAGGAGAGGGACACAGGGAGGGAGGTTACTGGGGGGATCTGATATAAGGCGGAATGTGGGGATGTTTCTGAGAGATAGGCCTTTGTGCAGCAAAAAGTTTTTGCACAGGCCTTTTTGGGGAGTATATAAAACTCATCGCTTTGAGACTGAATTCCAATGTGGTTTAAAGAATAAGAATGAAAGAAACTGTAGTAAAAGATGGTGCCAAAAAAATGCTCTAGTGCAGCTGAGAAAAAAATGCTCTGCCTTCTAAGAAATTTCATTTTTTATTGGGGTTAAGGTATTATGCGTTGCCACAGCAACTGCCAAGAGAGATCCATTTTAAGAAAGGTGCTCTGCAGCATAGCTGGTGCACTTTGATTCTAAAATACAACGTGAAAATGTAGAAGGAACCATAATTTTCTCAACAATCTTCAAAATGTTCATTTTCCCCTCCTTCTTCAACATGGTTTTATCTTATGGTTCTTTATTCCAACGGGTGTTCCCCCAGACTGAGGTTGCAGCTCACAGGACTCTGGTTCCCTGTGCAGAGGGGCCAGTTTCCACCCTCAGGGAGCAAAGCCTGCTGCAGACTGGACCTGAGCCTCCCAGGAAAGGGGGTGGCTGATTAATGAAGCAGCCACCAGCCCCTGTAGTGTGAGGATAGCATGAACTAATTTCTGGGAAGGGTTATGGTTTAGGAGGAAGGAACAGTTTCCTGCTACTGTGGAGTTAACAGTGGCCTGAGGGTGAAGACAATGGTCTGAACCTAGCACTTTAATTAGGTTTGGATGCTCTAAATCCAGCTCTGGGTAGTCAAAAAGGTTCCTGACGGCAAAAAGAAACATGGGTCTCATAAGTCTATTCATAAGAAACAACATACATAGAAAAGATGGGACGCGGGTATGATAATCATAGGCCAGAAACTTACCAATAAACTGCCCAAACCTGTCCATGAATCAAAGACTTGAATAAATATCTGATAAGAAGACTGAGGTTGGGGCATGAAATAAACATGGGCAAATATTACAATTTTGGAGGACATTTCGCACATAAGTGGTACCCTTTCTCTTCTGTTATAGAAAAAAAATCTGAGACCATATTTTAGAGTTCCTATAAACAAATGTGGCCTTTGGAGGTACTCATTTAGAATTTCACAAGATATATGTAGTGGATATTTGTTTCACCCTCCAGCATTCATTTGAGAGGCTTCGAATATACCTCTCCCCCACACCGTCCCACCCAAGGTCACAGGATGGGGGGGGTAGGAGGGTGGAGTATGTGATAAGGCCCAGCCAGGCATCATGTCACATTCCCCTTGTGCTGGGATCATTTGGGGCCTGGGTACATGACCCCAGCCTTGGTAACCAGAGTCACCAAGAGTCATGGGACAAACTCTCTCATCCGCTAGACTTCACCCAGGGGACGTCATTCTGGGGTTGTGACAGCCATGTTGCTACCCCCCGAGTGAAAGCTGGACTGAGAGGGGAGCCAATCTGGAGGGAGGAGAGCTGAGAACTGGAGAGACAGACACTGGGCCTCTGTCACGCTGACCCTGAAGCTAGCCCTGATCTTAGATTTTTCAGTTTGGGTTGTGTTTTCCGTTACTTGCAAGCGAAATAGTCCTGATTGAAACAAGGCAGATTATGCAGAATAGTAACTTGTGACATATGTTGCGTGTTTGATCAGGGGCCAGGAAATTTTGCCCTATAGGCCAAATCTGGCCCACTGCCTATTTTTGTGAATAAAGCTTTATTGGAACACAGATAAGCTCATTTGCTCACTTACTATCTGTGGTGCTTTTGCATGAGCCATCTGGACAGAGACCCCAGGGCTCGCAGGTTAAGCCTCAACTATTTTCTGTCTAGCCCTTCACAGAAAGTTGGCTGAGCCCTGCACTAGGCTGAGGACCGCAAGGTAGGGCCGTGCTCGCTCTGCTGACTGAGGCAGCTCCAGCAGTTATCTCGGGGTCTGGCCTATGGCAGCAAGTCACCACATATTTGCCAAGTGAATGAATGAATCAAGCTTCACGGCACAAGGTGTTATTAAGTCAGTCTCTGTCTTAAGACGACAGGGTCTTCAGAACGTCCAGAATAAATGAGTCACCAAACCTTTCCCAAATACAAAGAGCAGATTCTGTCGTTATGGTCCTGCAGTTTTTCGTCAGCACCGTGGCTACGAATAAGCAGGCCAGCCTCGGAGCTGAGGACGAGGGAGGCAAACCCCAACGCCCACCGGGCTGCCAAGATGTGCCCTGAAAGGGGGGGGGGGGCTGCTTCATCCATGGTTTGCCTCCTCCTCCGGCTTCTTTCCCCCACCGCACAACCACACTTTTTATAGGGTTGCAACATTAAATGGTAGAAGCCTGAGAGGATCATGATGCCTGCCTGCACCCACTCTGGAGGCGGGGACCGAGAAAGGTTGAATGGGGAGCCTGGGGTGGTGCATGCCAGAGACACGTGGAGGGCCGAGCTTATAGGAGTTAAAGGGAAGCAATATGTCCACCTCGGAAGGTCTGTCTCTGAAAGGGTTTGGAGAGAACAGTTTGGGGAGGGACGGGGTGGTTTCCACTGTCTTCCTCTCAGAGACAGAGTGGGTCTGCCCCTTTGGGGTGGGGCCAGACTTCATGAAAAGGTAGTGTCCATCAACAGAGGACCGAAACCCCAACCAAGGAGGAAGGGGAAAGACTCCTGAGACTTTTAACTGACTTCCTTAATAGAAGACCCAAGAGGACTTACGGAGTGAGCCTGCTACTGGTGAGGCTTTTGGAGTCCATTTGATATTTAACTCTCTGTACACTCAAGTAAGGTTGGAACATCTGGCATATGGTAAATGCTCAGCAAATACTGTTTTAATGAGCTAATGACTGAACAAAGCTATGGCTGAACAGGTAGTTGGGATCTTGAATTTATGGAAGGCAGTAAAAGTCATCCCACTGAATATAACAGAAAATAAACAAATCAACACTTACAAACACCTGACATGTCAGGCACCGTACTAAGGAACTGATACCTAATCTTCCACCTGTTATGAAGACACCATTCAATCCTTCCATTAAATATGGGAGACAGATAATATCACACCCATTTCATAGATGAAGAAACAGGCCCACAGTGAGCAACTGCTAGACCCAGGGCTGAAGCTGAACCCACACTGTGCCCACTTATGGTGGGGCCACTGGGAGATGGGACCCTAGGAGGGAAAATCTGGAGATGTTGTAAAGAAATCTCAGGAGAGGAAGAGCCTGGTGCTTGGGGACAGTGGGAGCAGCTGGAGTGATATAGTTGAGAGAGAGAGAGAGAGAGAGAGAATGAGAGTGTGCTCTGGTTCAAAGGCAAGGCTGTAGGAAGGTCCTATTACAGATGGTGATGATGAACTGGCTTGTAAAAAATAAAAGTGAGAGGTGAGTTGAATGAGAATTCAGGCCTCAGCCACATGCCCAGAAGAGCAATGTCCCTGGAGAGATGGGGTGATGGGTGGAGGGAGCCTGTGTGTAGGTGGGTGGGAGAGAAGACATGGTCTGGGTTTGTATTCACTTAGCTTGACACACCAGGGAGGTGCTCGGAAATGCCACGGAGCTTATGAGAAAGGCGGGGAATGGATGCCTGAGAGCCCTGGCTGGAGAAGCAAGGTGAAGCCTGGGGACTGGAAGGGCTTCTGAAGGGGGAAGGAGAGATTAAGAATTTCCCAGGAGCAGAGAGTCATCCACAAGGGGCTCCACTATTCAGGGTGTAGGTGAAGTAGAATGAGAGAAAGATCAGGAATGGTGGAAGAGGTGGGCTGAAAGGCAGGGGGTGGGGAGCATGGCCTTGGGTTTCACAGGTTGGGCAGCTGCAGGGGGGCCGAGGACCACGGCCATGGTTCGCCTCCCATGTTGTCACCACATGTGAAACAAAGCCACCTGGACCTCGGATCAGTCCTGGGAGATCTGAGAGCCACTGTGCTTCAAATAAAGAGTTCAGGATGGAATTTGTTTGTTGATAAATATGTTGTTTCCTATTTTAAAGCAAAAATTACAGGAGTATCCACATCTAACCTTTAAAGATCACTCCCAATATCTGATTTAGTCTGAGGTTTCTGACCTGGTTTGAGGGCATTTTTTTTTTTTCAAAAGAGGCAAGCTATGACTGCTCTTTCTTTTCTGCATATTTAAACTCTTGACAATTATAAATAAGTTAAATCTCTCCCTCAAAGTACCAATTATCTCCTTATGTTTGAGAAGGCATGTCTTGCCAGATATGGCATTCTATACAAAACACAAAATAGGAATACAGAGGCGGTCATTGTCCCCCTGGCGCACCCGGGATTTACTTAGGCAGTTCCAATTAACACTAATGAGGATTTTGTGCATGAATCCCCTTACCTCCCAACTAATGGGAACAGAGACCCCACAACCTCATAGCAGAAAATTTCAAAACACCATTGTAAACAGTCACTGACTAAATTCATGAGTTGTTCACCTTTACACAGCAGAGATAAAAGGAATTTTCATTCAATTAAAAGTTGGGGAACGTGCAGTTATCCAAAGACTCCATTCAGGCTTTCTGAATGACGACGGTCGGGAGCTGTATCCAGCCAACGTTTCCGGGTGATTACTCCGCGTAGCTCTGTGTGGAGTAGCAAATGGTTTTTGTCCTCGGGAAGCTTACACATTTGACATCAGACACGTAAAAAAGGAGCTACATAAAAACATAATTGAAGCATAATAGGCCAAGGACGGGAATCGGAGAGATTGATTACTTCTAAGTGGGATAATGGGAGTCTTCACAGAGGTGATGAGATGGGCCTTGGACTTTGTGGGATGAGTAGGGACTTTCTGAATGCAGGAGACGGAAGGGCCACAAACATCCAGGTGGACGTGTGTGGGATGCTTTGGGGCTGCCAAGGGGTGAGGTGTGGGCGGGGGTCGTGCAGTGACCTGGGGATAAAAGGGACAGGGAGAGACTGCTTCTACTTTTTTTTTTCCTTCAACTGCTTATCTACATTGTTGCCTATTTCTCGAAAATGCAGATCTGACCATGTTGGGAGCAATCAGGGGGGTGCGTCAGTGACTTTTTTTTAAAACTGATAGACTAAGGACAGCCTTGTTCGCATGGGTCACCTAAGAACCTTCTCAGCTGATCTTAGCCTAACTTTTTAGGACACTTTATGCTCCCATGAGGACTTGCATCCCCCCTCCCCCCACAACCAAATCACATGCCATTCAGTGCCTCACGCCTTTGCACGTGTTCTGTGCTCTCTCCTCCTCCTGACCAGCTGGAGCACTACTCATTGCTCTCACAGAGACCTTTTCTCTGGGATGCCCTTCCGTAGTGGTCCACTCAGGCCACCTGCTCCCTCCTCTAACAAGCCTCTAAGTCTGAGGCAGCAAATAGTTATGGCTGTTGTGACGGTGGCCAGCTGAGAATTCCTAACTGTCTTCTATGCACTATGCACCATAATGCATCCAACTGCATATATTATATTTTATTTCCTCTCCCTACCAATTCCACGTGGTATCTTTATGGCTATTAAAATCCAAAGAAACAGGCCAAGAGCGGCTCCTCTCTATCCAAAGGCACACAGCTAGTTAGCAAGTGCACTAGGACCCATATCCAGGTCTTTCTACCCCAGAACCTCTGTTTTTCTTCATGGTCACACGACAGTTATTTATGCACTCCTCCCTCATATTAGACTGTGGGTCCCCTGAGGGTAGGTTCTCTGTTTTACTGGAAATCAATGGTATTTGAAAAGAAAAGAAGATTGCATTGTTATTGAGCTGATACTTGAAAACATCCTAAGGATTGTTTTTGCCAACATAAAGGCATTTTTGCCCACCTCTTATGCTGGCTGGAGTTTGCACAAAGCAGAACATACCCGACTGTAAGCATTTGGGCTCCCCACCTGCTCTAGGTCAGGTGCAGACATGGCTAGAGAGCAGCTCACGTTCAGTCTGAGAGAGACTGGCATTTCTGTTTTTATAAATCAGACAAACTGGGAGGAATAATAACTTGGCTTGGTCTACTGGGACATGTGTGAAAGTAAAATTGCTGTTAGAAACAGTTACATTCAAGTATCTTTTAAAAACTTGGGTACGTTGTTCCTGTCTTCAATAAAACTGGCACAACCCTAAAAAACTGTGGGGAGATTAGCAGTACGTTAGATTGAGCAAGAGGCTTCCTCTTCTAATCTTTTTTTCATTATTATTTTCATTGGTGTGCTTTTCCAGGAATGTCTCGGTGCATTCTTTATAAAACTGTTGCCCAGATCTTTTTTTAAAACACATCAAACCAACAAAGGTCAAGTAAAGAGCAGGAAGATTTTGTTCCTTCAGTTGAAGACATTTCTTTAATATTAAAAATGTACTGAAATCTAGAAACATATTCTGATGATGTCTGAAAAGAATTCACGGCGGAGAGTCAAAACACAAAGGGAAAAAAGCTCTCGACAACCGTTGCTGGCTGAGGGCTCCTCATCAGGACAGCTTTCTTCTTTACTTCAATGACAGAGAAAAATCACTGTTTAAAATTAGAAAAAAATTCCTAAACATTGGTGCTGATATTATGACTAATGTTATTCTTTATGTTTATTGGCCCTCAAGGCAAAATATATTATAGCGGGCATTTCCACTACCTCATTTATATGTGAAAACAAACAGAAAGAGTGTCGTTTCTAATTCTGATTGAATCCGCGAGGTTTTGTTTTTGCTATGTATTTCCAAGCACTGTAGGCCGTTATCAGATCTTTCTGTGGGGCTCCAGTGCCCGAGTGGGTCGCTCAGAACTCCAGAGCCATTTCATTTCCCTCTTTATCTTGTACATATATTTAAAACCAATGGTGGCAGCAGAAAGTCTGAGATTTGGGGGATAAGGATACCATTTATCTTGCATTATGCTAACATTTTTTTTTTCCAGCCTCGAGAAAATCTTTTTGTGATAGATTTTCTTTGAGAAAATTAATCTTGCTTCCTCCTGGCCTTAACATCTTATTTTTTCAAAGAAGACTTTAAATAGCCTGACAGGTGGGCCCAAGGGCCTGTAAAAGTGGCTTATGTGACTGTTGTCAGGTCCAGTGATCCTGGAAAAATAAGGGCTGTTGATCGCAAACTTACGTTAATATATATTTTAAATGTCCCTTAAGGCAGAGCAAATGTTTGGTGGAATGAGAACTTTCAGAAGATTCAGCTGAAATTTTTAATATAATCTACTCATGTAGCTCCACTGTGCCGTTGGTTGGCATGTGGGAACCAGAAGCAGCCTGGGAGAAAGGCAGGTAGCCAGTGTGGCTATAGAAGGATTATGTGTGCAACGTATCAAAGGGAGGCTAGTCTTAGGCACAGGGGCCTTTAAACTACTGTCTCAGGATTTCTGGAGCAACCTTTACATCTTCACTTAAATGATTCCATGCCAATGGGATGTAGGGCCCAGTGGGAGGTCAGGCGGAGATCCACTAGGATGGGAGGAGCCGACTCAAGGAAGTCTGGCCTCCAGTGTGCTCAGGACTGGGGGCTGACATTTCGTGCCAGTGTTCCCTCTTCACCTCTCCTAATCAATGCTGAACCCCTAAATCATTCTCAGTCCTAGCCTATGCTCCAGGAGGAACACAGAGGAGGAATCAAATCCTGTCTCCAATCCTGTCTTCCACTTTTGTTGGGAAACAGAATTAGCCCACAAACATTACACTTTCAGCTACGGGGACCCTGAGTGTAATAGAAGCTTGGAACGAGATCTTTGTGGCGTGGGACAGTTTGGAAGGTCAGAGGGGAGGAGGTGGGTGTTTAGCTATACCCCGAAAGGTGAACAGCAGTTGGATGGGTGGTGATTTGGCAAAAGGACATTGCAGGTGAAGAGAAATACCCTGTGTGCTGTGGCACCAGGAAGCGTGGCTTGTGTGGGAGTGGAGGCCTGCCGGGCGGAGGCCAGCCCATGGGGGCTGGGGGCCTGGACACAAGCCTGGACAAGCCCTCCAGACCACCAGAGCCCTCAGAAGCAGGCAGAGAAGTCTGATACGAGACCGTGAGCCGGTGGTCTCTTCCAGCAGGAGAAAACACAGCAGCAGTGGTATTTAGGGAAGATGAGTCAGAGATGGAGGCAGAGACACCGGCTAGGCAAGAGGCCATTTCCTCCCAACTTGAGTTGATTCGGATTCAAACAAAGGTGACAGCCAGGAGGGTGGGAGGTGGGGAGGGAAGGACAAAGTGGAAGAGAAGTCACACGTGTTGGTGATGAGACACTGTAAGGAGTCACTGATGGAGGAGGAGGAGGAGGAGGAGGAGGAGGAAGAGGCCGAGGCAGCAGCAAGCACAGGCTTCCTCTCAATCCGCTGACGCAGTCCAGGCTCTCTGTCCTCACTGATGGATGATCCTGATTCCTCTGGCCTCTCAGTCCCAGCTGGTCTTCAGTCAGCTGAGGCTACTGTATCAGAATTCCATGGCCCAGGTGGCTTGGACGACAGGCATCTACTCCTCATGGTTCTAGAGGCTGGGAAGTCCAAGACCAGGGCGCCAGCAGCATCAGGATCTGGTGAGAGCCCTCCTGCCGACTCAGGGCCAGTCACCCTCTCGTGGTGTCCTCACACGGTGGACGTGAGCCAGACCTCTCCTGTCTCTTCTTACAGGGGCACTAACCCCATCCCCAACCCAACTACCTTCCACAGGCCCCATCTCCAAATACCATCACACTGGGACTTCAGGCTTCAAACACAAGAATTTGGGGGAGACATAATGCTGTAATGCCACTTCGGGTTTTTTTTTTTTCCTTAAGAGAGTGCCAGGGCAAGAGAGAGTGGGGGGACAGCATGGGGGGAGAGAGAGTCTCAAGCAGACTCCATGCCCAGCTCGGAGTCAGATGCAGGGTCCATCTCAGCACCCTGAGATCCTGACCTGAGCTGAAATCAAGACTCAGATGCTTAACTGACTGAGCCACCCAGGTGTCCCAGTACCACCTTACTTTAACGATTTTTTAAATTTAAAAATACCACACTCTGGGTGCTTTTCATCCTCACTCTACTTGAGCCACTGGGCCCTTACACTGGCCTGCTCAGCCCTATGAGCTGCTGGGACAATGCAGGTAAGGACAGGAGACACATTAGTAGCTGAGGCCCAGCAGCCTGTGGACTTAGTAGCCAGTGGCCCCAGGCCGCAGGCCCCAGGCAATGGTGGTTTGCTTCATTAACCCCATTGGTTTGTATGAACTGCCTTTCCCCTCTGCCTTCTGCTCCAGGCCCTGCTAGAATTAGAGCTTGAGGCCAATGAAACTGAGTCCAAGACTCCCGCTGCTGTGGAGGGGAACTTTCTCTTTTCGGCTGATTTGAGCCTAGACACACACGCCCAGAACTGCTAGCAGTTAGCTTGCAACCACGAGAGGGATAACCTGCGGACAATAGGGACGCAGAGCTAACAAATGGAGAGAGAACTGGCTTTTGGTCACATAGTTTGAGTAATTGGATTAAGCCTCCTTTGAAGCCAATACTACTTCTCAGTTACAGGAACCAAAACATTCTTACTGTTTAAACCGGTGTGAGATTCAACCAACTATTTCTAATGGATTATTTGACAGGGGCCGAGATTCTCTGCCAAGGCTCCTGACTTTGCACCGACGAGCTGACCCAACCAATCAGCCAGCAACGATGACATGAGGATGGCCACTATTTAAAAGCCACCACACCCCACTGACCCTACTGGATCCTGGGGCACAGACATCTGCCCCACCCCCTGCACCACCTTCCACACCTCCACGTATCTTACCTCCTGCCCTCCTGTTACCTGCATTCCAACTCTGGTCACCCCAAGCCTCCCTACTTTCCAAATTAGTGGGTTAGTTCCTGCGTGAGCTCTCTTGCCGAATTAAGGTAGGCTTTACATGCTATCATCTGATGTTGTTGGGTGCTCTGGGCCAATCCCCAGCTCTGGGTACTGCCCACCATCTGCTCTCCCCATTCAGAGACTCTCTCTTGCTGCTGCAGAAAGTAAACAACCATAACACACATGCACACACGCACATTATTTTGATAGGGTCAACCACAAAGTCACATTATTCAACTGCAGTGTACCTTCTACTGGCCTCTGTTTTACGTTGTGGTGGGCCCTTTCACACAACTTCTATCTTATAAGAGACCTACATACCCGGCAGCCAACATTGCTGAGGACCTGCCCATGACTGGCCTTGGGGCCCTTCAGGCCCTAATGGCACCTGTGCTCAGTGAAGCTCTTGGTACTACCTTGGGGAGCACCACGGAAAGGAATTATTCAAACACAAGGGGTTTGGTTATTTGCTGTGTGATGCAGACCATCAAAGCAGTGGTTTCAGAGAGCAAGGCAGAAATCGATAAAATAAGTGGAAGTGACTGAGGACAGTGCCACTTTGAAGCAAGTGTTGCCCCATCTCCTGAAAACGTAACCAAACTGCCTTACAAGAAAAATTGCTTTCGTTTTTACGAGAAAGCACTAATAACAAGTAATGAGAGGCTCAATTGATAATTAAAGAAAAAGAACACTTCACTCCTGAGCTTTCGTAAGCGAGGCAATCTTTTTTCAAATTATGAGTCTGGCAAGACATACTCAAGGTACTCTGGTTTTTTTGTACTTTTCTCCCCTTTATTTCAGATTTTATATGAATGAAACACGATGAGTAATTCCTTCTCTTTGGATCCTTCAGGATATTATTTAAACACTGGCATCTGGTCTCAGGGAAATTCAATGCTAAGTCAGAGAGGAGTATTTGAAAAATAGTTGACATCTGGTTTTGTACTACCCATCCCTGGAAGTACACAGTGAGAGCAGAGGAAATGAGTGTGCTGCTGGCTTTCTGGGTTCTGGTGCTGGTGGGGCTGGTGCTTTGGTGTAATGCATACCACAGCGTTCCCTTTTATAAAGTGAAGGATTAGTGCCACCTTCTTTGTAGCAATGTCGTGACCTCTATAATGCTTCTTAAATTGAGGACAATGATGGACCCACCAAGCCTCAACACATGATTTAAATCTGATCTGACAGTACTTAAACCCAGAAGTCCAGAAGGCTAATGGTTGAACAAGCTTGGGAAAATGTCCAGGGAACCAAATGTAGAAGCCCAAGGAATTACAGAGAGTAATCACAACTTCAGGGCCATGGGGTAAGGGAATAAAAGGATATTTTTGGAGTTGGTATCTGTTATAGGATTGACTTAAACTGTGGTCCCACTCTGATGTACTAGAAAGAAAAAAGGAAAGCCAACCAAATAAAAACAACACCAAAAAAAAAAAAAAAACAAAAAACAAATAAAACACCCCAAAACTCTAAAATCCTATGTTCTTTTCTCTTATGCCTCTATAATTGATTGTATTACTAACATGCATTTTAAAAATATTCCTACTTTCATGCAAAAACAAAAGGCCCATTGAAAGGAGTCCAAGAGAGGCTAAAACTTAGCAGTGGGAATTAGAGTGATAATTAATTTTGGGAACCAGCATATTTTACATTTCATACATTTAAGTAAACAAAAATGGAAGCAACATTAAGGTCAGTTTCTATTATTTGTATGCTGAGAATAAAATTAATTTCTAGAACAACCTCAAGGAACAGAATGCACAACAACTCAGGCAAGGTAGAGTCCATCCTGGCCGGGGGTCACTACCTCCATTGTCTCCCACCGCCTGGGAAGCCTTAGCGCAGGAGCTATTCCCTGCACTTCATGGGGCGCGATGCCTGGGACACCATTCTTAGGGCAGTCACCCCATTTCAACAAAAAAAGACCTTATGACCCCAGTGACTTGTGTTTTAGTGGTTTCCTTTTCATGACTCCGATCCCCCACCTGGAAAATCCTCTGTTTGTGGTTAAGCACTAAAGGTCTATATGATTCATAACCACAAGGGCAGAGAAAACTCTAAAACCACCTGACTACATGTGGCTTTGGGGGCACAGCATTCCTGGGATTATATAAACTGAGCAGGAATGGAAGTGCTCTCTGACAACAATGCAGGGTTAAACCCACTTACCCCCTGGCTTGGGGTGGAAGAAGAAGGGTTTCCTTTCCTCTCGTTTTGCTACAATTTGAGTGGTTTGTCTTCTTCCAGAGTTCAGCACTACTGATTCACGGAAAGAGTTCATACCACCCTGTTGGCCAAGAACAGGTTTGGAGGGGCCCTTTGTTCTTCTTTTAACTTTTTATCTCAATTCCAGTTAGTTAACATACAGTGCAGTATTAGCTTCGGGTGTACAATATAGGGATTCAAGGCGTGCAGACAGCACCCGGTGCTCATCACAGCAAGTGTGCTCCTTTCCCAACCCATCACCAGAAGGCTCTAATTGACTCCCAAGCCAACACTATGCAAAACTCTCGAGTGACACTTGTCTCCTGGTTTCTCCTTTCTCTGTCCTCCTCCTCCAATCCTGTTCTGGTGCCCAATATGTTCACATTTTCTCACCACTTTTTCCTAGCCAAATGCCTTTTGGTAAGTTGTGATAGGTGACCGGTTCAAGGGATATCTTGCAGTAGGATGTCTCTAATTGGGAAACAGTCAGGCCTCTGATACCTGAAATTGTGCCCCAATAATTTATGTTCAACAAGTTAGGAGAGCAAACATCTTTGGGAAAAGGGCAGTGAATCTTTCCCCCTCTTCACTGAAATCACACTACCAGCTTGACTGCTTGGTTTTAAGACAAACTCTGTTCATATTGCCTATTACTAATGACTCATTTCTCTTTCCTCCTGAAGATGAGGAGGAACTAAGAGTCCCAAATTCTTAGATTGACTCTAAAACCTAGATTTAGCAGCAAGGAGTTCTTTTTCTAAAGACCCTGGCTTTCAACCCAAGAGTCTGATATGCCAGACTAACATGCATGTGTCACTACACAGGTAGAAATAGTTTGAGAAAGAGGTACACCTGTGAATAGAAATTTGGAAGTTACTGAAATAAGTGAGTGTTGAAGCCCCTGGGGATAGATGCTATCACTGAGGAAGACAGAATGGATAGTTGTGAGAACTAAGAAGGAAAAGACTAGAAAGCAGAGGTTACCTACAAAAAGGGTAACTCCCAAAGACCAGAAGTCAGTAGAAGAGATTGTGAGGGAGGTGAAAAACAAAGCAGAAAAATCAGATTATGCTGAGTCAACAGGCCAATACAGGCTAACTTCAAGAATCTCTTCTGTGAGGCCATGAGCTCCTTCTGGGAAGTTTCTCCCACTCATCTTACACTCCAGGCTAATAGTGCCTCGCCCATAGTAGGTGTTCAATGAATGTTTGCTGAATGAATAGGCGCCATCTCCCGTTAAAAAATAGCTTGTTTCTACCATCAGTGAGGCATCTCTTCTTTATTTGGCTTATCGATGGTTGAAAGAGGGCCTAAAACTTTGGTGTTCTGTCATTTTAAAAGTATACTCCAATTATACCGTAATATAGTTGCATCGATATCATAGCTAGATTTCCCTAACAAGCAGGTCAACTCACTATTTGGGTCCTGTTGCTGTGTATTGTTATAACTCAGTTGAAATTTTAAAACTCATAATTTAAATTCTCAGGAAACTTTCTAATTGCTGGCAACATCTTTGTACACACAAATGCAAACACTTTTATCATTGTTTGTCACCTGTTTAAAAACCAAATAGCAAAAAGTGCCAACTTTACAACACATCATGCATACTTCAGGTTTCAACCTAACCTTGCCTTCCTCCAGACTTAGATCCTCCCAAATGTCACAGCTCACAAAGAAGTGGAACTGGCAACAATTAACCAACATCATTTTTACATATGCAAGCTTCACTAAAAAGGTTAATATATGCATAAGCAAAAATCTAGCAGTTTTAAAGATTAATGAAAACCAAGCAGACATTACTTTAGAATCATAAATCTGTCAGCCAACTCAGTCCAAAAACTTATGGAATGTATTATTCACATATTCACTGATCAAGCAGTTGGATACCCATTCTGCACAAAGCGCTGTGTGGAGGCAGGTACCAAGATTAAGACCAATGTATATGACTGGGGAATTAACTCATCTTACGGTCCTTGAAAGAAAAACTTATTATTATAAAGAAATAAAGAAAATATTAGATATAATATATTAACATAAGAAATACAACATAAGCAATGTCTACTACTGTTTCTAAAGGGAAATGCATTTTTCAGATGTTCTTTGAGGTTGTTTGGCCACATGGGGGTGAGTAAAACAAACAGCATGCAGCTGGTTGAAAAGAGAAATACTGTAAGCAGGTGGCAAAAAAGGAAAACAGTAGTCAGTGGGCCAGGAATCTGAAGGTCAGACCACAGGGTGGCTTCACAGATTCCCCCTGACAGTGGCCTAAGGGCTCCAGAAGGGGGGAGTAGGGAGGGAGCATGGATATGCAGTAAGGGGAGAAGTGCCCTCTGACTCCTACACAGGGGATTCTACACCTTAGAGATGAGGGTCTTACACAGAGACCCCACTGGTATAATAAGAGTGGGCCGAGAAGTCACTCGTGGCTGATGACAGGACAAATCAGAAGGCAGAGGTACTTCTATCTTGCATGTACAGGAGGACTCTGAGGCTTTCTGTATGTCCGTCTAATTGGTGCAAATGTCCTATACCAAGTGGAGATAAACTCTTCTCTGTGCTGAAAGTTGACTATGAGGCAGATATCACACACACACACACACACACACACACACACACACACATGATCTCAGTATATGCATGTATTCCTACTCTAACATACACTTGGCCCTTAAAGGAGTCTTAGCCTAGTGGGAAGGACAAAACATGGACATAATTACAATGAACGTGATGTGTCTCAACCCCACAAACAGTAACTATCAGAAGCTCTCAGAAACCAGAGTACTTGTATGAGACCTAAGAAGCATTCTCATTAAAAACAACTAAAAGACAAGGACAAATTCTATCATTGCTGCTCCTCAGCACTGAACTAGAGGCCTCATCTGGGCAATAAAAAAATCAAATATCGATGAAAGAGGGAAAGGATGACACAAAATTATTATTTATTTTTTTAAAGATTTTACTTCTTTGTTTGACAGAGAGCAAGAGAAAATGAGCACATGAGTGGGGGTAGGGGGATAGGGAGAGAAGTAAGCAAACGTCCCACTGAGCAGGGAGCCCAAGGAGGGGCTCCATTCCAGGACCCTGAGATCATGACCCGAGCTGAAGGCAGAGGCTTAACTGACTGAGCCACCCAGGTGCCCCAACACAAAATTATTTGTTAAGGAACACTATAATTGCCTACTTAGATAAATTTAAGAAATCAACTGAAAATGTGCTTAAATTTTTAAAGAAATCAACTGAAAATTCAATAGCATTAAGGTTGAGAATAGTTCTGGTTAGCTGGATATATACAAACAAAACATGAACATTTTCCTAAACATGAGTCATGACTGTTTAGAGAATATATGGGGAAAACCCATGGAAAAAATGCCATAATATACCTGGGAATATATTTAATAAGAATTGTACAACATCTATAAAAAGATAAATTTCAGTTATACTGAAAGACACTAAAGACATAATGAAATGCAAAGAGATGTGAAGTTCCTAATAAGTGAACTCAATATTGCAAAGATGTTAGTTCTTCCCAGACTAACACATGACTTCAATGCAGTTCCAGCCAACCAATCCCATGAATTTTACAAAATGGAAGTTGGCAAGATGATTCTAAGATTCACATGAAAGTGTAAATGCTTGAGAATGACTCAGGCAATTCTAAAAAGAGGTCTTAAGGGGAACCTTTCCCTAGAGATAATAGGTACTATGTACTGATACTTTTCTAAAGTTTCTACTTCTCTATAGTTTCTAAAGATGTTACTTATAATGACTGACCATTCTCACAACTTTACAAGGTGGGTACTATTACCAACCCATTTTCAATATGGGGGAACTGAGACAAAAAAGTAAAGTAACTTGTCTGAAGTCCCAGGGCGAGTAAGTAGAAGTAGCAGAGCTGGGATTTGAACCCAGGCACTGTGGTTCCAGAGTTCATGCTCTTAAGCACCATAAAAATGACTCAATAATAATAAAAAGACTCTTACTGGCATAGGAAATGGATGAATAAGAAAAAATACAAAGTCCCAAACAGATTCATGCATATATGGAAAATTTTATTCTTGACGAAGGTAGCATTTCAAATAAAAGGGGGAAGAATATCTTAGTCAATAAATGTGATCAATAATTGGCTATCTAGGGCAGCCCGGGTGGCGCAGTGGTTTAGCGCTGCCTGCAGCCCAGGGTGTGATCCTGGGGACCTGGGATTGAATCCCACATCAGGCTCCTGCATGGATCCTGCTTCTCCCTCCTCCTGTGTCTCTGCCTCTCTCTCTGTCTATCATAAATAAATAAATAAATAAATCTTTAAAAAAATAATAATTGGCTATCTATTTGGAAATAAAACTAAAAAGGTAAGATCCCTGTGTTAGCTTTCTACTGTTGCTCTAACAAATTACCATAAATTTAGCAGCTTGAAACAATGCAAATTCATTATCTTACAGTTCTATAGATCACAAGTCTCAAGAGGCTCACCTGGTTCCTCTGCTCTGGTATCACAAGGCTAAAATCATGGTGTTGGCTAGCCTAGACTCTCATCTGGAGGCTCTGGGAGAGTATTTATTTCTGAGCTCATTCAGGTTTGGGGCACAATTCAAGTTCCTTGCAGCTATAAGGGCTGATGTCGCTACTGTCTTGCTGATGGTTAGCTGGCAGCCTCTCTCAGCCCCTGAAGACCACCTCATATTGCCCTCTCCAATTTTAATCAGCACCAGTGCACTGGATCCTTCTCAAACTTCAAATCTCTCAATCTCTCTGACCTCCTCTCCTGTCACATCCCTTCTGCTTCCAGCCAGAGAAAGTTCGCATGCCCTTAACCCATGCCCAATCATGGGTTTAGATTGGGCCTACTCCCTCTTTTGAAGTCAGTGATTAGTAACTTTAACTACATTTACAAAGAGAATATATTTTATAATATTAGGGTAGGGAAGACCTTCCCAGGCAAACTTAGAAACCATAAAGAAAAAATGAAAAACAATGTTCTCAAAAAAATTAAAATATTGAATACAAAATTAAAGAAGAAGCAACTGAAAGTATTTGCAGTTTACCATACCACTAAGATACAGAATATGTAAGAAAATTAATTTCTATAGGTCAAATTAGAGAAACAAATCAATAGAACAAATTAGCAATGAATGTCATTAAGCAACTCACAGAAATGCAAATACTGGATTTCCACTTCTAGTAATGGACACTTACATAATTCTCTACTAAGTCTGTTTCAAAGTTTAGGGAACTAACAAGGCAGGGAAGAATTATAGGACCAAGATCCTAGAATTATGGCTATCAAGAGAACTTGTAAGTCTGGCATTTGGAATATTTTAATGTAGTGGCCTTTGCCAACTCTGGAGTCGTTGGTAAGAGGCTGAGAAGCTGAACAGATCTTTTAACAGCCTCACAAAAAAAAAAAAAAAAAAAAAAAAAAACCCATGGAGACACAAATTGCAATCCAGGTCTCACTAAATGGGAGTGCCTGGTAAAAATCCCTTGCTTTGGGTAGATCCCAAAGGGCTAGCCCCTATGAGAAGGAGTAAACTGGAAATAGATAAGCTCTCTCTAAATTTGAAGTCTAGCTTCAAATCATCTCAATCCCTGAAAGTGGATTAAAAGGATTATTCACCATAGCAAGGCCACTACCTGCCTACCTAGAAGCAAATGCAAATTATCTATGGAGGAAATTATCATCATTCTAGGTAGGCCTCAAATTATTTCTATAAAGTTTTATATAAAATATCTGGCACTCAATCAAAAATAGCCGGCTCACAAGAAAGAAAGACAATATGACCAAAAGCCAAGACAAACAAAGGCAATAAAATAAGATCCATGTGAATTCCACATAATGATGATCAGACTTAGACTTTAAAAGAACTGAGATAAATATGTTCCACAAAATAAAAACAGTTGTGAACTTCAGCACAGGGCAGGAAACTAAAAAAAAACTAAGTAAAATTCTCGCTCTGGAAAATATAATAACCAAAATTAAGAACGGGTTTAACAGCAGATTAAACACAGTTAAGGAAAGAATTAGTGAACTAGAAGCTGAAAAAATATCCAGAATAAATACAGAACATATGGAACAAAATTAGAAGGTCTAATATAAATACAATTATCATCTCAAAAAGAGAAGAATCAGGCAGACATTAAAATAGAAAATCTGATACTATAACCACTCAAGAAAGTATATACACAATTAACTGAAAATCTTCCAACAAAGAAAACTCTAAGCCCCAGTGGCTTCATCTACCATTTTAAGGATGAAATAATATCAGTATTAGACAAACTCTTCCAGGAAACAGATAAAGAGAGGATATCCAGCTTGTTTTATGAGGACAGCAAACTTTGATACCAAAGTCTAATATGAACATTATAATAAAAGAAAACCATAGGCTAATCTCAGTCATAAACACAGATGTAAACCCTAAACAAAATATTGGCAAATTGAAATTCATTGAAAGATAAACAGGGATAAGTCATCTTGATCAAAAAGGGCTTATTCTAGGAACTCAACACTAATGATTCAACATTAGAAAACTAACCTATGAAGCTCACTATATTAGCAGAATGAAGGGCAAAATTCGTATGACTATCTCAAAGGATGGAAAAAAAAGGCATTTAAGAAACATCCATTTTTAATTTAAAAGTGAAAAATTTTTTTATAAGAATAGAAACTTTCTGGGGATCCCTGGGTGGCTCAGTGGTTTGGCGCCTGACTTTGGCCTAGGGCACGATCCTGGAGTCCCGGGATCGAGTCCTGCGTTGGGCACCCGGCATGGAGCCTGCTTCTCCCTCCTCCTGTGTCTCTGCCTCTCTCTCTCTATGTCTATCATAAATAATAAATAAATAAATAAATATTTAAAAATAAATAAACAAATAAATAAGTCTTTTTTAAAAAAAAGAATAGAAACTTTCTTAATATGACAAAGGGAAACTACACAAAAGTCAACTTTATTTCTATATATCAGGAACCAATGGTGAGAAAATAAAATTTTAAAAGTAATACTATTTCAAACAGCACCATAATATGTAAAGTAAATAGGAATAAACTTAACATAAGATGTGTGAGACATCTTTACATAAAACAATAAAAATGAAAAAAAAATTAAAGAATGCTTAAATAAAGCAGAGGAATATACTATGTTCATGGACTGGAAGACTCATTAGAAATTGACAAGTTGAGTTGAAAATTTATATAGAAATGCTAAAGGCTGGAACACCTGGGTGGCTCAGCAGCTGAGTGTCTGCCTTCGGCTCAGGGCATGATCCTGGGGTTGGGGATAAAGTCCCACATCAGGCTCCTTGCAGGGAGCCTTCTTCTCCCTCTACCTCTGTGTGTCTCTCATGAATAAATAAATAAAATCTTTAAAAAAAAAACACAAAAGGCTATGAAGAACCTATCACTAAATGTAAGCTTCCTAAGGGCAAGGGTTTTTCTTTGCTTATTGATGTCTATCAATAAGGCCAATAAAGGACACAATTCATAGTAGGTGCTCAGGAAATATTTGTTGAATTGAATTGAAATGTTGAATGTACTACTTAGGAGTTGTTTTTTTTTAATTTTTTTTTAATTTATTTATGATAGTCACAGAGAGAGAGAGAGAGGCAGAGACATAGGCAGAGGGAGAAGCAGGCTCCATGCACCGGGAGCCTGATGTGGGATTCGATCCCAGGTCTCCAGGATCGCGCCCTGGGCCAAAGGCAGGCGCCAAACTGCTGCGCCACCCAGGGATCCCTACTTAGGAGTTTAAAAAGAAAGTTCACCCTGAGCTTAGTTACCATGGCACATTCTGATTTACCATCTCATTTACCTTCCTCTGTTTACCAACTCAAGCAAAACCTCAAAATCTTCTGAGCCAAATGAAGCATTTGGAATCATTTAGTCTAAGTTGCCAATTTTTTCTTATTCTCTCTGCATGGGCATTCACTCAAGTAAAATCTTAAAGTGGAAGGGTAGAAAACAAAATACACTGCTGTTCTGGATCCGTAGTGGGGTACCAGGCCCGACGCGACACCTATCCGAACCAAGAACCAAGCCTGATGTAAGCCTGACATCTGGGACCTTTCTTCTTTATTGTACCTTGCTACCTACCCGAGCCAGGAAAAGCCCCCCTACATGTCTGTCATGGCTAACACAGTGCAAACCCTCCCTTACTTTTTTTTTTTTTAAATAAATTTTATTTATTTATTCATGAGAGACACACAGAGAGGCAGAGACACAGGCAGAGGGAGAAACAGGCTCCATGCAGGGAGCCTGACATGGGACTCGGTTCCAGGACCCCAGGATCAGGCCCTCGGCCGAAGGCGGCACTAAACCGCTGAGCCACTGGGGCTGCCTCCTCCCTTACTTCTTAATTAAAATGAGAAAATCTACTGTCAGAGAGCTTTCTACTCCTACTTCTCACCTCCTCTCAATAAACCTGAGTGTAAATCTCACATATGAGACCACAAATGGATCTTTAAATGACATCTTCCTTTATTATAAAAACAGAAGCTCCTAGAAGACAAGATTTCCATGTCAATTCTATATGCTGAGCACTGAGAAGGTATTAGGTTTGTCTGCTTCAAAATAGGTGTCATATTTCATACAATTTATCCATGCCAACGACGCTATATTCACTAGTTCTAATTTCTCCATGTGTTTCAAGAAGTCATTTTTTGCACTTGAACATTTTATGACAATTGGAACTGTCCTTGAGTTCTGTGTAGAAATCCAAAAGGTTACCTACATGTAAAATATGTTCAAAGGGCCTTTTAAATTTCTGAAATTTCCAAGGGGCACCTGGGTGGCTCAGTTGGTTAAGTGTCTGTCTTCAGCTCAGGTCATGATCTCAGGGGCCTGGGATTGAGCCCCATGTCAAGCTCCCTGCTCAGTGAGGAGTCTGCTTCTCTCTCTCACTCTGCCCCTCCCCCCTGCTTAGTGCTCTCTCTCTCAAATAAATAAATCTTTAAAAAATATATTTCTGAATTTTCTTTTGTATAAAAATATCACCATTCTTTCCCTATTTCTTTTTTTTTCTTTCCCTATTTCTAATTTAAACTGATAAACATCTGATGACTCTAAAAAACCTGTGCTCTGTCATTTGTTGGACAATAAACAATTTCAATCACTTCTACCTCAAAATAGCCTCTTTCAACAGGAATGACATATCTTCTGGCTAGAGAGAACAGAAAAGGAATTGTAAGTAAATGACTCAGAATATTTGATAACTTTTCTGAGTGTGACAGGCACAGTAAGTAGTCATCAAACATCTCTCTGTAACCCTGCTGACTCACTCCCACCCTCTTTTACCATCTCTGTGTTTCTCTCTTCTTTTACTTACTCTTTCCAGCAGTTCCCTCAATTCCATGAATTCAGTGCTTAGCAGCTGCCAGAAAAACAAGGCTTTATATGACACTGCTCAGGGATATATTCTCCTTTCTCTCCTCCTCGGAGACTGTATTCCATTACCTAGGTTAATGATTGTGATAATTCCTCTTGTCCACCAACTTAAAAAGGTAGCATAGAAGAAAACTTGGTTTTAAGCTTTTATTCTTGGGATTTAAGTGCCTCTATAATTTACTGATCTGGAGTAAATCATTTTTGGAATAAAAAGATGATTAAAAAAAAACACTAAAATTCCAAACTACCTGAAAAAAAAATCAAACCGTAAGAAGTCAGAATGTATGATCACATTACTTCATTACACATTACAAGATGAGAGCCAGCCCCAGGCAGACACAGCCAAGCTTTGAAGCCGGCAGCCCCAGGTCAGAGACCTGTGTAGTCCCTTTGTGGCCCTCATCCCCTGTCCCCATCGTCCCCCAGTGTTCGCTACATGGACAAAGAGCCACTTTGACAATGTAGAAAAGGCTTTATGGAAAAACACCTGCAATGATGCAGTGGGTGCTCTGCTGACACTTGGATGTGATATGTCAGCAAAGCACAGGATTAAAAACACGCCTCCTCTCTCCTCCCCCCAGCACAACCAGCCCAGTGAAGTTAAAAACAAAGGGAATCTCAAGAAAGCCATGATGAAATGCAGAGCACATTCATCCCAGAAGAGCTGCTTTAAGTTCTCATTTAACAATGGCGTTGTGATCATCGTGCATAGTTTGTAGTAGACGTTTTGTGTACAAGTGTTGACTTGCTTTGCCACTAAAATCTCTAGAATAACTGATTTGTAAGGAATATTTTGATGAGATGTATATTTTAACAAAAATATTCATGTCCCTGACACTGTGCACCAAATGTTTTTCCGAAAAGAGGCAAGTATTCAAATAAACTCTCATTGAGAATAAGATGTGGCCAAAATTAAATGTGGTTCTATTCCTCATAACAACACAAATTTTAGAATGATGCATCATACCAGCTGTCTGGGAACAAATGTATTTTGTTGGCATGGGAACAAAAGAATTAGTCTGAATTTTGTAAATAAACTGTGGTTATTAAAATTACTCGAAACAAGCCAGAATAATAACCATTAAACATGAAAAGTCAATAAAAGTCTTTGAATTTTATTTCTGTTGCAATTATTATTCCTGTTTTCATAATGTGCTTTCGGATAAAACATAGTTTTGAGCTGTTAGTACTTTTAAATAGATTTCACTGCAGATGAGTTAGCCAACAGCAGCTAAGACTGTGAAGTTTTAAAATCCATTATGGAAAACAGAAATTAAAGGCTTGGAAATCTGCAAAAGACCAATTCTTCCTCTTAACAATTGTCACGATTATTGCTTAATTGATTTTCTGTCTACATAGCAGGGCTATGTAGGGCTGCTTGTGACTCTATGGATTTGTTAGTTACTCTTGATGACTGAGGTAGTTTAAAGACAAGCAGTGCTACCCAACGAAAGCTTTAAATATGTTGATGTTGCTTCTAAAATCCATGTTACTCCCCCATAGATCACTAGGCTTTGTGGGAGGCAATTAAATTCTTTGGGAATACAGATGATTGTCATAATGGCGTACCAGGCAGAAGCAGCTAAGGCTCTGCCAGAGACGTGTAGTATGACCCCAAAATCAGATACTACAGAGATCCAGGTTTATTCTTAAATCCAGGAACCTAGGAAGGAAGCTGCTGAACGCTAAGTTTATCTGTAGAGAAAATAAAGGACTTTGCTGGTATCCTTCCTGCTTTGGCCTTTTGAGGGCATCTTATGGAAAAGATTTGCAAGGAAAATCTGCCCTCGTTTAGAGAGGAGCTGAAAAGTGGGCTGCATGGCATTTGTCACACCATGGATGAACCTAGAGGACAGTAGGCTGAGAGAAATAAACCAGAGAACTCAGAGGATCTCACCCATCTGCAGATTTCTAAAAAGACAGAAAAAAAGGTGAACTCACAGAACCAGAGTGGAATGCTGGCTGCCAGGAGCTGGAGAGTGGGGGAAATGTGGAGACATTGGGTTAAGGGTGAAGTTAAGATAGTTCTGGGTTCTACTGTACAGCATGGTGACTATTACTAATAAGACTGTGTTGTCTCCTTGAAATTGTCAAGAGCGTAGATTTTTTTTTTTTTAAGAGCGTAGATCTTAAGCATTCTCACCACACACACACACATAACATTAAGTATGGGAAGTGACGGAAGTGTTAATTAACTTAATTGTGGCAATCATTTCACAATGTATACCATGTCATCACATTGTTTTATGTTTGTTTTAAATAGATACAATTTTATTTGTCAATTATACCTCAATAAAGGTGGAAAAATTACTGAGAAAAAAAGAGGAAAGGTGGGCTGTGTGGGTAGGGTGCTGGCATTTTGCTTTCTCCTTGTTTTCCTCAACCTACGAACCCTTCTGAGGGCCCACAGGTAAGTCATGAGAATGCTCAGTAATCCCACTCACCCCAGATGACAATTATAAAATAATTACAATATTTATTCTAACAAAAGCCTAGACAAGAATATGTTCAGAAAGAGTCTACTTAGCATATGTTTAGGGGGTGCAATATAAAAGGATCTGGAGTCATTACCCAAGTCTGGTGGCTTTTCCAACTCTTTTTTTTATTTTTTTATTTTTTTATTTTTTTTTATTTATGATAGTCATACAGAGAGAGAGAGAGAGGCAGAGACACAGGCAGAGGGAGAAGCAGGCTCCATGCACCGGGAGCCCGATGTGGGATTCGATCCCGGGTCTCTAGGATCGCGCCCTGGGCCAAAGGCAGGCGCCAAACCGCTGCACCACCTAGGGATCCCTTTTCCAACTCTTCATTCTCCTTGTAGCACACAAGGCTGCTAATCCTCCCTCCCTCCTTCCTGTCTTCCTGCCACAAATTCACCAAGTGCCACATGGGCCCAGCACTGGGTTGAATGCTGAGATACAAGGATGTAGATGACACAGTCCCAGCCCCAAGGCCCACCCTCAAAAGAACATCTACTACAGGGGTTTGATGGGAAAACCTTTAGTAGAGTTTCACAGAAAGTGTTAAAAGAGCACAGATGAAAGAGGGAAATGAAGTGGGCAAGAGAATTCTGAGGATGAGATTCAGGACAGGAGGGGCTTTACTGAGCAATTCAGTGCAGCATTGGTGGGCATCTTGAGGTGATACACAGAGCTGTTACTCTGAAGGACCTTAAAGTCTAGTGGGGAACTCTTGTTGGTTTTCATGACATTAAATTCTTCTGGCCTTCCTCTTCTCTCCCTGACCATTCACTCCTTTAAAATCCTTTATGGGGGGATCCCTGGGTTGCTCAGTGGTTTAGCACCTACCTTTGGCCCAGGGTGCGATCCTGGAGTCCTGGGATCGAGTCCTGCATCGGGCTCCTGGCGTGGAGCCTGCTTCTCCCTCTGTCTGTGTCTCTGCCTCTCTCTCTCTCTCATGAATAAATAAAATCTTAAAAAAAAAATCCTCTATGTACCCTTCCCTACTTTTTCTTGTCCATGCGTCAGCCCATGGGCCCCTCGTCTCTTCTCTCAGTATCATCCACATCCTGTGGGCATTAATAGATTCCCCCATCAAGAGGATTCAGACATATATACATTCCTTCTTGAGTTCTAGATTCAGATTTTAGACCCCCACCCCTCCTTGTGTTCTAGTTCAGATTGTCAACTACATGTCTCCAAATGAATGTCCTGCTGCTAGTCTCTCAGACTCAACATTCAGGGGACAATACACTATTCATCAGCCTATCAATTCAAAAATGTGATATTATTTTTTTCTTCTGCCCTCTAAATCTTCGTGTTCTGTGAATTTCAAGTGAGGCTTCATATCTACTCCTTTCTTTCTATTCCCTTTGACAAGATCCAGTTCGAGCCCCCCTGATCTCCTGGGACTCGTGATGTGAATTTTAGTGCTATACCCTCTGAATTTATCTCTTTTCATCCCTTGTTCGTCTCATCTTCTGCTGCCAGATTAATCTTTCTAAAGTATAAATGCAATCATATAACACTACCCAGGTAAAGGGCAAAAAGCCTCAATGGCTGGCAACTGCTTTCTGACCAATGCTTGAATTCCTTAGCACTGCATCCAAGATTGGCCACCAATGCTCCTAACACATAGCACGGTGCCTGGTAAAGAAGAGGTAACACAGGTCAGTTCTTTTTTTGAATGGATGAAATTAACATGGCTAACTCTCTGGTCTTATTTTCCTTTTCACTGATAATACCCTCTGACCAAGATATTACCCACTATTCCCTGAATCTTCTGAGCCCGTTCTGCTTCACACCTTCTCTCATTCTGTTCCAAATGTCTTTCCTTCCTGCTGATGCCTAGCTCATATGTCCCCTTGTACTCTATGGATAACTATAATGAAACACATTTCATCTGCATTATGTTTTATATTTTTTGAAGTATTTCTCACACATTATCTTGTTTTGATGTTCAAATCACCTGTGGGAAGGAATTATTACTGACATTTTATGAACTCGATATCCAGAAAGGTTAAGTAACTTGTCCAAGAGCATATGACCAGTAGTGACAAAGATAGACCTAGAACCAGCAGCACTTCTCTGCTGGATCATACTAGTCCTTGAAGGCTCTCCTTTTACTCCTCCTGGTGTCTTGGTAGCGGTCTCTGGGACAGTCTCTCTCCCCACCTCAAATACAATTACCTGTGACTACCTTGTTCACTAGATTCTCTTTTAATTTTAATAGATTTTATTCATTTCTTCACGACAGACACACAGAGGCAGAGACATAGGCATAGGGAGAAGCAGGCTCCCTGCAAGGAGCCTGATGCGGGACTCGACCCTAGGACTCCAGGATCATGATCTGAGCCAAAGGCAGACAGACGCTCAACCACTGAGCCACCCAGGTGCCCCTCTCCTAAATTAACTGATGTGGCTAGACCTTAAATATAAAATGCACTGCTACAAAGCTGTGATTGAAATGTTAAGTGTGACTGGATGTTGTTTATTCAGTTTTTGTACTTTTTAATAATTTTTCAATGTGAATATAATTGACAATGTTCCATTAGTCTCAGGTGTTATGACATAGTGATTTGACAAAATTATACATTATGCTATGCTCGCCACAAGTGTAGCTACCATCTGTTACCATAAATGCTATTATAGCATCATTTACTATATTCCTTATGCTAGGCCTTGTAGTCCCATGACTCATTCCATAACTGGAAGCCTATGTCTCCCACTCCCCATCACTCATTTTGCCCATCCCCTCATCCCCCACCTCCCCTCAGGCAACCATCAGTTTGTTCCATGTTATAGGTCTGATTCTGCTTTTGGTCGTTTATTAGGTTTTTTTTTATGAATCCAAATGAGTAAAATCATATGGTATTTGTCTTTCTCAGTCTGAATTACTTCACTCAGCAAAATATCCTCTAGGTCTATCCATGTTGTTGCAAATGGCATGATCTCATCACTTTCTATGGCTGTGTAATATTCCACTGTGTGTGTGTGGGGGGAGAAAGGGATAAATTGGAATATACATGAGATACGTATAAAATGGGGTATATTCAATGGAATAAATTCTCACACACTCTCTCTCTCAATACATATATGTCACATTTTCCTTATCTATCTTTCTAATCATGGGCATTTAGGTTTCACCCCTATCTTGGCTATTGTAAATAATGCTGCAATAAACGGGGTGGCATTTATCTTTTTGAATTAGTATTTTTGTTTTCTTTGGGTAAATTGTATTTTTAATTTTTTGAGGAACCTCCATACCGTTTTCCACAGTGGCTGCATCAATTTATCTTCCCACCAACAGTGCATGAGGATTCCTTTTTCTCCACATCCTCATCACTTATCTCTTGTCTTTTTGTTTCTAGACGTTCTGACAGGTATGAGGCACTGTGGTTTGATTTGCATTTCCCTGGTGATGAGTGATATTCGAGTATCTTTTCATGTGTCTGATGGTCATCTGGATGTCTTCTTTGGAAAAATGTCTATTCAGGTCTTCTGCCCATTTTTTAATCGTATTGCTTGCATTATTTTGGTGTTGAGTTGTAGAAGTTCTTTATATATTTTGAATGTTAGACATTATAGGATATACCAGAGGCTCTCCAGGGACGGCCCCAGGCAACAAGATGAGGCAGGGGCTCAGGTGCTCCACAAGAAGCTGGCAGAAGCACTGGTCCTTTCCTGACCTCTCAGCGAGGATCTGGTTCCCTTGAAGGCCACAGGCTCCTAAACCCACTGCCTGCCTACAGGCTCCAAGCTCTGCCTGGGGAGATGGGCCCTAACCTTTTACCAGCTAAAGATCTTTCCATTCCTTCCCCTTGGGGAAGATATGCAGCAGTATCAATGTGCGTGTTTTTTCTGCATCTCGTGATTGAGTCTCTATGCTGCCATTTAGAAGAAAAAGAACCTCCTTTAAATTCCATGCCCGGGGGATCCCTGGGTGGCGCAGCGGTTTGGCGCCTGCCTTTGGCCCAGGGCGCGATCCTGGAGACCCGGGATCGAATCCCACGTCAGGCTCCCGGTGCATGGAGCCTGCTTCTCCCTCTGCCTGTGTCTCTGCCTCATTCTCTCTCTCTCTCTGTGACTGTCACAAATAAATAAAAATTTAAAAAAAAAAAAAAAAAATTAAAAAAAAAAAATAAATAAATAAATTCCATGCCCGGCATCCATTTTACACGTATGTTCTCTGCTCTACTCAACTGTAAACTCTTTGAGGACAAGAACTATAACTTAATCATCTTTGTTTCTTCTCAGTACCTATCATTGTCTGGCACAATAAGCCTATCAAAAGAATGAAATATTGTGCAAAAAAAGTATGACCCTGCAAATGAAATACACAGCATTATACTTTATTGAATCTCAAAGGTATTATTTTTTCTAATTCATTTAAAATGATCTTCTGAGAAACTGAGTGATCAATGTAACCAGAGCTACTCAGACTTTCAAAACTTAAGATACTCCATACAAAGGACGAGCTTTGTCACACATATGCTATTATTTGACATTGTTTGGTGCCTTTGTGATAAATATGTGCTCTGTATAGTGTTAAAAATACCATAAGTAAAATGTTAGACTATTTCTTTTCTTCTTTTTTCTATAACTTACCAGACCAAATTATCTTGGCTAGAGCTAGCACATTACTTAGTCTCACTGCAAATACTGAAATATGGTTTGCTCCCAAAAATGAGATTTAGTTTTACATGTATCTGTACCTATGAGATACATGGCATTTATCCATTTTGCATAGTGCCCAACATCATGGGAAATAAATTCCGGGACGCCTGGGTGGCTCAGCAGTTGGGCACCTGCCCCCGGCTCAGGGCGTGATCCGCGGTCTCAGCATCGAGTCCCACATCGGGCTCCCTGCCTGGAGCCTGCTTCTCCCTCTGCCTACATCTCTGCCTTTCTCTTTCATGAATAAATAAATAAAATCTTAAAAAAAAAAAAAAGAAAAGAAAAGAAAAGAAATTCTTTTCTGGGAGTGAGCTGCCCACCTAGCGCACAGGTAGGAGCAGTCTTACCCTGGAGCCCACCACTACCATGTTAGGGATTCACCTCCTTTTCTGATGGTTTACTTTCCTTGCATGATGAGGAAGTTCACTCAGAGCTCTGATCCCTCTTTTTTGCTGCAATTATGGGATTCTTGCTTGGATCTAATTTACAATTAGAAATTATTAACTCCTGGAATGGACTCAAATAATGATGATTTTAAAATTAGTTCGTTATTTGTGGATTACAGGAAACCTGCTTCTATATAGCGTTTAGAACATTAGTATTTTCTCATTTTATTTGTATTATCTTGAATGTAAATGAGGAGCAAATTAACCCTTTGTAACTATGGGTGAACAAGCCTTCTTTGCTCGCTGAGGAGCAAAGACTGAGCTACCCAGGGTGAGGGGAGAGGTGATGGCACCCGGGCAAGTGGTGGACAGCGAGAATACCACCCATCAAGACCTGATGAGAAGCAGCTTTTTGTTTTTAATTAAAAACATAACTTTTAAAATGCCTCATTCATTTTTTGTTTTTATAGACTCAAAACACAGGAATTTTTCTTAAATGAAAAACAGAAACAGTCTTAAAAATTTTTTTTTTTTTTTTAAGCAAGCAAGTTAAAAAAAGGAAGGCCGGGAAGTTGTCCTTTGTAATCCTGCCAGTCTCAATTTTGATTCTTTGTGCAACGAGTATCAGTATAATAATATTCGGTTGAAAAGAAAGAGAAGAAAGTTCCAAGAAGCTGTTTTGATTATTTGACAGGCTGATGTCAGGCTGGCTACTGGTACTGCAGTTGCTTTGACAGATGCAGAGAAGAAAATCATACACAATAATTTCGACATCTGAAATATCCTAAGTAAGCTCCCTGTATAAGGAGATCCTATACAATGTCCATGGCGATACTCACAGTTACTTTTCACTACTTCCATTAGGGTCGCAAATTGAAAGGGGGCTGCAGATAAAATCAAAGTTAGACGAAAGATAGAGGAACAGAATGTATTACATGCCCGTTATTGGCTCCTCAGTTTTGTTGAAACAATTGGCATTTAATCCTAGCCACACCCTAAGATCTTGCGGAAAGAATTCAACATTTTATGGTTGCAAAGATTACGAAATACTCAGTTTTACCCGTGGGTATTTCCTGACATTTCTTTGGTAAACTGTAGCCATAATAGAAGATATCAGGAATCGGTGCAAGAAATAAGTCTAAAAAGCCATTGTCACTGGAAAGATGAAAGCAACTTTGATGATCAAAAAGAAGTCAATAAAAAAAGATAGAAAATGGTCCCTGGATCCTTCCCTATTGTTCATCTGGGATTTCTTAATTTCCCTACTCTCAATATGTTATGGAATTTTCTGTGTGAAGTTTTGCCATGAATTAAGAGTGATGTCAACAAAGTTTCACCTGAAGTCGTATTTTGTCACAAACTGGAGAAGCCCCGGGGAGGGAGGCCGTTTCCTGCTGTTAGGCAGCCGGAGCCGGGGGTGAGCTCAGCTGACCTCAGGGGCACACGGGCCTGCCCGTGAGGGGCACTGTCATCCGCAGCCACGTCTGCTCGCCTCGGGTTTCCTGGCGCTTGGCCGCGCTCTGCCCACGGAGGCCGGCGGCAGCTGCTACCGCAGCCAGCGCCCGCGACCCCGTCACTCCTGTCAGGGGGGCGGGAAGGGGCTAGAACTCTGATGCACCTGGGCTGGAATCCACCTCTCCTCTTCGCCAGCTGTATGCGCCTGGACGAACTGCTCCGCCTCCTCGTGAACGGGTGAACCGGCGACAGTCCTGGCCTTACACGGCGGGCATCACGCCCAAGGAGCCAACACGGGCGGTTCTGGGACGGCCTCGGTCGCGGTCGGGCCTTTGATCGAGGGTAGTTATTATTCAATTCTTCATCCTCGTCCTGTCTCAGGTTGGGACACTGCTCACCGACTGCTCACTGGGCTCCATGCGAGTCCCGCACGGCCTCGTACGGGCACCTACGCACGTATTCGTGCATCCCGTGTGTACGCGGCGCGCACGTACCCGGATGTGCGTCGAGGGCCGCAACGCGCCCTGCGAGTCGTCACAGCCACGTACATGCACGTACGCACGTATTTGTGCACACCGTGTGTACATGGCGCGCACGTACCCGGATGTGCGTCAGGGGGCCGGAAGAGCCCTGGGAGACAAGTCACAGCCACGTACATGCACGTACACATGTATACGTGCATCCCGTGTGTACGCGGCGCGCACGTACCCGGATGTGCATTCTGGGGCTGCAAGGCGCCCTGCGAGTGAAGTCACAGCGACATACGTGCATGTACGAGCGTATTCGTGCATCCTGTGTGTACGTGGCGCGCACGTACCGGATGTGCGTCAGAGGGTAGGAAGGAGCCCTGCGAGTCGTCACAGCCACGTACATGCACGTAGGCACGTATTCGTGCATCCCGTATCCGCGGTGCGCAGGTACCCGGATGTGCGTCAGGGGCCGCAAGGCGCCCTGCGAGTCAAGTCACAGAGTACTAATGGGCAGCGTCTCGCAGATGCGCGCGTCGGCCTGTTGGCGCCCACCCCACCCGGATCCTGGTTGTAAACGCTGCAGACATGAAAGACGTTTCCCTGTCAGCCTTCCTTCAGTGTTTACTGTTCCCACGAGGTCACCATTATCGAACCTCGTGTTTCTACGGGACGAGCGGGGCCCGTAGGCGGCGTCCGTGCAGAAAGGCCGGTGGCGCCTGGGACGATGTCAGCACCCCTATCCTATAGCAGGGGCTGGGGACACGGCAGTTACCAAAGGTTTCGTTAGGCCTCGCGATCTCTATGGATGACGTGGCTGACTTTTTAAACTTTAACTCAGCTTTAA
Source organism: Canis lupus baileyi (assembly GCF_048164855.1). NCBI lineage: Eukaryota > Metazoa > Chordata > Mammalia > Carnivora > Canidae > Canis > Canis lupus. The sequence continues at coordinate 46,197,942 of NC_132853.1, forward strand.
CTTTTAAACTTTGAACTCAAAATTACCACAAAGAATACACCACTACAACCGGAAGAACTGGATGAACATAATTCTGTCTTTGAAAATAAAATAGGTCATTAGCTATTGTCATGGCCAGATTATTCTGGTTATAGGAGATTCACTTTACGGAAGTGATCAACTTCAAGATCAACTTCACGGAAAGACGGAGAGTACGAAGGCTCAAAAGAACGCGGGATCTGCGCGGCGAAGGCGGCCCCGCCCACCCAACGCCACCGCCCACCCAACGCCACCGCCCCTTCCCGTCCCAGGCCCTCACCAGCGGGGGATCCTGATTGGTCCAGGCTGCTTGGCGTCACCTGAGCCCTCTGGCCTGGGATTGGACAGGCCAGGCTGACCATGTGACTGGTCCTGGCCAATGGGATGTGCAGGGGAGGCAAGCGCGGGCGGCGCGGCGGGGGTCCGGGAAGGGTCTCCAGACTGCGCAGCAGGACCCCCGGACGCCGCCTGGGGCTGCGGCAGCCCTCCGAGCAGCGGAGCCTGGCCTCCCCGCAGACTTGCGGCCGTGTGAGTCAGCGGCCCCTAAGCTGTTTATGCCACCGGGGCGGGGGGGGGGGTGTTCTGCGCCTCGGCCCCACCCCCCACCCCCCCAGCAGCCGAGCGGGAGCGGGACACTACCTGTTCCTGGGACTCCAGTTCCCTGTGCTGTAGTTTCTTCTCTGCGCACCGCACCTGGTTAGCGCGGGCTTCTAGTTCGTCTTGTAAAGCCTGAAACGGTGGAAGATAAACACGGAGACGTTAGAAATGACGCTAGAAATGAGACCACCGGAAAGGCCTCGGCTCTAGTCCGCCGTTGCTGCTGTTCCGCAGAGCTCGGGCAAACAGAACCAGGCCTTTAGGGGCACGCCCAGGTGTTTTCTGGTTCAGGAATAGCGAGTCTAACAAATTCCGAAGGTAAGACAGACACTAGCAGGTGTCAGCTCAGTTAATAAAAATGTCTCTGATACCCCCTGCACAGAGACGCAAGCATGCAATGAAGCATAAAGCTGTGGCTAATTACAGCAGCTCTGTGGATCCACCTGCAAGGTGCGCTGCCCTCGGAGAAGTGTGGTGACAGCCTGGGGACTGTAATGTCGGACCAACACGTCAGTCTTCCAAATTATTCTCCTAGTAACCTTAAAGGAATTTCTTTATTAAGTCATGAAGGATGGGGATCCCTGGGTGGCGCAGCGGTTTAGCGCCTGCCTTTGGCCCAGGGCACGATCCTGGAGACCCGGGATCGAATCCCATGTCAGGCTCCCTGCATGGAGCCTGCTTCTCCCTCTGCCTATGTCTCTGCCTCTCTCTCTCTGTCTCTCTCTGTGACTATCATAAATAAATAAAATTTAAAAAAATATTAAAAAAAAAAAAAAGTCATGAAGGATGGTGTGGAATTTGAGGAACCCGTCAGAAGTTTACAGAGAGGAACTCTCTCCGTTGCCAAGTGGCCACTGGAAAAGAATTTTGGTTAATATGGGGAACTCAGAACCCATGAGGTCAATAATTATCATTGCCTCAACTACTATTTTGAGTGAAGAGGTGAATTCGAAAAGATACAATGCATTCAAACACCTTGACATAATTACGGATATGATATGCAGAAAGTTACAGTGAGAAGAAGACAGGCATGGTAACTGTAAAGGTGTCAAATTCTCAAAATAAAATTCAATCAAGACAACAGACTTCCTGCTAGGTGTCAAGAACTGTGATAGCATTCTAAATAGAAGAGTAAAAGAAACCAGACAACAAAAAAATTCCCTCTTCTCATGAAGCTTGTATTACATTGGGGGGTAGACAATAAGCAAATAAGTATAATATTGTCAGTGATAAGTGTAGAGGAGGAATTAAGCAGGGCAGGGGGATATTCTGGAGTGGGGTCAGTGAAGATCTTATAATTCTAAACAGATGGCCCAAGAAGACTTGAGCAAAGACCTGAAGGAAGAGAGAGAGCAAGTCATGGACATCTGCAGGAAGAACCCTCCAAGCAGGGGACACTGTATGTGCAAAGGCCCTGAGGTGGCATGTTCGAGCCAGTGTGGAGAGTGGGCTGCAACCACATCAGAGACATCCTAGATGCCAGGTCCCATCAGGTCACACAAAACCTCAGAGGGCAATTGAGAACTTTAGCTTTTATTTTTTTATTATTATTTTTTAAATGTCTTATTTATTTATTCATGAGACAGAGAGAGAGAGAGGCAGAGAGAGAAGTGGGCTCCTCGCAGGGAGCCTGATGTGGGACTCAATCCCAGACTCCGGGATCATGTCCTGAGCTGAAGGCAGACGCTCAACCACTGAGCCATCCAGGTGTCCTGAGAACTTTAGCTTTTATTCCGAGATAGAAGGAAAGCTACTGGAGGGTGTGGGCAAGTGTTGTTTTGGTTGCCATGAGGAACGGATGGACAAGGGGTAAGGGCAGAAGCAGGGAGGCAGGGCAGAGGCCATTGAAACATACTGGGGAAGGGTGACGGGGAATTGGTGGGCGGTAGCAGGTGGGGGTGAGGGAAGCGTCAGAGCCCTGATATATTTGAAGACAGTGACAGCCCCAAGGGGTGGATGCAGAGCATGAAAATAAGATTCCCAGGATTTTGGCTTGAACAGGTAGAAGGCAGCAGTTAGGGAAGGTTAAGGGAGGGGTCAGCCAAAGATGGGTTGCATTAAGTCTGGAATGTCCAAGCAAAGATACTGGGTTTGCTGCTAGGAGTAAGAGTCTGAGGTTCAGACAGAAATGTCTAAGTCATTAAGAATTCTTCCAATGCAACGCCAGTCTCTTCTACATACAGACCTATACACAGTGGTTCTTAACCTTTCCTGGGGTTCTGGACCCAGCCAGCCAGCATCTGATGAAGGGTATGTGGTTACTCTCCTCATGGAGAAAGTATGCTTATGATTTTGTTTTTGATTTCAGGGAGTCCACATACTGCCTAAAGCCCATCTATGGATGAACCCCAGGCTAAGAGCCTCTAATTTATTTATTTTTAATTTATTTATTTATTCATGAGAGACACAGAGAGAGAGAGAGGCCGAGACATGGGCAGAGAGAGAAGCAGGCTCCGTGCAGGAGCCTGATGTGGGACTCCATCCTGGATCCCGGGATCACTACCTGAGCCAAAGGCAGGCGCCCAACCGCTGAGCCACCGAGGCATCCCAAGAGCTTCTAATTTAAAAAGTTAAATGGGGGGGGGGGAGTTAAATGGTTTCAGGACGAGGTTAAAAGCTTTAGGGGCTCTTTGATATCATGCTTGATTATAAAATCCACAATTCAACCAAGTCTGCCAACCAGCTTGAAGGTATTGTTTATAATTCTGTTATTGTGGTCTGAGAATGTGACTGTTCCTAGGTTTGTTGATCAAGTAGCAATTTCTTTTTTTTTTCCTTTTGGTAGCTACCAGTACAGAGGATCTTCTCCGCTTCTCTGGTGGCATCATGGGGGAGAGTAATGATTACTGTCGTGGGAAGAACGTTGGCACGTTTTTTTGTTCCCAGTCTTGCCTGCTCTCCCCTTCCACCCTTATCCTGCTGTCAGAGTGATCTTCTTAACCCGAAATCTAATTATGTCAGTCCCCCACTGAAATGCTTAAACAATACTCCAGCATCCCTGAGATGGCGTTCAAAGTCCTGAGCGTGGCTTTCAGGGACCTCTGTCCTCTGGCTCTGGCCAGGCTGAGCCCCACGAAGCCTCAGTGTCATGCTGCTGCCATGGCCAGGATCAATAATGCCAGGAGATACCACTGACTGCGTGTGTTTTATTTTTAACCCTCACCGCATCCCCGGCAGTAGGTGTTGCTTCATCTATGCTTGAGAGCACATAATTGAGGCTCAGCGAGGTTGAGAAGCCGGCTCAGGTCCCTGTGGCCCGTACTCAGGCACTGGACTGGAATTTTAAAACACTAACTTCAAATTCTGTACATTTTGCTCCTCGTCGCGCTGCCTCTTTCTCCCTCTGTACCTGTTTTCTCTTTTCTCTGCCTGGAAGCTGCCCCACCTGCTCGCTTGATGGTGTCAATCCTGAGAACTCAGAATGGACTCCTCTGGGCTTTTATCCGTCCAGTGCTTAAGAGAATCACAGTCCAGGTCTGTGCGGGGCTGAGCGACAGAAGCTCAGGGCTCTCTCCCCTTCAGGTCTGCAAGCCGAGGGCCAGGCCAGCTCCACGCCAGGCACACACTTGACACTCGACTCATGTTTGTGGAGGGAGCTAATAAATATTTGAACTATACTCCCTGAGGAAATGTACTTCAATCAGCAGAGCTCCCAAACGTCCTTAATACAGCACGTTAAGCTAAAGGTTATTAGATTTCTCAAAATACAGAATATACCACTCTACCTTCCAAATACCTATATGACATTACTGTTTCTTGTGGCGATATGTTGTGTGGTTTCTGCCACATTAAAAACTACAACACTGCCTGTATTTTTTTTTTTTTTAGTTTTTGTTTTATTAAAAAAAAAAAGATTGATTTATTTGAGAGAGGGGAAGCGCGTGGATGTGTGTGCACACATGCGTACCCGCAGGGGGAGGGAGTGGTCGAGGGAGAGGGAGAGAGAAAATCAAGCAGACTCCCTGCGGACCGTGGAGCCTGGTAGGGGGCTTGACCTCATGACCCGGAGATCATAACCTGAGCTGAAGCCAAGAGCCCGAGGCTCAACAAACTGAGCCACCCAGGCACCCTTAGTTTTTATTTCACAGAGAAAAAAATAAAGGAGACGTGTATCTCCCTTGTCTTAAACAAAAAATAAAGGAGACATGTACCTCCCTTGTCTTAAACAAAACATTGTTCCCTGCTTCCTGCCCTCGCCCCTGCCATGCCTCCAGCAGCAGACCCTGGGAGTGGCTACATGCAGTGTCCCCTCTCTGTCTCTGCACCTTCTTAGCATCCCATTGCACCTGCCAGCTGTCCTCACCATGCTCCTGAGTCCATTTTCATCACAGTCACTTGTCACCTCCCAAATGCCAAAGCTTCCAGAAGCCAATTTTCTTCCTCATCCCCTGGCAGTATTTGGCCCTGTTCACATCCCAGTGTTTTGAATTTTGAGGAACTAATTCTGCGGAGTGAAGCCAGGGGTCAAGTAAGGCTGCTGTGAGAGTGCAGCAGCCAGACAGGATGCCAGACAGGACAGGAGGGCTTAAGAGAGGGCTGAGGATGGATGTGATGGGACCGTGAATGGGGTGTCAAGGGAAAGAGGGACACAGAGAGACCATAAGGCTTTGATGCTGAACGACCACGGAATATGACACTATGAACTACTAAAGGGCCAAGGAGCAAGCCAGAGCAGTGGGGGTGGGATTTTTTTCTTTTTTAAGATTTTATTTATTTATTCATGAGAGACACAGAGAGAGGCAGAGACATAGGCAGAGGGAGAAGCAGGCTCCCTGTGGGCAGCCCAATGGGAGACTAGATCCCAGGACCCTGGGATCACAACCTGAGCTGAAGGCAAATGCTCAACCACTGAGCCACCCAGGTGCCCCCCAGAAAATGGTTTTTGACCAGATGAGTGTAAGGTGCTGGTGGGACTTGACGGGAGACCAGTGACACTGGGAGAGGGTTCTGAGCAGTGAAGAGGGATCTCAGGCTAAGTACGAATGGGCCACTTCCTTGGGGAAGGAAGTAGAAAGAGAAGAGGTTCACAAACCTGACTCCTGGCTGACATCCCTGTGGAGAAGCAGGCGGAGGGGGAGCATGCCAAGGGGGCCGGTGATAACTTGGGGGTCAAGGTGTGGCTGAGAAGTTAGCATTACAGGGCTCTGGCTGAAAGCCTTTCTCAGAATTAGACCTGATTCTATCTTCACACTCCACACAGTGAAAAGATGAAGTCAACCATATTTTATCAATATTATCAAAACAGAAGTGAAATTACATTTGCTTTTCAAAAAGGTACCACTCTTCAAATTTGCTCGTAGTTTGAAGATGTAAGACATGATCTTTTTAAGGTTAATCAGAGAAAGCAGTGTGTCTAGAAATTACTTTTATTATCTGTTAAATCAGTTTCAAAAATTGAAAAGTAACCAAATAATATGCCACTTTCAAAAAAGTTAAAACGTCCTTAGATGAAAGGAAAATGACAGTTTATATTGGCAGCTGTTCCTAGCCTCGTATTCTAAAATATTATTAGGCCATTAGGGTTCCAACCTCAGAATCTGACATAAGGACTGTGTGAAAGTGACCACAATTACTCAATCAGTACAAGCAGGAACATTCTTTCGAGTTGTGGCTTCTTTATTCAAAAACCTTCAGATCTAACATTCAACACACACAAAAAAATCACAACTTTTAGTTTATTCCTGAGAAAAGCCCATGATAATGAAAGAACAGAATGTCCAACACTAAGTCACCAATATAAAACAGAATCCAACTTGCACCACTGAACTGTTTTTTCTGCAAAATTATTCCCCATCTCTCTGCTCTGCTGTGTTAACTTGCATCATTACTGAAAAGGCAGTTCTTTTCTCCCAATTAAACCTGCCTTTAAATGCCATGGAAGTCATCTTGCTGTAGGAAGCTACATTGTGCCGGCTTCCAGAGTGCTTTGTTGGTGGTTCGGGAACAAAGAATGACACTTTCCAGAGGAAAAATGTAAATGACATAATAAGCTTTGCAAGAACAATGAGGGCATACCACTCTTTAAAAGGGAGCACGTTATAAGAGAATTTGATTTGTTTGTTTAAAATATGAAAATAGGGATCCCTGGGTGGCGCAGCGGTTTAGCGCCTGCCTTTGGCCCAGGGCGCGATCCTGGAGACCCGGGATCGAATCCCACGTCGGGCTCCCGGTGCATGGAGCCTGCTTCTCCCTCTGCCTGTGTCTCTGCCTCTCTCTCTCTCTCTGTGACTATCATAAATAAATAAAAATTAAAAAAAAATATGAAAATAATTAGGGCAAATTAAAGTCTGAAAGACTATACATGTCAATGGACTTTTGCAGGGTGAGGAGGAGCACTGGTAGCTAGTGTGCCCATTGAATGGCACCTGTGTCAGTACTAGAGCTCTGCTCTTGGTTTGGGGATGGGGAAGAGTACTATAGTCAATATTATTTTCACAAAATTTGTAAACATGATTCAAAGCAAACCACTCAACTTGTAAAACCATGCATTAAGGAATTATTTGTAGTCTTATTAAAAACCAAAGTTTCGGGCAGCCCTGGTGGCTCAGTGGTTTAGCGCCGCCTTCAGCCCAGGGTGTGATCCTGGAGACCCGGGATCGAGTCGCACACCAGGCTTCCTGCATGGAGCCTGCTTCTCCTCTGCCTGTGTCTCTGCCCCTCTCTATCTCTCTCTGTGTGTTTCTCTCATAAATAAATAAAATCTTAAAAAAACAAATAAATAAAAACCAAAGTTTCTCTGGCAGTTCAGGATCAATTAAACAAACATGAAATGATGGCAGATACTTGCCTTTTAATAATGAGTAAGTGAAACAAAATAGTTCATTTCAATTATAAAGTGGTCAACAAGGTATTTACTGAAGGGAAAAAGTCACTGGAAGGGAGGAACACTGTGCTATAGTGATAAAAAAAAAAGATATAAGGTATCTGGTCGGCTCAGTCAAAAGACCACATGGCTCTTGATCTTGGGGTTGAGTTTGAGCTCCACATAGGGTGGAGAGATTGGATAGATAGATAGATAGATAGATAGATAGATAGATAGATAGATAATCACAATGTTCCCAGTATACAAGGCATATGACAGAGACTTTCAGATTTAGTCTTAGTGTGAGCAGAAGTCTTTCTAGAGATCTGACCTTGCCCTTAGCCAACCTCTCAGCCAGCTCCACAGATGGAGGTGGGGGTGGGTGTCCTTTCTGGCTCATGAGAGCTACGACCTTATGAACATTTTTTTTTAAAGATTTATTTGAAAAAGAGCACAAGAAGGGGAGGGGTAAAGGAAGAGAGAGGAACAGGCTCCCACTGAGCAGAGAGCCCAAAGCTGGGCTCAATCCCATCATGACCTGAGCGAAAGGCAGATGCTTAACCACTGAGCCACCCAGGCACCCCATAATCTTTTGTCAGTGGGCTGTCTGGACAAGCACATTTGTCCTCATCTCATCCCCTAGAATATCTGTGGTCCAGGTTCTCAAACTCTCGACTTACCCATCTTTAACAAAACCTCCATTGTGAGAAATTTGGGAAACTACTTTCCAATCAAAACAGAATCAACAGGAAAAAGCTACCCTTCTCTTGAGTCACTTCTGGAAACACTGTCAGCAGAGTGAACTCTTACCATTTTGTTACCAAGACTGTAGGAGTATGAGTCCCCAATTTTTGAAACAGTTCTCACTGACTTGAAATTTAATGCATTTTACACTTCTATTCTGCCTCATTCGATGTTGCCAAGTTTTGGCAAAACGCCTACGTCTGACCTTTTCACAAATCATCATGAGGCCTACGGGGACATTTTTTCTGAGCCTGCAGTAAGTACATTGAGGGGCAAAGGGTAAACAGACCCTCTCCTTGGTTCTCTCCCATAGACCATATTCCACATATTCTCTGGGACATGGGAATCTTGAACAGTATAGAGTCCCTTTATTTGAAAAACTGGGTTAAAGCATATGTAGATCAAAAAATCATGGATTAAGTTTTGCCCTGTACAAAGTTGGGGTCCTCAAAGTCATTGATTTTGAAGACTTTGGGTTAGGTCTGTGGTCATGAAATAAGGACGCAGACAAGCCTCTGCTCGGTGAAACGCAGAAGGGGCCTCATTTAGCAGAAAGCTCTGTACAGCCGAGGAGTTTAACAAGCAAAAACAGAGTATTTGTACCAAAGATGCTGTCCAGTCCGCCTGGCAAACTGTTGAAAATTGATGGGTAGATGGGGATTTTGCTTATTATTCTCCCTACTTTTGTGGATGTTTGAAAGTTTCCATAATAAAAAGCTAAAAAAAGTTTTAAGCTTTTCCTACTTAAAAAACATGAAGTCACCATATCCTTCCTTTCATGAGGCTTGAATTTACTATCTTACTTCAGAGAAGACATGAATCATTCATCATTCAAAGGGTAGGAGAGATGTAGGAGGACTTCCCCATGTCTGTCCTGAACATAAAGTTAAGGAAGCAAGGAGTGATGTTCATATTTTGACCTAAGGAGAAGATAACTGGAAAGAGAGAAAGAGAAGGCTTACTTCTATTTTCACTAAGATATAATTTACAGACAATAAAATTCCAGGATTATTTTTTAACAGAAGTGGTCTGTTTTCCATTTAAAACACGTAAGATGATTTAAAAGTTTGTGTCATGAAATATCTACTAAGATTATAAAATCTTGATATAAACCATCATCCACTGATTGGTTTATCCATTGCCCGGAATGACACCTGATCTGTGACTACAGGGAAGAGATACTAATTAGGAAGGAGAAATAGGGATGACTCTCATTTAAACCTTAATTGCCTTTTTAATAACGCCCACACTTGTGGAAGTAGCAGTACTTTAATTCATTTTACAAATGGTGCTGACAATATTTCTGACGAGTAGGTTTTCCTCGACACGTCAACTGACACAGAAAGAGCAGCTGATTTTCTTTCTACTATTGCTAGTGAAAGCTAAGGAAAAATGAGAGAAAAGCAATAAAATTTCACTATTTTGGTTAGATTTATATACTTTTTTTTTTTTTTTTTTTAGCACAGTTTGAACAATTGGGATACAGCAGGAAGACCAAGCCCTGTCTCCCATATGAGGAGATCTACATCTGGGGGGGAGGGAAGATGACACAATGGCAGAATGACATTTTTACTGGGTGGTCTCACTGGCTATTTACAGAAGCCACTATGGCTTCTGTCTGATTTTATTTTATTTTTTTAATAGGCTAAATCTACTAACAAAAGTAACAAGTCTTCAACTGAAATGCCAGTCAAGGTTTTTGTCAAAGTGATTTCTTCATTTAGACCTACATAGGATGAATAACAAATCATAGACAAGTTTTACTAGTGATTCTACAGTGATGGAGAATGGGTTCATACTATAGATCTAAAGAAAATCAGAACCACAGTCACTGCGGAGGCCACTAATTCACAACACAATATATACTATTCACAACACAATAGTATATATTTTTTTCCTTATGGCTTACATTCAGGTTCTTAATTTTTTTTTTCACATTCCAAGCAAGCACTTTCTTCTTCTTTTTTTAACCCTCATAATTCAGTCTCTCGTGATATTGGTATGAAGAAAAGGAGATCTTGGGGGTGTTAACCCCATACATATGTTACTCTTCACATCAGGCAAAATTCCTTTCAGGTGGAAAGATTTTTAGTCCTTGTTGCAACAAACCACATGTATGAGAAACTGTACTTGGACATGAGCCATTGCTCTAGTATGTAGTAGGCTACTGATTCAACACGAAAGGCAAAAGTATCGTGGCCAGTATAAAAAACACGAGTAGCGTTTTCGCCAATGCATAAGAAAATTTTTTATTTCTTCTCTTTTCTCTTTTTCTCTATTTTCAGGCTTTTAAAATTCCTAAAGAACTTCCTTTAAAAGTCCTAAAAATGCACTTTTAAAAATGTTGGCATTTCCTGGTCTTAACACACAGGTCCCAGGAACAGATATCATGTTATTTGGAGACTATGACCCACGTCTCCTCTTAAAGTAGCCAGTATTTTTCTACTCAGGAAATCCAAAGCACAAATTCTTATCTCAAGTGGTAGAGATTGAGGATCAAGTTCAAGAACTGTAGCTAGGATGTTTCAGGATCATGGAAGAGGGGAACAGAGTGAAAAGTGTTGAAGTCTCACAGACCACCCTTTCCTGCACAAGCCTGGGGAAGAGGAAGCACCCATAAGTCATTTATTTCAATTTCGACTTTCTTACAATGGCTAATCATTCACACGCGTGATCCCTTGAGCCTGCAGCATTCATTCCAATGAACCATGAACTTCTCCTCTATTAAAGCTGAAGGAGGGACGTGTCAGCTATGAGAGAAGGTGGTTGAAGGAATGGCTACAAGCCTCCCAGCACAGGTGGCTGGATGTTGTCATTGACCAATGAGTGGAGGTGGGGAGACAAAGCAGAATTAGAGTATCTGGAAAGGAAGAGAGAAAGTAAGTTTCTGTGTGATCCAGATTCAACGGTAATACGATGCCAATGATGATCATGAGCGCACAGTGCAGAGAGAGATCAATCATGCAGGAAGCACTTTGGGGCAGGAAGACTATGAGTTGAGTGCTAGAGTTGGAGCGTGCACCATGTTACCAGTGTTCCCATCCTGCAGGCACTGGTCCCCAGCTCCAGTAAGGGCCTTCCTGCTGATGGCCCTACAGCTCATCTCCATACACATCTCTTATGTTCCCTGGTGTGGCCTCTCCCACCATCTCTTACGTGTGTGCACGGCTGCCTCACCACCATCGCAGACATATCAAATCCAAGACCAAAGTCAGGGTGTCATCCTGAACCAGCTTCCCCCCCCACCATCCTGCCCATCAGCAACACAGCACTCTTCTTCGCTGCCACCCAGGTTTAAACTCCCAGGCCTCTGTGGGTCATCCCTCGTTCCCTCTCACTCCCACTTAGTTGTCCGAGTTCCTTCAATTTCTATTTGAAGCTGCTCTTACTTCGATCTTCATTTCTGCACACTGGGATTCCACAGTTTTCCCAGTTGTGGCCCCCTGCATCCCCTGGCAGACAAATTTTCCCCTGAGACTTTTTAGGCCATTCTCCATCTCCAAAAACATAAATGCCTAACCATCTCTTACCCTGTTGAGGTTAGCGTTCCTCTACCTAGTGCCGAATCCTTCCATAATCCTACTGTGCTCAGCATACGAACTCAAAGCTAACATGTTAGCTCCTAGCTCAGGCGCTGTGCTAGGAGCCTTAAATACTCCACTTCCTTTCACAATACCTCTCTGAGAAGCCTTACTGGGGAGGGAGGCAGCCAAAGCTACTACAGATTGCCCAAGCTTTCCAGCTAGAAAGTCATAAAGACAGGAAATGGCCCCAGGTCAGCTGGACACTGCCTGAGCATCTGTCCCATCTGCCTCTCCACTTGCACTTGCTGCTGCCGAGAGGGCACCCTCTGCACTGCCCTGGGGCCCTCTGTTCCTTCCTTCAGCTTATCTGGAATGCCTTCTACTGTCCACGTTTTCATTCAAAAGCCGCCCGTCACTTGAAATGTTCTGGGTTTGGTCTTTTTTTTTTTTTAAAGATTTTATTTATTTATCCATGACAGACACAGAGAGATAGGCAGAGACACAAGCAGAGGGAGAAGCAGGCTCCATGCAGGGAGCCTGACGTGGGACTCAATCCTGGGTCTCCAGGATCAAGCCCTGGGCTGAAGGCGGCGCTAAACCGCTGAGCCACCTGGGCTGCCCTGGGTTTGGTCTTAAGATCTTTAGCCTTTAGCTTATGAATCAAAATGTTTGAAAAGAAGAAGGAAAAAGAAGTTTCTGTGTCACAGATTTAATAATAATGATGCCGGTGGTTTGCCTATTATAGTGTCAAAAAAGAAGGGCATCACACGGCATTCTGGGTTGAACTACATGCCCTCAAAAAGACATGTTTAAGTCCTAACCCTCAGAACCTCAAAACATGACCTAATTTGGAAATGGGATCCTTGAAGAGGGAATTAGTTAAGAGGAAGTCACAGTGGATCAGAGTAGGCCCTTCATCCAGTACGACTGGTGTTCTTATAAGACAAGAAACACGGGAAGAGGTTGGCCATGTGACACTGGAGGCAGAGACTGGACAGTGATGTATCTGCAAGCCAAGGACACCAAAGACTGCTGGGAAACACCGGCAGGTAAAAGAAGCAAGGGAAGATTCTTCCCCCGGGGACTTCAGAGGGAGCGTGGCCCTGACAACACCTTGATCCCGTTTAGTCTCCAGAACTGTGAGTCAATCACTTTCCATTGTTTTAAGCCACTCCGTTTTTGGTACTTTGTTATGGCAGCCCTAGGAAACTCACACCAAGGAACTTCCTTGCCTTACATGTTTTCTCTCTGAAACATTTCAGCGTGTGCGCACACACACACACATGCACAAGCACAAACAAGCACAATCCTTTTGTATCACTTAGTTCTAGACTTCATTTTGTCCATGTAAGGACTGACAGCATTCTCATTATGCAACAATCTGGAAACTTGGGAGATTTTCTCCAAAGTTGGCATTTCAAGAGGATGACAATTATATTTACCCATTTGCCTTTCTATCATTTTGTGTCCAAGCTCCTATCAGGTTATAAAGGCAGTTATTCCAGTAAAACACTGACGCGTTCCTAGACCATGAAAGAGGAGATGCCCAAGACACAGAGACAGAGAGCCTAGGTGAGCCTGTTTCTGGCACTCCCACCTTTGCATAGGGGATGGAAACTATATATGCCACATAAAGTATTTTTCTCTCTTTTTTTTTAACCCTAAGATACTGTGATATCTGGAGCCAATACTTCCGAGAAAGAAGTTTAAAATTTTCTGTTTAAACCACTTAGAACGAGAGGATTTACAAAGGTCCTGTTTAATGTTCAGCTGACACATTGTCAAAAACATTTATCATGCAACCTTTTGAAGTTTCTTCCACTCCCTCTTAGTTATTAAAGCTTGGATTGCAGTTAGTTATCAACAACAAAGCACACACGTGATAGTGTTTTTCTAGTCAGTCTTCCAGGCTGATTTCTGAACTAAGCAAAATTAAATTCTCCTGATCAGAAAAAATGATTAGTGACCTAGTTTTCATGCTGAATGCACCACACAATTGATCTCTGCAATTGCTTCTCTGTGGACCTAGAGACAATGGAGGGGACTTGGAAATTTCACTTAAGTGTTTCATAATGCTCCAAATTGTAAGACTCTTCAGATATAACAACGTGCCACTTAAAGTTAGGCTGCAATTTTTTCAGGGACAATTAGGAAACAGTGACCTCCATCACTGAGATTTCTCTGGCAACTTAATCCTAGTATAAATTTCTTCACATTGAAAATAGCTCCAGTTCACATTTTCACAAGAGGAATGAAACCTCTTTCTAAATAATTCCATTGGATAATGTTTTTAGAGTGTACACAATATATTAGATCTCATTGGGAAAGCAAAAGTTGGGTAAGACACGGTCTTACTTTTTAAGAAGCTCACACTATCACAGCAGATATGCAATAAGCACAAAGAGCAGGGGAGCACAAGAAGTGTCTTAAGCATCCAACTGGGAAAACAAAAGAGAGAGGACAGACGAAGAAGTTCAAGGACACCATAAAGAAGCAAACAGATAAATACAGAATGTGGGACATTCTCCAGGGACCACTGACTCGGTTTCTGTAAGAAGTCAATAGTTGGAGTAAAAAGAAAGAAAGGGTCTGCTTTCAACTGAAGAATATATAAGGTAAATAACCATCAAGTGTCACATTTGGATCTTGTTTGGATCCTGATTCAGACAAATCAACTGCAAAGTGGCATTTAAAGCTCAACTGGGGATATCTAGCTTGGAAGTAGGCATTTGGTGATACTAAAAGACAACTGCTAATTTTCTGAGGTATGATAGGGGCACCGTGGTTGTGTGAGATAATGTCCGTATTTTCTGGGAAGCATTCTGGAATATCCAGGGTAAAACGACCCAACATCTGCAGTTTGCTTTAAAGTATCTTAGCAAAGAAAACAGGGAGAAAAGATAAAGCACATGTGGCCAGACCTTGATAATCATGGAGTACCAGCCTCTATGCTTTGGGTAGGTTTGCAATTTATAATAAAATTTTAAAATATATGTATACAGTAACATGACTAGATTGGGGAGAAAGCACGGCATCATTAAGTAAATCATCAGGTGGGATGTGGCACTTGGGGGAACTCGTGAATGGTAGTTGCAATTTGGACAGGCAGGTGGGGAAAGGGAAGGACTGACTGCCAAAGAAATAGCCTTTGTGAGGGTAAATAAGGGGAAAATGGGGGTGCAGCTGGCAAAAACCTGCAGTCCAAAGGAGCAGTCCTTGGGAGTGGGGGGTGGTCCTGAAAATGGAGTCAGGTCAGAGCATAGAGGCCTTGAATGTCAGGCTGAGTTTACACTTAATCTGGTGAGGAGATGCACTTTGGTGCCATGCTTAAACTCAACACAAGTATATAGAATTACTTCCTAGACACCAATGTCCCAGGCTTAGCACGTACAAAACCGGATGTATTATCAGTTCCCCTGCTTTCCTCCCCTACCCTCCTACACACCCCATCCCTTTGCCTAAACCCATCTCCCTACATATTCAGATCTAGATTAATGGAACCCATATTCCCCTAGTCATCCAAATCAGGAAACTCCAGGACACACTGAAGCTCCTGTTGGGTCACCTACCTGCCTTCTGGATGCTTCTCCTCTCCAGCCTTCAGTCAGTCCCTGAGCTTGCTGGCTCTTATCTGGGCCCTGCACGCACCTGGAGGTCTCTCCAGCTCACCGCCGCCAGAGTAACCACCCAGATCAACCTCTCCCCTAGGGAGCAGCACCAGCGTCACCTGCACAATCCAGCCAATTATCTCCAAGGTAAAACCCCGACGGCTTGCTTCTATTCCACTTACTCCCCTCCCCTAGAGTCCTGTTCGTCCTCACTAAGCCTTGTGGATTCAATCTCTTCAATACCTTTTGATTGGGTCCTCCTGGTGCCATCTCAACGGACGTCCTACTGTCCACAGAGCAGCCAGGTACGACTTCTAAGGCCTATCTAGAAGTTATCATTGAATCCCTCCTTCCCTCACCTCCCCTGCTGCGTGGGATTCATCAGTAAGTGGTGTTGCATCCACCTTATAACGTGCACAGCCACCCCCTTCTCTCCTCGCCGCCTCTGCTTCTACCAGCCCCATCTGAGCCATGGCCATCTTTCAGCTGAACACTCCCACTAGCCTCTCCCTTCAACTCCTTTCATCTCCCTCCTACACGGTAGTCAGATCGACCCACTGGAGGTTTGAATAGCTTTCACCTGCTCAAAACTGTCCAGTGGCTCAGTGTTAGACTTGGAATCCTCTCCCATTTCCCCCGAGGCTGGTGAGGCTCTCATCACCTGGCTGCCACCTGTCCCTAAGGCCTCTTGTGCCAGCTTCTCTCTGGTCCTGCTGGTCCAGCCACACACTGGCTTCCTTTTGTTCTTTGAATATAGCCCCATTTATCGCCACCTTTGAGACCCACACTAGCTCTTCCCCGCCTTCAGGAATATTTTCTCCATGAGCTTCACACGGTCAACTCCTTGTAGCTAGTCATAGACTACACATCACTTCCTTGGGAACACCTTTCCTGATCAGGCAGTTGAAACTGGCCACCTGGTCATACTTTATGACATCCCACCTTAGGTCTTTGCAGAACACTTATTACCATTTGATACTTTTCTTCTTTATTTTCTGTTTCTCTTATTTAGACCCTAGGAGGCCAGGAATGGATCCTGTTCACCACTGGATTTCTGGGGCCTAGAATAGGGCTTGGCATATTAGAAGGTGCCAGCAGTAAATACTTGCTGTAGAGTATCTGATCAAGTCCTCCTCTCTTTAAAATATTCCAAAGGTTCGTGCCTAGTCTTCAGGCACTGCCTCTAGGACTCCTTCCTCCCTGTCTGCTTCTGCCAGGCACCACCCTTGCCCACCCTTCATGCCATACTGGCTCTCTGAGTTGGTTGTGCCAGGCATCTTGCTCCCACCACAGGGTTTTACATATTGCTTTCTTTTTTAAAAAAATATTTTATTTATTCATGAGAGACAGAGAGGCAGGGACATAGGCAGAGGGAGAAGCAGATTCCCTGCAGGGAACCCGATGCAGGACTCGATCCCAGGACCTCAGGATCATGCCCTGAGCCAAAGGCAGACACTCAACTACTGAGCCATTTAGGTGTCCCCACATACTCCTTTCTATCTGGAGCATGATTTTGTCACTTAACAATTATCTCTCTCCACGCATCCTTTAGACCCCAGCTTAAATGTCACTCTTAATAAGAACAACCTCTCCAGTCAGGCCAGCACCAATGGCCTCTCTTTGGTTCAGGATCATCATTTTCACATTCATGTCTGTGATTGTTTTATTTGACTGGCATCTGTTTCTTCTTCTAGCCATATTTCCCATGAGGGCAAGGGTTGGTGTTGACACTGAAGGACTTTAAAGACCACTGTGGGAAACAGCTCCTTCTCCTGGGAAATGAAACTTACTGACAGTGGGGGCAGGGAAGCTGTGAATTATTTCCGAATTCCAATCTCAAAGGACATTAATGAACATGAACATCAATGCTTCTAAATACATAGCAAAAATGACAGTCATGATGAAATTATATGCCATCATTGATCTCGGGGTCATGAGTTCAAGCCCTACATCAGGCATAGAGCTCCCCCCACCAAAATAAAAGATGAACATTTCAGAAGTTTCCAACTGGATTTTTTTCTTTAAGATTGTGTTTTCCTATGTGAGTTAACAGAATGATAAAGATTAAAACTTTTTGTGAATTACTGGATTAACAATTACTATTGTCAGGAACATAAATGTTTTCCCTCAATCACTAGCAGTAGCGCATGATAAATACAAAGAAAAAACCGTAATAGTGTTTCCACAGCTTTCAAATCAGCTTCAGTCAGACAGTGATATGTAAGGTAAGCCACGACTTCATGGACTAGCATGGACCCAGCACACTTAAAGTAGGGATGCAAATAGTTAAAAAAATATTTTTAGGCAAAAAAAAAAAAAAAAAAAAAAAAAAAATATATATATATATATATATATATATATATAACACCCCCCCCCCCCACAAGGCTGGTTCTTGGCAGAGCTTAGTCAAAATATATTTTTCAACCTTAACTTTTCAGTACATGTGCTGCCGAAGCGAGAGAGCACTCAACCTTAACTTTTCAAAGGCTCCTTTACTAATGAATTCCTGTAACTAAAACTGGAAGGCTAGCCAGGCCCGTTTGAAATGAACCACCACAAACCAAACACCTACAGCTTCAGATGAGTTGTTGTTTTTCTTCAAAATGTACAAGACTCATTTTAGCGCATTATGTGATGAGTATCCTTGAAAAAGATGAGGTCTAGGAAATCCAATGTTTTAAGTTAATTTTTAAGAATTCTATTTCCTCATTGGTTTATTGCTCACATGGCTTGTTAGCCCAACCTCTGAAGAGCCAAGACCTCTCAACCTCTCACTAGTAGATGAAACTTTGCTCTAGGATCTAATATCAATTTAAAAAATTATTTTACTCCCTTTCCCCCAGTTTTTATATCTTCCTTCTGATTGTAAAATAATATGTTGCTACCTGAAGGAAAATTAAAAAAGCATAAAGGGGAAAATAAAATTTCCACACTCCTTGCACTCAGACGTAACCACTACTCACACCACAGCTTTTTCCCTACGTGTATGAAGCTAGCATATTGAACTTGTAGGACTCACTGAGTGTGATCGTGGAGGCTCCTGCTCTCTGTCTCCCACTCTCCTGTAATCTTGTTTAGTGGAGGGAACTTTTCTCCTGTCCCTGGGTGAAAACTCAGAAGGGGCCTTGAAATTGCACACATACTTATTCCATTTGGATTGTTCTGAACAAATTTAAACTGTTCCTAAAAGCAGTTTCATCTAAGGCAAGACATATTTAAGGGACTCCAGAGCACCATTCTATGGCTTAATATGAACGTACTTTTGCTTTCTGTTTGTCTTTGAACCAAGAACCTGAAGCAGCTGGGGGTGGTTCTGGTGGAGCCCTGCACCCCCACATCCCTGAGGACAGCTGAGATCAGACTGGAGACTTGTTATAGTTTACTCTCCCCTGGGAATAGCCCTTTTACATGTGTCTTCACCTTGCCTCCTGGGCTTCTGCTCTTGGCTGCAGTTCTCTTTGTATGTTGATCTTGGCCTGCTGGATGGAGTGGCCCTCTTCATCCCCTCCCTCTTCTGCACAGAGGAGGCACACTGAGTGGGACACTATCACCCCGTGCCCATTTAATGATTATGTATCCAAAGTGCACGGCGCTCAACAAGACAATTCTTGAGATGCTCTAAGTGAGGGAAATCAGGGCATGAAATTAATGATTCTTGCCCTCACAGGGTAATTATACTTTTTCCCATAACTCATGGATAAGACACACAGAAGATGAATAGCAGAACAAAAAATAAACACCTCTTCATCCACCTCTTTTAGATCTCTGAGGAGAACTAAAGTATTCAGCATTTATATGTCAGGTGGAAAGCAGCCTGGAGAAATTGATGCCTAATTTGCTTATACCCCAGGCAGGAAGACTTCCAAAGACTTTTGAAATATGGCATATTACAAATGCTTGGGAAAGTAACATGAAACAGGACAGGGTTATCTGCACCACCATCCTCATTGTGTACTTACGGCCCTCTTCCCTCTGAGTGGCGAAGCCCAGACAAACATATAATTTCTGCTGTGCCATGGGGCTTCAAAAACGGTTTTGAGGAACAAAAAAAGCCTCTGCTTTCTCACCAGCAAATGTAAATAGTGACCAAAATAGTACTAGAAAGTAAGCAGGGTCAGAGCTGTCTGGGCCTGCTCTAATTTTCACTTTTGATGAGCACATGTGAGCAAGTCTCCCCTCTGTGTAGGTGGGTGCTGTGGGTGACATTCGAAAGCAAAGACTGGATGGGGCTCAGAGCTGCGCTGCCACTAACACGGAGCTACAACGGAGCCTGTGGTCATGCCAAAAATCACCCGCACCCAGCTGAGTTAGCTAATGCTGGGCCAGGAAGTAAAAAGCGGGCATAAAAACCAGGGAAGACAGGCTTGAGGCACAAAGGAAATGGGAAAACACATTCACAGTCTTCAGAGTAGAGCACAAGGACAACCCAGACCACACTATAATCCCCACACGGCAATCATGCTCACTTTTCCTGTGTGCTTTTCTAGTTTCTGCACTTTATGGGAAGGCAGGTAGATGATAAATGGCAAGTGAGTATTCTGGTAGCTTTACGGAAATGTGTAATATAAGATGTGAGGAGAGTATGGCTTTGTAGCAGATAGTAGTGGTCTAGGGTGTTACCAGGTATGCAGACAATTAGAACCTGCTGATATAATTAAAATTATTGCATAGCCTTCTGAAATTGCTGTTTTTATTTTAGGGAACTACAAACCCAAATCTGCAAAGGATACAAATTATATTAACTTTAGAAACAAAAACATAAGCAAACCTAAATACAGCCTTTTAAGGAAAACCTATACTATCTAAAGAACAACTTAGAAGGTATTTTAAGAGCTATACCAAATTATCATGCTACCCATTGGTTCCTACAAAACACACTCAGGTGATGCAAAACTCAAATATTTCACAAATACAGTCTATTCCCATCCCTCCAATTCTTTAATAGCTATTATTTCCTTCCACATCAGGTCAGTTTACTCTCCTTTTCCCTTAG
Organism: Canis lupus baileyi; assembly: GCF_048164855.1. Lineage (NCBI taxonomy): Eukaryota > Metazoa > Chordata > Mammalia > Carnivora > Canidae > Canis > Canis lupus. The sequence goes on from NC_132853.1 coordinate 46,218,228, forward strand.
TTCCTCTCTGAGGGGCTGAAGAACACTCGATCTACCTCTCCTCTCTCATTTTGGACACTCTTCATTCGTGCGTACCAGCTCTCAACACCCTTCTAAAGGAGTCTTTGAAAGCCAGCTCTTTAAACCTGGAATATGCTCCTCATCTAAATTATGCAAGCATCTTCTAGCTTCTCCTCTTCAGAAAGAATTTGATGTTTCCTGAGAGAATATGTCCCTTTGAGCTCCAAACACAACCTTTCTCTCTCCCTCTCCCTCCAACCCTCCTCCTCTCTTCCTCTCTCTCTCCCCCCCCTCTGGCTCTCTCTCCTTTTGCCCATAATGTAAATGTGTAACATCTTTAAGGTAATGCTGTTTGTTACATTTAATTCACTTTGAGTTGGGATAACCCAACCAATAAAGATGCAAAAAAGTCAACAAACCAGATATTTTACAAAATTCCTTTTTTTCTTCCTCTATAGGATACCCAAAATTTTTACCACTGACTTCATAATTATTGGCCATTTACATAAAGATGAACACCACCTAACAGTACATGTATGTATCTGTTCATTCTTGTCCCATTATCTGTAGATTCAGAATGTGAGCCGGGCCTGGCCTTCCTCTTTCCCAACTATAATTGTAGGACCTTGGGGTCCTCATTAATCAGCCATCGGTGTCCCTAGTTTATCTTCTTGGTGTATATATATATATTCTTATATATATCTTCTTATTTAGAATTGGTGCATCTCTAACATCTTAAATTAAGCAATCCCATATGCCTATCTAGTTAAAGGAACATCATCCAAGATTTTTATACAAGGAAACAGTGGGTGTAGTTAGGCAATAAAAAGTCTGCTCTGGTTGATGCTTAGGGCGCAGATGGAAACAGAAGACAGTAGATGGGCTAGGGGAGCTGTTTATGTCTCATTGGGCGGTGAGGAGCAATTCAAAACTTTTGAGGAGGGGAGTGATATGATTAGGTCTGTTTAGATCTGCAGCTGATCTACTCTAGTGATACATGAAGGAGTCTGATGGGAGGGAGCAAGGAGACCCAGGAAGAGCTCAGGACAGAAGTCACCAGCATAAATCAGATGGAGGGAATGTTAATAGGGAGGAAAGAGTGAATTTAAGGCACAGAAACAACTGGCTCTGTGTAGGAAGCAACGAAGGGAAGAATCAGCTGAGGATCTTGGTACAGTTGAAGTCATGAGCAGTAAGAGTGAGGAGGAGGTATGCTGAGTTCTAGATGCCAAGATCATCCATAAAGAGGTGTCTATTCAGTCTGGAACTTGAGGGAAAATCAGGGTCAGGAGTTCGAAGTTGTGATTCTTCTGCAGAGTCATCAGGGTTGGATTCAGATTGCATTTGCTGAGGAAAATCAAATAAAGGAAAAGAAATCCTAGAGCGTTGGTGCAGAATTTATATTGAGGGCTCCAGAAGAGAAAAGAAGAGCCAGTGAATGTAACCATAGAAAACATTTTTAAGTATAGCATGGAATCCAGGGAGCCAAGGAAGGAGAGAATTGTAAGGAGGTGGTTAGCAGAACCGAATGTTGTTGAGAGCAGTTGGGGGAGATTCACGACTTCCTATCACCCTCACCATCATCATCGGTACGATCACCTTACAACCCTCACCATCATCATCGGTACGATCACCTTACAACAATTGCCATTTGCTGATGCTAAAAACAGGTGGGAGGAAGTTCGTTTCTAAAAATGTGGTTTTATGGGCTGGTAGATGTAAACACCAAATTCATTTCTTCATTCGACAAAAATGTACTGGGCCTTACTATTTGCCAGAGACTGAACTGGGCACTGGGGCATAAAACAAAGAACAAGAAAGAAGCCTGGTGAGGAAGTGGAGGACGGGCACAGTCCTAGTTGTGTAAGAATGTGAGGCTGTAACAGACTGAGAGGGGAAAGTTGTCCAGGTGGGGGAATGAGTCAGAGTCAAGTCAAAGTTTGGTTTCTTCAGGGAAAGAACTGAATCTGCACAAGATCATTTAGCCTCTACGTGTCTGAAATATTATATTGTGCTAATTGTACTCTGGGACCCTGTCACCATTTATAACAATGTCTCCCTTAGATAATGTGTTCAGAGTTTCCATCTGGAATACAAGGAACATGTCTTGTTATTGTAATCACTTCAAATGTGGGGGTCATGGTGGAAGTGAGAAATAGGATTACAAGATCATGAGGAGAAAACAGAGAACATGATTCCATAAAGGGACACTACAGGGGACAACGTGATTCTGAGGGCCTTGCTGGCAACATGATGGGACTGAAAGGCACAAGAAATGGGAGACCAGGAATCATGTTATGATTACAGGTCTGGACTCTAGAAATTACTGTTGTCATAACCTTTAAGTTAAAAAGCTGCATTTTCTACCTATAGAAGCCAGGAATATCTAAACAATGACACAGAGAAGTCAAGCCTGAAGACATTCTCGACTGCAATAAAATTTATACTTATGTGTCCCACTTTACTTAATTCCTAGAAAAATGCTAACCTTGGGGCGCCTGGGTGGCACAGTCTGTTGAGTATTCCACTCTTGGTTTCGGCTCAGTTTGTGATCTCAGGGTGGTGAAACAGAGACCTGCATTGGCTTCAGCACTTAGCTCGGAGTCTGCTTGAGATTCTCTCCCCCTCTCCTCATTTTTCCCTCTTCCTCACTCTCTCTCTCTCAAATAAATAAATCTTTAAAAAGGAGAAAAATGCTAACCTCTATGACTTGGCTCTCATTAGGAAATATAATTTGCTCAGCTAAATATACATGTATATTTTAGGAGTTCTTACTATATCACACTTAAAAGTTTTTACTATGAATTTACAAATTTGCCTTGCCCCTGGAAACAGTGTTTGAAAGGATGTCATGTGCCTCAGGCAAGCGACCGGATGGGCAGTACACAGCTCACGCACACTCTCTTTAAACTATAATGATCTCACAGATATGAAAACAGGTTAGTCCCAGAAGAGAGAGAATAATTCCAAAAAGAAACCAGGAATAGAACAAAAATCAGGTTTTAAACTTACTTGATGATTTTCATCAAATGGAATAAAATGCCATATTATGACCACTGTACTTAATTTTTATCTATTCTTTTGATTAGTGATTTTTCCTTTTTGCTGTTTGAATACTGGCTCTCCCTCCTGGCTCCAGGGCTTAACCTAAAAGCCGATGTTTGAAAGTATATATTCACATTCTGTGTCCCCCAGCAAAGTAGATAGACTTTAGAGATGCTAGATGATAAATACAAAGCATTGCTTTGAAAATTTCTTTTTCCCAAATACTTTTTTCCTAGATTCTCCTGGCTTTTGAGTTTAATTTTCCTGAACATGATTTCTTGGAAAATTAGCAGCTAGAGAATTTGTACCCAGGTGAAAATGTTGCAAAGGGCCCCTGATTTTTTGACCTGGAAGAAATGAGAGGAATAGAAGCAGTGGAGCCGATTCCTTTTTCATCTACTGATGCTCATTTAGTTGGCAGACCTAATAAGCATTTGTAGAATCTTACCCTAAAAACCAGAGGGAGCATGTGATGTGATGACCACTGGGTGTTATATGTTGGCAAATTGAACTTAAATAAAAACAAAACCCCCCCCAAAAAAAACAAAAAACCAAAGGGAGCACAACAATTTTTTTTCTGACAAAGTTTCTCTATTAATAGAAAACTTGACTCATCTCTTTAACTCCTAAAACTTGACTAAGTGAAGGTGCTGGAATGTAAAAGTGGTATTATGCTACATTTTAACTGGAAGTTAAAATGGAAGTTTACTGTTTTAATTTCAATAAAATATTTACTATTTTTCCATGGAATAAATTCAATGATTAAATTTTTGCCGAAGGCCTCCTTCAATGCATTCTGGGAGGCAGACGGCCTCCTTCCATAGGCCCCTAGATCTTGGTAGCTCATTATGTACATGGATTCAATCCTACTGATTTTATTTCAGGAAGATGTAGTTTAACTTTTTTTTTTCTTTTTCTTTTTTTTGACATAGTTGTTTATGTTTACTGGTAAAATGAAAGGAATTTTTATGTCATGAACTAATCTAGCTTCAACAAGATGAAACAAAAACTTGGATAAACATCATAAGAGAAAGGGGAGGGAAATCCAACTTTGCAGAATTTCTAGATAGTTTAGGGCTTACGACTGAGAGAGGGCAGACCAGAAAATGTTCTCATCTTGGGGTGAAGCCTGTACATATGACTATTCGAAAAATTCTGTCAAGTGTTTCCACATGAAAAATTCAAAGAAATGCTCTGAATGATTTGCCTCAGTGAAAGGGGAAGAGAGGGAGAGTGGGAGGTAAACCTGAGGCCTTACCCCAAAACACATCATGAAGAGTATAAGTGGTTTTACATGTTGAAGAAGTTGAATTGCTTGTTTTCTCTGCATATGTGTTGCCATACCATTTTAAGAAGAAAGCACTTCCCTGTAGGGAACTATTTTTATTTCTTCATGCAGTCCATGCAGGGGTGGACACTAGGCCATGAACCTTTGGTGAGTCGACAAATGAATGCTGAGTGATCATGTGTCTCAGGCACTGGGCTCGGCTCTGGGGCTGGGGTGAGTGGCCGTGTTCTCCTGGGGCTTAGAAGTCAGGTGGAGGTGTAGACAAGTATAGAGGTCACCACGTCATGTGTGTCCATGTGATGGGAGAATCAGAGGGCAAAAGAGGAGCGAAAGGGATGGAATGCACACCCGTCTTGGGGGGCTGGAGTGGCCAAGAAGGTCTTTCTGGGGACAGAGACATCTAAGATGAGACCTGTGGGATGCTCAGAAGTTGGACACGAGAAGGAGCAAAAGCCGAGGATGAGAGAAGCTCAGTGGAGCTGAAGAGTTTGAGGGTGAGTAATGGTGGGAACGTGGGGCGCTGGGGGACAGGGGACAAGTGGCGGCACAGTCAGGCTGGGCAGTTGTGGGGTCTTGTGAGCCTTGTTAGAACATCAGGGCTGCACCCTCGGGCCCATGGGGACCCAGGGAAGCATAAATCACTCAGCGTGTGGTGTGGAGCAGGGACTACAGGGTTGAGAATCAGGAGAGCACCGGCGGGTCCCCACTCAAGGGGAAGGGCCTTGTGGGTACAGAGAAGAGGGAAAGCCCAAGTGAAGATCAGACGCAGGGGACTGGCTGCCTGTGAGAAGGAAGGATGGGGCCATTAACTGCACTTGGGAACACAGAGCAGAATCAGGTACAAGGGGCTCAGGAAATCATTTCAGCTTTGAACATGGTGAGTTTTCAGGATTCTGAAGGACACATCAAGCTCTGTAGAGATACCTAAGAGGCTTCCAGAAAGATCTGGAATGCAATAAGATCTAAGGGATCTGGGGTAGAGATAGAAAGTTGCAGTTTTCAAAATACAGGTGGCAGTGGACAAGATTGTCTACATGAGATCATTGAGCTTAATTAAAAGAAAAAGCCAAGAATAATCCTTCTGAAGAACAATGGGGTGTGAGGGCAAGAGGAACCCATAAATGTGACTAAGAGGGAGCTGCCTTCCACTGTGTCAGATGCTGCAGGGGAGTCAAGCAGATAAACACAGAGTGTCTGGTGGATTTAGCAACAGGAAGCCACTGGCAACCCAAAGATTGGTTTCTATGGAGTGACAGGGACAGAAGTCATAGTGTAAAGTAACAAAAAATGAGTGGGAATGAAGTAGAGATGGCAGCTGGAAGGGAACTGATCAAGAGAGGCTTGCTTACTATGTGTTACATTTGAGCATACCTCAACTCTTACTGGCTAGGGTCTTTTTTAAAAAAAAAAAATTTAATAGTCATGTAGTAGGACTTTTTAGTAGAAGACACTATTCTCATTTAATTCTCAATTTATTATCCTTTCCATTATTTTGAAATGGGGAAATGGAGGCAGAGAGAGGTTAAGAAGCTTGTTGAGGTCTCATGGTTTCTAAATGGTGGAGCTAAGATTTAAACCTCAGGCAGTCTGGCTCTAGAATGCATGCTATTAAGCCCTACACCTCTCTTTAATGCAAAACATACAGGATAACCTAAGAGGATACTTGGAGCCTTAGAAAAATGACACAGTGGTAATACTCAAAAGATTGGGTTTCATGTAACACTTCAGTTTGGCAAAGGTCAAAATATCACTCAAAGCGATCCTGAGTCTGCCATCTTCATTCCACTGCGCTAGTGGCCTTCTCAAAATCAAGAGACTGGCTGTATTTATTCATTTGATCATTTGACATCACAGAAATAAGATCATCTGAACCAAATGCATTCTCAAAATAATTGCTTTCCTCTTGGAAAACAAATTCCTCGGCCTTCTTGAAAATCAATCTTCGCGTAAGTGTCTTTGCCGAACCCTCCACATCTAGAAGGCTGAAGAGATCATTATTCACCAACATCTCTTCTTTTGGAATGCTCTTTAAATTAGGTAAAGTGTTTAGAAAGTTACTTTTCAAATCATGACCTCTTTTCTAAATTGGCCTTGAACATTCTGTTTCCAAGGACAGCTAAAGATAATTTTTAAAGAATCACAGCAAGCACCAACGCCAACTACTGAAGGGAACATTTCTTAAACAGTCCAGATGAGAAATGGCTCTGCTGGGCCACACTCTAAAACCCAAGGGCAAGTTCTGCTTAGGTCACAAGGGGTCACAGGAGATAGTGAGGAAGACGCCCCATCCATTTTAAAGTAAAAATCTTATTTCCATTTTCTTGTGTGTTTGAATACACGGAGGATGAGGGAAACACCAAAGCCTTGGAAGGCTTGGGGTTCAAATTTGGTGCTGCCAATAGCTGCGTAACCAGGCACTTCCCCTTCGGTGTGCTCAGAATTTTTTTTGTGAAGTGGGGGTTGAGGATGTGGAGAACGGGAGGTCAGCAAGGTCCATGGAGCCAATTCTTCAAGATTCTTTTCCACCTAAAGACGCTAGCAATCAGTGAAATAATATGGGACTATGATTTTCAGTGGGTGTAAGAGGAAACAGTTTCACATGAATCCACTACATTTAATAATCTGCTCATTAAACTTTGTTACAAATACAGGAAGGATGGATGAGGACGTGATGTTTGAGAACAGAGAGATGGTGAGTGGAAACCTGCCATCAAGGAAAAGAGAAATCAGAAGAAAAACTCAGCTAGAGGAAATGTGACACAGGATCTAATAGACAAGACTGGTATTTGATTTGTTGAGAGCTCAGGATCCATGTTAATGAAAGCGCATTAGGCCAAGAAGTGAAACGGTAGATTTGCTAGCCAGGCGGAAACAGAGGCCACAGCAAAGCTGATCCATGGAAAAATATCCATTGTTCAGGCTGGGAGGGATTTTAGGTGAAGCCTCCATCTTTGGCCTCTCCAAAGCATATCCACCTACTATTTAATCTTATGCTACGTACAGTGTGTTCAGAGAAAAATACACGCATGGCCCAAGGTAGACCATATACCATCTTGTGACGTTAATTGTGAACATGTTCCGTATCTAACAGGAGCCCAAACTGTTTCTGCACCCTTCCCGTGGTAGGTAAAAACTTACAACAAGGTGCTGTTTATCAACTCTATCAGAGGGGGAAAAAAAAAAAGGCGAAACTCACACTTTGTAAACTTTGCAGATACTATTTAAAAAGAAAGAAGGAAAGAAAAAAAAAAAAAAACAGATAAGCCAGCTTGAAAAATTGAGAGAAAAAAATCCTCTCTGAGGAGTACTGATATTTGCTAACATTTGACATAGTTTTCAAAGCAACAGTGAAATGCTTCAGACAGAAGTGATTCCCTGCACAAAGCCTGGCAGTCCAGTGGAGGTCCGGTCAGAGCTGCAGAGGAAGACAGCTTTACTGGGGAGGGACCCGGGAGGGACCCCGTCCTCTGGATGAGAAAATGCAGACCAGCATCGTGTTTGCATTTGGAACGAATCTGCCACTAGGAATGGCAAGAATATAAGATGGAAAAAGAGCCACTGGGATAAAAAGAAAAATAATGCTTGTTTCTAAGAATGCTGCTGCTTTGTTTTATGAACTAGTCTATTTGTTTTGGCTGCAACTAAACTCAAGAATGTTTTCTGCATATTTTACAGTGTAGTTTATCGACATCAAAGGAACCATCTCTCCTTTCATCATTATTTACACATAAAAATAATGCAATTTGTGGTGCATGGAAGATGTTACTTCTTAAAAAGCTCTCGAGTCTAATTTATTAATTGCTTGAGATTTAAAGTTAAACAAGGGTGAGATGCAAATCGCATGTTACTCTGAAATATTGTACCACCAAATCTTGTTTTATTAATGAGATGGTGAGCAGCCATATGAATATTTATTGAGGTGGTTAGAGGGCTTTATGAAGAATCCTGGAGCAAGTGACAGAGACATAAAAGCAAAAGGGTTCTGCCTCTCTTGAAGAAAATGGGGGCTGTTGCTTTGTTTTTAATTCCACTTTTTCCTCTGTGCTTCCAACATTAAAGCATTCCTGTAACCCACCAACCACCCCAGATCTCTTTCGCTCCAAATCTTTGGTTTCAGCTGCTACTCCTGTGCCCTGGTAGCAACAGCCTCCTATTGACAAGCCCGAAAATGACATTTTGGTCTGTCCTGATGGCTCGATGGCATCACGTCAGGGTTTTTTGGGTTTTATTCTTATTTTTTCAATTATATGCATTTGGAAAATACAATTCAAATACAAAAACTCGATTTGTTTTGATTCATTTATTTATTTTGATTTAGTTACTTAAAATTCTGTTAAAGCTGTCAATTAACTCTCTAGATTTCTTTCTGCAACAAATTCCCTAAAAATAATACTATACACACACACACACACACACACACACACACCCTATCTTTTTTGGAAAAGCACATGCACGTAACACAAACACAAATACATACACTCACATACATATATACATCCATTCCATTTCCTTTTGTAAAAACCAATAGCTGTCAACACAGAATGATGTAAAATAGAGTCAGAACTACTTATAAGGATAGGCAACAAAGATGAAGCCAAACAAAGTCTGACCAGGCCATGGGGACCCAGGAGCTCCTCCTCCCATCCCTGTCGAGCCTCTTTCCTGTTCACTGTGGCCTACTCTCCCGCCCTCAAAGCTGTCTGCCCAGCTCAGGCCCCTAAGTACTCTGTAGCTCTCGCTCCCACCCTTCCTACTCCAGATACCATTTCCTAGTCCTTCAAATGAGATGATCTCATCTGTTAGGAAGAAAGTCTCTGATTAAACAATTTCACATTAGAGCATGAACGACTTCAAGTGGTTTTAATATGTTAACACATCAAGGATGTCTGCATCTTGAAAGAGGAGTTTGCTGACCCAAAGGCTTAGATAGTTGACTGCAGACGTGTGTATATCCCTACTTCTTTCAACTGCAAGGTTGGTGATGATATGCTACAAGCTGCCTTAAAAAAATACAATAATAGACTTAACACTTAGCATTAAATAATGAGAGATTACACTCTTTAAATCAAGTGAGTCTGTATTTTTGAATGCCCAGGAATACTGGCGCTATGCAGAAACCAGAAGCAATGAAAGAATCACTATAGTGAGAAGCTCTCACTATAAGGAGAGCTTCATGAAAGTAAAAGGTCCCCAGCAAAGGGGCAGTCAGAAAGGCTTCCTGGAGGAGGCATGTAGGAGCTTGAGATGGCATTGCTAATACTTGATAAGTCTGAGGGCTGGAGAAGAGGCTGCAGTGAGGAAGAAGGCACAGCATGAATCCATGAATGGTGGATGGAAGCACTGCTGTGTACTTGCAGGCAGGGAGAAGACCAACTGGCTAGAACAGAATGTACATGTTGAGGAATACTGAGAAATCTGGATGGGCTTTGAAAGCCAGGTTGCATTATAACCTTTGAGGTTCCACTTTCAATCTAATAATGTGACCTTGTGAGAAATTAAAACATTATCAAAATACAGAAAGGAAAAAATGAAATGTCCTACCCCCCCAAAATGGCCAGTTGCCCCACTTTGAAACCCACTCAGGCAAATTTAAATGTATATGACATTCTGTATTCTCTTCACTTACAGCATGTTGGCAGTCTCGTCTTACTTCCCTAGAGGTCTATTTCAGTCTTTCAAAATGGCCTCACAGTACTCCACTGTGCAGATGTGTGCACCACAATTCGTTGTTTCCCCTAGCTTTTTGCTCAGATAATGCTACAAAGAGCCTGCATATCCCAGCAAGTATATCCATGGGATAAATCCCTACCTGTGGAACTGATGAGCCAAAGGCTATGTGCACTGAAAGTGGTAGCAGATGCCTCCACACTGCCCTCCAAAGAGGCTGCAGCCATTTATTCCCCCCTGACAACTGGGCATTATTGGGTAGTTCTTCAAATTCAAAATTTATGCCTATTGCATGGCAGCCAGGCCCTTCCAAACTTTGTAGTTTTGATTTACATTTCTTTAATTATGCATGAGAATTAGCATATTTTTCACAGGTTTGCTGGATATTGCTTTTAGTTTGTGAATTCTGTGCTCCTATCCTCTGTTTTTTTTTTTGTTTTTTTTTTTTTTTTTCGTCCACTGGCTTGTTCGTCTTTTCCTATTGATTTTCAAGCACCCTTTGTAAGGCAGGGCAGTCCGTGATTTAAGATTTCTCTGGCAGATTTCTTTATCCTGGACTGAGCTGAGAGACTTTTGGCAGGGATACCAGCTGAGAGGAGGCTGTTTTAAATCAACTGCAAGTTGAGAAGGGCTCTGAATAGGGTCACAAGCAGAGGAATAAGATATATATTCTCGGATTCTGGTGATAGGCTTGAGGTACATTGGGATGAAGGAGAGAAGGGACAAAGAAGAACCCAGAGTTTCTAACAGGAAACAGGAAGCCTGGGGGTAACCTTGATAGACTCAAGGAGGGGCAATTTGGAAGGGAGGATGATAATTCAATATTGTAGCTACGGAGTTTGAAATAGTCATGCCTTCGCCAAATGAAGATGATTTACAGGCAGTGTAAGATACAGGACCCAACTGGGAATCAGGCTGAGGCTTCTGGGAAGCGTCCCTGTAGAAGTGACAGCTGAAGTCATGCAGGAGATGGGCTCATGGTGGAAGAAAAGGGGAAGCGAAGCCCCTGACACAGACTTGAGGAAACCCACAGGGAGGAAGAGAGATCAGTAGAGGAAACAAGTAAGAGACGTACCGGATAAACCAAAGGAGAGTTTCTAGAGCAGGGGTTAGCAAACTGTGGCCAACAGGCCAAATCTGGCACCCAGCTGGTTTTGGTAAATAAAGTTTTATTGGAAGGCAGCCATGCCCACTTGTTGACATACTGTCTAAGGCTGCCTTCCCACCACAGAAGCAGGAGCTGAGTAGCCACCACAGAGATCGTATGGCCCACAGGCCTAAAGTATTTGCTATCTGGTCCTTTACAGAAGACATTTGCCAACCTCTAGAAGGAAAACTGCTGATCAATATAAGTCAAATGCTGCATGGAGTTAGAGGATGACTGAGAGTGGGAAAACACCACTGAATTTAGAGAAGAGGTAATAGGTTACTTTGTAAACTTCCCCTATTATATTGGGCTTAGAAAATGGACTTTAAGGGGACGTTTGGAAGAGCTGAATCATATAGTACATATCCAAAAAAGCAGAGCTAGTGGTTGCCAGGTAACTAGAAAGAGTAGCAAGAGGGATAACAGAATGCTGTTTATCTACTTGTCCATCCACGTACCCCTTGTTTTGAGAAGGTTGAGCAGCATCATGAACATAGTGACTACAGCTGGAAACTGATTTTTCATCAAGAAAGTAGGAGAAAAGGAACTCTTGTAGCAGCAGTATCCTAGTAAATGTTTAAAAACTGGCTCTCAAAAAATCTCTGTAGCAGTGTGCACGATTTCCACAGTGCACACATTCCACAGGTAGAGTTCCTGATAATGTGACAATCAGCTCACTCAAGCTAGGATGAGCCTGGGCCAGCATGCCAGCGGGGTGTTGCTGACACCCCTAGTGAAGCTGGGGGGAGAGTATAGGAGGGCCACAGCAACATGATGCATTCTTTGGGAAAAAGTCCTGGGAAGCAAGAGACAGTATTATGATCCATAAAAAGGAAGAGGTGTAAATTTCACTGTTGATAAATGGTAAGAGAGAGGTTTATCAAGAGTCACCTGACCTGAGGTTGACCAGAAACCCAGCTTCTGCTAGAGAGAATGGGCAAACAGCCAATTTAATCAAGACATCACAAAATTATTTAATATGTTGAATATATGAAATCATTATCAAGTCTTCTAATAACTAAAATTCTTTATAACTCAGTGCTTCTGAATATACACATGGACATGAATATATAGAACTATGTGTATATACACATATGTGTATAAATAGTAATTATTCGGTAACTTTGCCATACAGTTCTGTATTTCAGTGCTTGTTAGGTTCATTCTACTGACTTTAAAATAGTTTCTGGGATAGTTCAGAACCATTAAAGATTAAAATGTTTCCAAATAGTTATTTTTTATTTTTTTTCAAATATTAAAGAAACTGGTGCATTACATATTCCAATATTTCTTCACTAAAGCCATTCATATTTTGGACCATGGAGTAATAAAATGCACAGAATGGCTTCCAAAGAGTAGAGTTTATACAGCCACTGGTGAAGAAGAAACTGTTTTCACCTGCATTCTTTGAATCACTCTCTGTCACTCACACATTCACTCATCGAACCCTAATTCTGATCTCTTAGTTTATACAAGACAGTGTCCCAGAGGCTGCAAATACTTTTCATAATGCTTAAAGGATTTTGTCCACTGAACAAATAATCTGCGACTAGTCTTTAAAAAAAATAAATTTTTGTCCGAGAAAAGAACTGAAGAAAGGTATGGGGTGAAATGCTTTGGGAGCGAAGAACTGTTCATTTCCTCTCTGCTCATTTATTGTTATTGCTTCTCCTTGCTCTAAGGAAGTGAGGCCATAATTCACTACCACGCTGTACCCGACCTTATCTTCCAGAGTACTCTTCCTGGAAAATGGCACTTAGGGTTTCTGCTAGTATGAATGAATGGCTCTGTCTTCCTTTCTGAGTACACAGGCAAGCCTTCTTGGGTGGGATGGAAAAATACATTTCTATTCTTAGCATTATTAATTCTAATTCAGGAGGGCACAAAGAAAATGCCACTCCCCCCCGCCCCCCGCGCCCTTAGGACGTGCATGCAGGGGAGACAGGAATTAAATAATGAACAGGTCCCAAACAAAGCCATCTGATGCTAGGCACTGAGATTTCTTTCTGTTTCTCAATGCTACTAAAACCCCACAATGAGGTTTGTAATTTTATTCTTTGGGAAATGGATTCCTGTAAGCTTTTAGCACAGTGAGAATTGCCCAATCTTATGAAATATTCTCTTTTCCCCCCTCAAGCCCTTCTGGTAATACAGACCAGATTTCTAGATGTCCTACTGGCAGCCGACCTTTTCTCGTGAACTCCAGTCAGTGGCCAAGGGAGAGAAGCATCAATGCTTTAAAATCTCTTTTCTATGCCTGCAAGCAAAAATTTTACAACATTTCTCCTTGATATGAAATCTCTGCTTGGACATCTGGCTTCACAGTGAGGAACTTTCAATACACTAGCTTCAAAGAAAGGGCTTAGCCCTGGTGGGGCAGTGATGCCAGAAGAATGTTCCACAGTCTTTCTATAGAACTATTTCTAACAATTTCCCCCAGTGAACTTCAGTGAGTGCAGTGGATAGTGCTAACATTTAGGTAACTTTGCTTCGGTGGACAGCCTTTTGGGAACCTTCCTCTCGAGTAGACCACTTATGCTCTCGGGTAATACATGCATAGTATAAGGTATTTTATTTGAATCTGCCTAATCAGGCAAAGCATATTACTGCTATCATAAGGTCGAAGTTATTTACACCTATCTGCTATACCACCCCCAAATATTTACAAGTTTGCTGCCATCCATAAGATAACATGAGAATAAATGGACACTATTAGTGCTCAGAGCCTGGATTTATGAGGTAGTGTCATTCATTCATTCAGCATATTTCTAGCACCTTCCACTGGACCAAATGTTGCTGCAGGTGCCTGTTCCCAAGAAGCTCAGAGTCTAGTCAGTGAGAAAGGCAATAAATCAAAAGACAGGTTCACAACCTATCTGCAATCCTGAAATTCAAAAACCCTCAGAACAACCACAAATTACTTCTGAAAGGTTGAGGTTAACTCATGAGGCAACAAAACAGGACTGATGACTGTCAGGGTTCGTAGTCTTTATTTTTCCCCTTTGTTACACTGACACATTTCACTGTGCATTTGTGTGTCTGGGTGCAGTGTGCCACCCCGACCCCACTGGGGATAAAGGACAAGTGCTGTACCACCTTCCTGGAATCTGCAGATCAGATCCTGAGTTGTGAAACATATCTAACTTCAAGGTTTTAGATAAGGGGTTTGTGGACGAGGTTACAGTGTAGTGAGAACTTCACCAGAGGTATGACCAAGCTGGCATGCACTTCCCACTCTGCCACTTCATAGAAAAGATGACATTTAAATCTTAAGAAGGAAAGGACCTCTTGCACAGTTCATGGGATCACAGGGAACATGGCATGAATGCTGAGGACTGGTTGTTTGATGAGGTAGACCAAAGGGCAGCATCTAGACAAGCAGTTCTCAAAGTTTTTGGTCTCTGGACCCCTTTGCACTCTTAAAAATTCAGAATCCCAAAGAGGTTTTTGTTGATAAGTGTTGTATCTATTGACATTTACCATAATAGAAATTAAGAAATACTAAAATATTTGTTTTAGAAGAACAGTCACAAATCCATTATGTGTGATCACATATCATATTTTTAATAAAAAATAACTATTTTCTACAGCAAAAAAAAAGTAGTAAGAAGAGTGGCTATATTTTATATTTTTCCAAATCTTTTTCACGTCTGACTTAATAGAAGGTAGCTGGATTCTCCTACTTGCTTCTGCACTCAATCTCTTGCAATGTGTTGCTCTGATTGGAGTACAGGAAAACAATCTAGTCTCCCACAGATAAGTAATTAGAAAAGGAAAGATTATTTTCATAGCCTTTTCAGGAGACTCCTTGGGACAACATCAAAACTTGACAAGGGGAAGTTTCTTAAAAGTTAGCTGCAATACCCAATTTGAAACTTGTATCCGTGAACTTTGCCTACTGCTACATTAAAACCCAGTGTTCTCTTTAATGCTTTGTGCGGATCTTTTACCCACACATGATTTTCTAACACCAGGTATTGGTCATTTGGAAAACACTGGTTCAGTGAGTTACATAAATCTTCCAAATGTTGATACACTACATTATATTCCTCTCCCTCTCTTCCCATTCACATCATTAGTAAGACCACTGATCTCATTCGTAAAGTCTTTAAGTACTGGGAAGCTGTCAAGCTTACAGTGCTGGTACAAGGTTTTCCAAATTTCTGATTTTTGCTTGAAAGCTCAGATTTTTATCATTAGCAACAATATAGTCAGTTGCTGGCCTTGAAGTGTCAGGTTTGCTTCCTTCCTTCTCAAGAACACCTCCGCCAGATAGTCAAATCTGAATAAGCAGAGTTTGCCTGTCAATTGTTCCTTCCAAGTGCCTAGAGTTCAGCACACACTTAAACAGATGCAGAACTGCTTTTCCTAGAGACAACCACCCTACTTCACTATGCAGCAGAAGTGCTTTGTGTGTACTTCCTATTAATATGAAAAAGATGTGTTCTCAAGGGTTGAGATTTAATAGAATTAATATACTTTATAGCTTCAGGTTTTTTTTTTTTTTTAAAGCACAAGTATGTGGTGGTGAAGGAAATAATCTCTACTCAGTTTAGTGATAATGTTATGTTTTGTGCTAAGACACCAGCAGTTTTATCCACCATGGCTTTTATATTTATATCAGCAGTACAGATGTGAACACTGAAAAAGGCAAATGATGTCTTCATGTTATTATGAAAATAGCTTTGACCTTGTGGAGCTCCCGAAAAGGTATCAGGGACCCACAGGGGTCTAAAGACCCCCCTTGAGAACTGTTGGTTTAGATCACGAAGTGTTCTACATGCCATGCTGGCAAGTTTAGACTTGTAGGCAATGGAAAGCTGTTGATGGATTTTAAGTAGCAAACCACATTCTCATATTTGTTTTAGAAAGGTCACCTTATCAACAGGGATAGGGACAGACTTGGGACAGTTGAATTATTGGCAGTGATTCTACATAAGAGGGGTTGTAATGGACAAGGACAAAGATGATGAAGGGCTGACTAAGAAGGTAGGAACTAGTGATTGCAGAATGGGGTATGGGTTTGCAGATATTTAGGCATTATTTCTAGGAACTGACCTCAGAGAGGTGAGAGAGGGGAAGGGTACTTCCTTCATCCAAGGGTACTTCCAGAATCTGATTTGAGGGACTGGGTCATGGTATTTAACTCAGATCATCAATACAAGAAGAAGAACACATTGAGGATAAGTCAAGAGTGAGAGGAAGATGAAGTTCAGTTTATAAAATGTCTAGTTTGAGCAGCCTAATGGGTCATCCAAGTGACAATATGCAATGGCGGTTAGAAATCTGGATTGAGAGCTCAGAAAAAAGGTCTAGGTGGAGATGAAGACTCAAAATTCATTTGCTTGGAAGCTATATGCATGAAGGAGTAAGATTGTCCAGGATGCATACAAAGAAAACAGAAGAGGTCTTGCTAATGCCAATATCTGAGTGCTAAAAAAAGGACGAAGAGACAGGGAATGGGAGTGGGAGGGAGGGTTTTGGAATGGCAGATGAACTGGGAATGTGTTGCCAAGGAGCTAAGGGAGATGTTAGAGACTGCTTGTGGCCGATTAAATGATTGCTCATAGATGTTCATGGACTAGAGTGGTTCTGTGTTTTCCCTGCCCCATTGATGTGAATTGAAATGAGGCGGAGGCTGCAGAGATGTTTTTCCCTGCCCATGATTTTGTACCCACCATAAGGAGGATACCCCAGGCAGTTGCTAGGTTAGGGAGATTGTGCAGACACATAGAACAGGTTTGAACTCATTTTAAAGTCTGAAGTCAAATGCAGCCAATCAATGGCCTGAATCCAAGCTACAGCAATAATCCATAGATATGTTGCAAAATATTAAATAAATAAATAAACGCTTGTTACTATAAGTCATTAAATTTGGGGGGTTGTTATGCAGCATTATTGTGGCAATAGCTGACTAACACAGGTTCCTTGTTAGATGTTATAAAGGAATCAAACAGGCTTCTAAGATCAAATAGGTTTTGCAACACCAAATGAAGTGAGTAAAAGAGTAAAAACTAGCAAAAATGCATGGAAGCATTGATATAGGGTAGTAAGGTAAATAATACAAAAAAAAAAAAAAAAAACTCTCAAAAGCCCATAGTCAAGGAAAGAAACATGATTCTGATGCACAACTGCATCACGACACAACCTCCACATCTGCCAATGTTCCCTAATTCATTATTCTAATTATGAGTCAACAAAATCCCGAGAAATCTCATTATTATCACCAAATGTGGAAAAAAAAAAGCTGTATGAGTGACCTCATCTTTTTCCTCTTCCAACTGTGAGAAGTGGAAATGGATGTGGTGGAAAAACAGGTAAATATCAGGGCTGTCTATCTCATAGAAAACTGAAGGTGTCAGGACTTCAGGGATACATGCCAAATTGAGATAATTCAAACCCCAAAGAGATATCAGATGTCCTCTCCCATTTAGGTAGTTCGAATGCTGAAACACAGAACAGTCGCCCCAACCAGACTACACACACACCTCTATCCCAGCTCTTCCTTTCCCTCCTTCTCAGGTTAGGAAAAATGCAGAGACACCACAAATCAGTTTTACTTACAGTGGGGGGATCACAATGCTTCAGAAACATATATTAAATGTTTAATATGTAGAGGTATTCTGGTTAATTACTGAATTTATCCTGGTTAATCTACTAAACTTAACATAGTAAAGAAAGACTTCTTTAGGAATCCCTCAAAGAAAGCAAATCATTTCCATGGGGGAAAACCTAGCCTCACCCAGCTTTCCCCACAGCAATATCAAATGCTAGGTGGGCAATGTTTATGGTTTTCATGGGAAAACACATGAACAAGAAGTTGGTGCCTACCTAACATGTTGTTCAAACATAAAGGTAAATCGGCAGACATTCTTAAACATGAACAATTCAGGGAAGACAGTACCATGAGTCTTGAAAAAATGCTTTGACCATGAAATCCAGTCAATTAAGAACCAAATTCGAGTAAAAACTTCAGAAATGGAGTCACTGTGATGAAAGGTCTAGTGGTAAGCCCCACACCCAGTAAGGTCTAGAGGTAAGCACTACGTCTAGCAAGGACAGCATGAATATTAAACTAAAGATTAGGGTTACGGACAAATTGTGACTATCACAAACCTGGACAGTGTAAAAATAATACCACCATCCCAGGCAGGAGAGGGAAAGCAAGGGTTAGGGGAGGCAATGAACGTACAGATGTACTCATTTTCAACCCTAAATCAAATTCTGTCCAAAAGCCCACCAATTCTTTTTGTTTGACTCTAGTTTCTTTTGTCTGTTGAACTGAAGTAAAATTAACTTTGGAAATCTTTCTAAAACAAACAAATACAGATTCTGGAGTATTATCTCATTTTATGAGTCTATTTGACTTTCCTTCTCTTTTTTCTTTATATATACTAGGATATTCGAAATGATGTTCACCACTGATGCTATGATGGTTATTTCTGAGTGATGAGATTTGAGGTGACTTAATATTTTTACCTTCCCCTCTACAATTTGAATCTTTTGTGAAAATATGTGATTATCCATTGTTTACAAAACAACAGAGATTTTCTTTAAAACTATGCCATGATGTTAATTAACACTGTTGATTCTGGGGTGGTAGGAATATAGATTTAGTTATTTTCTTCTTTGTACTATTTCGTTTGGGTGAGGAATTGATGGGAGATGAAAACCAGACCTTTAGCATAGGCTACTGTGTAGATTTAAGACAGCTTCACTATCTCTGCCACTCCTCCCTTCAAGGGGCAGGGGCTAATTCCACTCCCCTTGATTCAGGCTGACCCTGGGACCAATCTCAACCAAGAGAATGCAGTGGAAGTGCCACTGTGAATCCTCCTATAGTAGCCTTAAGAGAAGTGCAGATCTGCCTTCACCTATTTGAATACTCCTCTTAGACGCCAGCTTCCATGTGAAAAGTCTGACCACCCAGATAGCATGTTGCAGCCCCAGCCATACTTCCTGTTGAATGTGACTGCACAATACTACACATGGAGCAGAAAAACCCTCTACCCTATTCCTACCTAAATTTCTGATCCAAAGAATTCTAGGCATATAAAATGGTTGCTGCTTTAAAACATCAAGTTTTGGGGTGGTTTTATTATGCAGGAGAGCTGGGTCTTTTTTAGAACTTGACTTTGAAGGTAAGGAGTGAGCTAAAGTAGTAGATAAGTGATAAAGATCTTTTTTGCTATCGAGATAGGGCATACCACAGTATAAAAGATTTACCTGTATGAATGCATTTGTTTCTATAACTCTTTTTACACTCCAAGAATTCTGTTCTGTGAAAGACCTCCCTTGGTCTGTTGTTTCTTAGACAGCCGGGATCATGCCTGCTACTGGTCTTGACTACCGTGATTAATGTCTACTGGGTTCCTTTAGAATGCTGGCTCCTCCTCTTTTACCAAACAGTTTTTATTGTTTCTTATTGCAAAAGTGATGCTATAATTAAAAATATGGAGCTAAGATAAAAGAAAATGACCAAAAATTTCACCCACCAGAGATGTCCTCCAGTAAAATTTTGATATATGATTCCCATCTTTTTTCTCTTTATATGTTCTTTGATTTACAAACATGACCCATATGTAATTTTGGTAAACTGTATTTTCATTGAAAATTATCTTGTGAACATTTTCACTATCCTTAAATATCTTTCTCCAACACCATTTTCAATAGTGCATAGTTTTTAGTTTATGTACTATGGCAAAAATAAAGAGAATAGAAAATGTTAGTATTGTTGTGCCTAGCATGAACAGGACATTGATAAATAGTTATTGGCTAGATGAATGAATGCTAGAATGAACATTTTTTTGGCTATCTGAAGCTCCGTGCAACCTTTTAACTGTCACCTTTGGGCAAATTCTGGAAATGGGTCAAAAGTTGGGCATGTCTCTCAGGTAATATAGTAATGATAGGTATTGCCAAATTGTTCTCCAGAAATGTTTTAGCAGATTACCCTATACCACACTAGTGGCCTTTAAAGTGGGCTATTGTTGACTATTTTAGATCCTACTAACTTTTCTCTCAAGAATTACTTTAATAAAAAGGTCTATTGATCCACAGAGACATTATTTTAAGCTCTGGCAGGGTGAGTGCCAGGTTACTATCCACCTCATCCTCAACTGCAAGCTTGAGAGCTCAGCTCATCCCCAACCCAGAAAGTAGGACGGAGTGCATTCCACAATTAACACACACACTCTTTATACAGCATGTTCTGATTCTAATATTTCAATATAGTAATGATTAATATCACAAAATATTCGGTAATATTAGCTTATTTTAATATAGATGCAAACAAATCCATTTGATTTCAGAAAGCCAAATACAAGCCTCATGGTAACTGTGCCTCTCTCTGAGTATCTGGATCTATCCATATACCTATATGTACAAAACACTCAAACACAATGAGAGTGTCCAGCTCAAATAGCTGTTGCAGACATGCTAGTATCAGACAGACAGAAAATGAGAGTGAGGTTCTCCGGGTTCATTTGTGCACCTGGCCCATGACTGGCTTTCATGGACAAAATGTAGAGACTGGGGTATGTCCTGAAGTTTATGGCTGAGCCTCTCCGGTCAGGAAGATTGTGACCTGAACCTGGCTGTAACAGTTATTGAGCAATATGACCTTGGACTGGTTATTTAACCTCAGAGCCTCAGTTCTCCCACCTCTAAGATGGGGATGACAGAAATACCATCCTAATGAGGATTACTAGAAGGCCTAAATGACGTTAACGGGACTGGCGATGAATAAAAATGTCTGGCAGAGAGCCTGGTACATAGGAGATGTCAAGTAAGTATGAGCTATTATTCCTTTTATTTTTGATGACATCATCTAGGGTAAAAAATCAAGGCAAAGAGTGCTAATGAATTACTTATATTATGTAGGTTAGTAAAAAAACCCCAGAGATACCATTCACTTTACACATAATCTAATAGTCAATAAAAACTGTACTATGTGTGGTGCATCTGGGTGGCTTAGTCGGTTAACCGTCTGACTCTTGATTTGAGCTCAGGTCATGATCTCAGGGTCGGTCCTGGGATTGAGCCCTGCATCAGGCTTCAAGCTGAGTGAGGAGTCTGCTTGAGATTCTTTTTTTCCTGTCTTTCTGCCCCACCCCCATTCTCTCTCCCCTTCTCTTAAAAAAACACAAAACACAAAAAACTGAACTATATCTTACCTACATTATAATTTTAGTTGCTTGTAAGTATCTGTTTTGGAGGTCATAAATATCATGTAGTAGATACTTTAATATAATATGTATGCACATATTAAGTCTTTGAGATCTGACACTTTTCTGGAAATTAGGATCTGGTTTAGCAGGTAAGTAGATTAAAACTGCAAAAACAATTAAAAATAGGCAATTGTACTAATTATTTTAAGATTTTTTTTTACAATTTATTTATTTATTTATGATAGACAGAGAGAGAGAGAGAGGCAGAGACACAGGAAAAGAGAGAAGCAGGCTCCATGCCAGGAGCCCGACGTGGGACTCGATCCCGGGACTCCAGGATCGCGCCGTGGGCCAAAGGCAGGCGCCAAACTGCTGAGCCACCCAGAGATCCCCTTAAGATTTTTTTTTTAATCTTAAGAAACAATACTAGAAACTATGCTGTTACAGAGTAAATTTATGTTTTCCCTTTTTGTGTATATTGGGATTCAATTATTTATTTAAAATTGGGAAACTGCCTACTGCATGGTATTTGGACACCAAGTGGAAAAGAAATTCACTTAAAATGAAATTTTTATATAGCTAAAGGAATTTAAACAAAGTATCCAGCTCAGTTCATGCCAAGCAAAACAGTTATACAGATCAATGAGTGAGTACCTCCTGTGCATTTATAAATGAGAAAAGCTTCAAAGATTTTTTTTCAATTACCAGAATATAAAAAAGAAACCTCCTTTTTGGTCTCATATCACACGTAGGGGGAAAAGAAGCTTGCTGATGGCAATGTAGAGGGAAAATCTCATTAAGAACAAAATAAAATAAGTCCTCACCTCTAAAGTGAGGAGGCTGGATGAAATGGCCTCCAAGATTTGTCCATATCTGAAAGTCTTTTATTCCATTCAGTCTTGTCCAGGCTTAAAGAGTATATTTTAAAAAGCAACTGACATTAACACTAGCTTTTCCGTAAATTACTCAGATTGCCTACAATAGGCTATAGAAAAGAAAGACAGAGGGGTTGGGTAGAAAAGGGCAGCGATAAAACTCAAATGTTTCTTTTATTTTTCCTTGCTTTGTCTGATTACTCAACATGCTTTAAGCATTGTTATAACAAAGTAAAATCACTGAAAAATAATCTTTTGCTGGAAATTCTTGAAAAAAATTTTTGTTCTCTTTTAAATCTTATTTATAAAGGTTTCCAGATGCTTATCCTCACAGATTAAACCCAGCATGATGTAGACACTTACAATAATATTCACTGCTATGAAGCCAAGAAAAAAACTACTTTGAGATCGAACTGCCTATCACCTAAAGAATCAGGGTCCAGGGAACTTTTCTGTTGCTATTAAAGGCGTGATTCTCTGAAGCCATTTGGAAACAGCCTAGGTTCTCAGCAGCAACACATCTACCCTGCACTATGTCAAAGCACATCAAATGGTTGGCATTCCAAACCTCAAACAGGTTATTTCTCATTATGTGAATACATAATGAAAGGATGTGGGCAAAGAAGAGAATGTAAATTGGAAGCTGACTTCTGAATTTATTAGCCAGCAGTCCTGAGCTAAAACAGTCATCCTAATTTCAAGAGACAGTTCCAAAGTGGTTCTCAAGAGAAAGGACGGGTATTTTTCAAATATTTGTTCAATGTGAATGGATCAGGCTTGCCAAAAATGACTTTTTATGCTGGCATGTGATCTCTTGGAGGGAAGTCAGCCTGAGTCACTGGATACATCAAAGGTAGAGTCCACTGAATGGAATTAGAGCAGGCTGCATGAGCAAGCTAGGTACCTGCATTCATCTGCCCACTGCTGGGATTGTAGCCCTCCTTTTAATTACATTAAAGCAGCTGGTACCATTGGTGACTGAAGTCTTCAGATTACCTTGATTGCTCGGTCATTATCTCTAATCAGCTGCTTCTTCTCATCTTCAAACTTCTGTATAACATCCTGGAGCCGCCTTTCTGCAGCAAGCTGCTGCCGGCTGTTCTCCTCTTTCAGAGAGGAAATGGTTGTCTGAAGTTCTGCTATGATCTAAAATGAAAACAGCATGCTATAACTTCAAATTCTTCAGTGAGAGGCATCTATTTTATATGTATTTATGCTTAGCAAAAAAGCGGATTTGGCAAAAGTCTAATCCACAAACTAAATATTTTCAATTAACATATCACACACTATAACGCATGAAATTCCACGTAATAAAAGACTATAATAAAACTGTGAATGGTGAACAACTGCTGAACCAAACATATTTGGAAGACACTTCCACTATAACATTCCACAATATTTACTCATCAGAAGAAAGAACATCTGTGATCTCAAAAATATGAAACGCGTCAGATTTTATTTCACTGAGAAACAGACATATTAGAATGAAGAAAGCTATTTTGCCTTTCCTAATATTTGGAACTGTAATGACCAAAGAAAATAATGAACAGTGCTCATTCTTTATAGTTACCTAATTCTACACAACGGTTTTTGGGTACTCACTAAGGTTTGTGCACTGTGCTAAGTGTCTTAAGTTCTTACTGTCATTTACAAACATTATTATCACCCATCTTTTATAAATGGAGAAACAGAGGCAGAGAAAGAGGTCCCATATATCCCGTTGTCACAGATGATATCGAACCAAAAAGACAGGCAGGACCTGAACAATGCAGTCAGATCAATCGCCATACTGATTGGATGGATCCTCCAACTAGCCTTTGTTTTTCCCAAATGAGGCTTTGATGTAGAAGAGAACCTTATTGTAACATAGTTCCAAATGGGTTGCCTACTTCCCAACTGATAGATATCCATGAAAGTTTATTTAGAGACCCCTGTAGTATCCTCCAAGTAGAAGAACTGGTTCTCTCCATGAATAGGTATCCTCTAAGAGTTCCCAAGTAATCATGAGCTGAGAACATGTTCTTCCTTGGGGTTGTATACATCCATTACCTTCCTAATTAAAAATCTTTTAAAAAGCAGGAAATACGTTTCTTCTTCCAATAAAAAAAGAAACCAACATCCTTAGTCCTGGTTAGAATAGAATTCCGTTGGTTGTATGGGAGCAGGGCTCATTGGTGAGACACTTGGACAAGTTAGTTATCTTCCTTGAAGCTCAATTTTTCCACCTAATATTGGGTGGCAAAACTAGAGTGCGGTATTGTTAAGACAATAAATAGAAACTGTCTGCAGTTTCACAGATGCCAAGTCTTATAGGAATATTAATTGGTACTATGGACATAAATGATAGCATATTTACAAGAAAATATGGTGTAGATCTGCTTTTAGAAGTGAGCAAACTCACTGTAACAAAGGTTCACATTTAGGATTTGTAAATCATCACATGTTAAGACCATTGTGAAATAAATGGCAAGATACATAATAGCAGTATGTTAATATTTTTAAAAACGAACTTGAATCTTTTGCCATGAGTGGAGGAATCTATTTACTAAGAATAAAGATGTTTTTCATCTGTTTTCTGAATTTTGATTAAATGTTGTTCCCATTCTGGCATCAATTCAATTAATTTTCATAGCACTTCTATGAAACAGGGAAGGTTAAATTCTTATAGTGAATGTCAAAAACCGAGGCACAGAATAATCAACTCACTCGCAGTCACAGAGCAAGAGGAGCCAGAGATAAGAAAGAGCCAAATTTCCTTGGCCCAACATGAAACTTAAGATTGATATTTTTTAAGAGCATCGAGCCAAATAGTGAAAATAACTTACTATTTCAGTGACTATTGGAGCGTTTCAAGTTAAGTAAACTACAACTTTATAGAAATGGTAAGCTTACTTCTGTCATGTGTTCATTGTGTTTGTGTATGTGCATGTATGTACATGGGTGTGTGCGTGTGTGTTTAGTGCAATAAATTGATATATCCACTACCCAAATCATGTCATATGTTTTTAAGGTAAAAAGTAATTTTGTTTCTTTAAAAAACAGTAAGATTAGATATTTGTGGGTTCTTCAAGTGACCACAAGGGTATGAAACAGGGATCCCTCGTCTTCAGAAGCTTAATGACAAGAGGACATCAAAAAGAAATAAATGCAGGTTTTGGAAGGATCTATGAGCATGTTCTGAGGAGAATATGTGGCTTTTGTGTGGAAAATGAAACCTTACATTCTTGGGGGAGATAATGAGATTCTTTGGGGGAAGTAATGAGATTATCTTTAGCAAGTTATTCTAAAAACTTATGAAGATGATCTACGGGAGAGAAATACTTCAGGTGAAACATGGTAGTAGCTGAGTAGATAAAGTGGTTGATAGACTGATAAGACTAGTTGGATAGAGAGAGGTGGATAAAATGTGGATAATTTTTAAAACCTGAAATGAGATTGAAGATTATGAAATAATCCTAACTAGATTAACATGTTTTAGGTAAAGAACAAAACTCACTTGGTTGTAGACATAGAGTAAAAGACTATAGACTATATTCACCTTAGCACAGTGCCCATAACTAGCCCTTAATATTTAACTAATGGAACTATAATGAGAGCAAATAAAAATAATAATTACCTGACAAATCATATTGAGATAATCTAGCCTTTTTATAGAATGATATGAAAAGTTTCTGAGAGAAATCAGAACTCATCTACACAATCATAAACCCCACCAGTTTTGATTGAATCTTAATTAAAAACCATAAAACAAAATGTCACCACTCAACTGAATGTTTACCCTGCATTCGCTTCAGAGAAAGATGTGGATTCGAACATTTCCATGTGATATTAAAAATATTTTGGGAAGCAAAAGGAGAGCTATTTCGGGCTGATGCTGTAAGCAACCTAACTCATGAAAGCTATAATGGTTAATTATTGCTAAGCAGTTAACACTTGGCAAAAAATGTTAGTGGTCTTATTAAGTCTTAAAATCAGATTCTGAATAGAGAGTTTAGGATTTCATATTTAACTCACTTTGATGTTTTACAGGTTATAGTACAGTTTGAGTTTTTTTTAAGATTTAATTTATTCATTCATGAGACACACACACACACACACACACACACAAAGGAAGAGACACAGGCAGAGGGAGAAGCAGGCTCCAAGCAGGGAGCCCGACATGGGACTCGATCCCAGGACTCCAGTATACGTTCTGAGCTAAAGGCAGGCACTAAACCGCTGAACCAGCCACACAGGGATCCCTAGTTTGAGATTTTTATAAAACTTTAAAATACAAAAGGGCATACTTGGGAAGATTTGGTGGACACTGAAGATCCTTATAAAATAAGTGAAAGAGTGGCTCCTGAGCACATTTTGCATTCTGGGTTGCCACCCTGGAGAATGATATGAAGGTTGCGGGCATGCCGGACACACGCGATACACCCAGGCATAATCTGCATTAGGTATGTGGGAGTAAGTGGGGGCACTGGGTGGGTGGGGTGGGGGGGCGGGCAGCCAGGCTCTTGGCCGGGGGCAAGCTCTACCTGTATTCCATCTCTTGTCTTGTCCACAACTACCTGTATTCTTGCCACATGACAATATCTTTCTCTGAAAAATGGCCACCAGGTGAGTCAGCTGAATGGGAACAACTGAGCTAACATTGAAAAGGCAAGGTGACCATGTCATATTAAGACAAAAAGAACAAATATATGATTCTGATGGAAATTATATTTGGGAGTGTGCCCAGAGATGATGCACACATTGCCATCAGGATGAACGTTGAGAGACCCAGAAGGGGCACAATTCTAGATATGCCATGGGTTTAGTTTTAATGGTCCATTAGGTCTTAAAAGCTTGATAAAATCTTAAAAGATTAAGTAACTTCCTTTAAGGGAGGAAAATATTTAAAATATTTTCCAAATTCAAGCTGATGATCTAGATACCAATGCATTCATTATGAGTGCATTCATCACATTACTTAAAACAAAAATTTTTAAGAGAAAAAAGAGAGGGATTTCTTTCTTTCTTTTTTTTTTTTAAGATTTTATTTATTCACGACAGAAACAGAGACAGAGTCAGAGACACAGGCAGAGGGAGAAGCAGGCTCCATGCAGGGAGGCCAATGCGGGACTGGAACCCCGGGTCTCCAGGATCACACCCCAGGCTGAAGGCGGCGCTAAACCGCTGGGCCACCAGGGCTGCCCCTCTTTTTTTTTTTTTTTTTAAAACCTGAGAGACAGTTAAGCAACTTTGCTTCTGACATTGTCCTCAGCTTAGATACGAGTTAGTGATTCCAGCAAACTATCACTGGAAAACAGAAAAAGTCAGTCTATGGTTCTGTTTGTAATGCTCATTTTCAAATTATCTGTTTCTTTAAACTGACTGGACTGAAGATCAATGTTCCCAAATGTCAGGACACAGATACAAACATAAGCATCTATTTATGTACATGCAAATATTTACATGTATTTAGAGGTGGGGAAACCAAATATTATCAACGTAAGCTTGTCATCCCACCCTTTATGAGGATGGACCATCTTTTATTATGTTATTATACTATTTCAAAGATATTTTTTTCTCTTCTGGTGTTGCACTGTCCTTTGATGTATGAAATGATTGCTATGGGACATGATCGTTGTCACTAATTGGCTTTTCCTCCTCCTCCTCCTGCTTCTTTCACATCTTTACTTGGGAAAATATTTAGCAATTCCCTGCCTCTCAAATTTGGGGAGGGGGGGGAGATTTGATCAGTTGTTGAACACCCAAAAATAAATTAAAAATAATTTCTTGCTCCTTCCATATCTTTTTTTATTCTTTTTTTTTTTTTTTTTTTAATTTATTTATGATAGGCACACAGTGAGAGAGAGAGAGGCAGAGACACAGGCAGAGGGAGAAGCAGGCTCCATGCACCGGGAGCCCGACGTGGGATTCGATCCCGGGTCTCCAGGATCGCGCCCTGGGTCAAAGGCAGGCGCCAAACCGCTGCGCCACCCAGGGATCCCTCTTTTTTTATTCTTTGATCCCTCCTTTCTTGTCTCTATTCCCATTTTAATCCTGCTGCCATGCGAGCTAACAGTTATTAAGCGCTTTGCTGTGTACTAAGCACTCTGTACTAAGCACTTTTTTTGCATTACATTACTTAATACTTAAAACTAGCTTCTGAGGTAAGTACTACTCCTTTATTTTACAAATGAGGAAACTGAATTCCAGAGAGTGCAGGTAACTCGCTCAAGGTCATATAAGTAGTAGGGCTGGTATTCAAATTCTGCTGGACTCCAAAGCTTAGGCTTTCTTCCGCATTAACTTACATTTAATTTGCTTTAATATGAACTAATCAGGCTGCTTCATACATTCCTTTAGATAAACTTAACTACTCCTGTTTACACTCTCATTATTTAAGCATTTTTACTAGCTATCTTCTATCTCACTTTCGGTCTGCCTCCCCCATTTAACATAACGCAAAATAGGCAGGACATAAGGGTATGCCAGTTGGGGATTCTTCACGCCTTAGTTTAAACTGGAACTACTGGAGCAATAATATTTCTTCTGATTATAAGAATCTTCTGCAGTGATTAAAAAAGAATATTTCCCCATGTTCCTTCTTCAAAGGAGGTCTGGAATAATGGCAATCAAGACCTAATCATCATCTTTGAAATAAGTACATGTAAGTCTTCACTCAGACAAAGACATTTGGCTTTCCAAGTGGGATGTACATTACATGGCATATGCACATTTTAGAAATAATTGTATAACCAAAGACATTATATGAGAGTTATCACCAGAGTTCTGCTATATGAAAAACGAGAGGGACTGAGCCAGGCCAGTGGTGTCAGACTGTGAGCTTCTGTTCTCCAATCTGATCCGGGGGGGGGGGGGGGGGGGGGGGGGGGGGGGGTGGGTTCCCGGTATAGTCACTTGCTAACCCATGTGACCTCAGCTCTCTGAGTCTCAAGTGTGAGCTCAGTTCCCTAAGCCTCAGTTTCCTCAATGGGAAAATGGAGCCAAGAACAGTTCCTAACTGAGTTATCATGAATGAACACTGAGTCAAAATGGTCCGTGCCCCATAAAATTCCTGATTTTATTACTGTTACGTTGTTGTGTTACTGTTATGACCACTGTGTGGTAACTTATAAAATAGTACATAAATTTCAGTTCATGGCCACATATTGCCGTGTATATGCAAAAATACTGTGAAGTGCTGATTTTAAAAATCATTATATGTGATGCCCACAAAAATGAATGGCTTAACCTCTCCATCTATACAATGAAAATTTGTATTTTTTTATTCTAGAATTACTCCTAAAACGAAGGGATGCTTGGGATTCCCTGAATGATACTTTAGGATATTATTATAACAACTTACACAGAAAAAGTATTTTAAGCATCACATGTCAAGTTGAGACAAGCATTCAATTATTGGCCTTCTACTAAAACTATGATAGCAACAACATGAAGCAAGATATGAATGCAGGGACTTATGATTCTTCTTTTCCCCAAAAGAAGTCAACAGTTCAGTGGCTAATTTAACCCAGGACATTTATCATTTTGAATTTTACTTTTAAGCAGTCCTTAGGTACAACTAAATGGAATATTGCAAAAAAGCACAGATGGTATCAAACTGCTTACATCACAAATGTAGGTGTGTATTTCCCGCCCTTGTGAAATATGTTGCAGCCTGGGCTTGTTCAAGCGCACTGGCTGGTTTTACAACATCTGAGTATGTGTGTGTGGGGATGTGTGTATGTTAGTTCAAATGGTTCAATATGCCTAATTAAAAAAATCTTTTCATAAGACCAAAGTATTAAAAGTATATATTATTTACCCACGTACCCACTGCAAATAGGATAGTAACCCTTAAAGACACTGAAGAGAATGAGGTTTAACTTGAAAGTACAAATGCTTTTTATGTATAGGTTTCTTTTTGGTTTGTTTTGGTTTTGCTTTTTTTTTTTTTTCCTTTCAACATTCTTACCTGTGAAGATTTGGCAAGCTTCTGAGTGTATTCCTTCTCAATCTGCTTCAGCCTGCTGTTGGCCTGAAAAACACACGTACATGAACACACACACACAGTGACCTGTGAGCTTGGTATCTCTTCCACATGCCTATCACCAGGCAGCTGGGATGGCTGCCAGCTGCACCGCCCTTCTGGGGCAGCCAGAAAACCACAGGGCTTGTCTTTGATCTAACGCCAACTATTCATCACTTAAAAAGCAAAAGCAAAAAAAAAAAAAAAAAAAAAAAAAAATCTCTCCTGCCAATTATGAGACAAACACAGACTTCTGTGGAGAGAAAGAGAAATCGAGAAGAAGAGACAGAAATAGACCTAGCAAGAGTGTGAGGGTTCAGAAGGTAAAGTAGGGAATGGCAGAGGAATCAAAGGAGAAGAGAAAGGAAACAAGGGGCAGGGGGGTGGGGGCAGGAGAAACAGGAAAAGGTAAACTTAAACCTCTTCCCCATTGTTGAAAGATGAAAGAACTAGGTGCTCCTGGACAGAGGCAGATAGATTCTGAGACTCACCTAGTGAAGACATGAGCCCCCAGTCTGCCTAACACACAAGAACTATTTTTTTTAAAGTGACAAATGTGTCTACATCAAACCATTTTCATGTCCTGGAAGGAGGGTGGCCTTCCCAGAATCATCCGCATTACTTAGAACTCGACTATCTCTTCTGCCACTCAAGTTCCCATCCTCCGCACATGACCTGCTTTACTGCTCTCCGGAAGCTTCTGGAAGACTCACTGCATCCTGAGTGCTCGGAAATGGCTCTGCGACACGCCTGGACTGGGCCTTTCTTCTCACTGATTGTGCAAGCGCCAAGTAGGCCCTCCGATCTGAGCTGTGCCCTCTGCTTCTAGAAGAGCTTTGGTCATTACTCTCAAAGTCTCCTCTCTCTGTTCCCAGCGCTCACTCATTCTCTCTCTCTCTCTCTCTCTCTCTCTCTCTCTCTCTCTCTCTCGTATGTCCATCTGTCTGTCTCTGCAGCTATGGCCATTGGGCTGCTCGGGTATACCATCTTTTTTTCTCATTATTTCGATTTTCCATTTCTTTGTCTTTTTGATCTTTCACAGTGAGTTCTCAACTTTTAATTTAAACTTTCTATTGGATTAAAAAAATACTGCCCTTCTATTCGTAATTTTGTTGTTGTCATTCTCTGAGTAGCATCATGGATCCCCTTTTTAAGGTGAGGAAATGGAAGCACAGAGAGGTTAAGTAACTCACTCAGCACCACACAGCTAGGAAGCAATGGAGCCACTTTTTTTTTTAATATTTATTTATATGAGAGACACAAGACAGAGAGAGGCAGAGACATACGCAGAGGGAGAAGCAGGCTTCCCGCAGGGAGCCTGATGCAGGACCTCATCCCAGATTCCAGGATCCCACCCTGAGCCAAAGGCAAACACTCAACCACTGAGCCACCCAGGCATCCCTCAATAGAGCCACTTCAATCCCACACAGTGGAGCATGGAGGCTCCACCAGTAGAGCACATTGCAAACCTCTCTCTGCTGAGGTTATTAGATCCATCTGCACTTAAGATGTACCTATATGTCCACACACACACACATACAAACATTGCTCTCTAGAGTGTCTGTGTTGTTTCTGAGTTCCTTGCAAATATTTGCTTTGCCAACCAGTTTTGTCTCTGTTTTTCCCTTTAGCAACTTTCCTCAACTGTCTGGTGATCTTTTGTATTTAAAGGCCTCTAAAACAGGCAGGCTTGGGATGCGTGGACATCCTGTTGCAGGGTGTCTTAGAAGGACCTGGACTTTCCCGTGACTGGACATTTGTCTCAGGCCATTTTGCTCAGAGCTGCATCCTCCAGCACACTTCCTGGCAGCAGAGATCTGGCCATCAGTGTTTACAGAAGGGAGTCTACGTGTTCAGATTGACTCTTGCACAATCCCAATTTCATTTTGCCCCCAGCCACACCTGAGTCCCCTCCCTCATTCCATCTCCCCAGAGAGAGAACCAGGGGTGGGGGCAGAGGCAGACATGGAAACCCTAATCCCAGTGGGATGGAATGTGAGGTGAGGCCTGTGGGGGGTAATTAGGTTATGGGGTGGTATCCCCTCATGGGTGGGATTAGCGCCCTTCTAAAAAGCCTTCTTACAGAGCCTCTACAGAACTTGCCTGCTCCTGCCCTGTGAGGATACAATGGGACGATGGAGTCTCCAACTCAGAAGAAGGCTTGCACTAGAATTCAATATGCTGGCACCCCAAGCTCAGACTTCCAGCCTCCAGAACTATCAGGGATCAATTTCTGCCTTCGATAAACCTCTCAGGTGATGGCGTTTTGTTATAGAACCTGAGCTAAGACAGTAGCTATGTGTTTTATGGACTTCAGTTCAAAAGCAATTCCTGAGAGTCTATTCCATAAATCTCTCTGCATCTATGGCCCCACTGAATACACTGGGGTAGTTTTGTTTTTTCAGACTAGAGAGGGCATGTGACTATTACTATTGTTTCTCTTAAGCCATCAGACTCTACTCTACCTCTATAATAAAGCACTCTCCATCAGAGAATTAAGGCCACTCTAGACTTCTTGAGGTTTGTCCTGGTTCACATTCCACCAATATTTTCTAAATCACAAAATGCTTGAGAAAGTATTTTTTGCCTATTTAATAAACACCTACAGAGCTCTCACCATGTGCTAGGCACTGCTCTAAGTGCTTTTAAAATATTTACTCACTAGAAAATGTAAAAATTACAGTGCCATAAAAATTAAATTATCTTCCCTAAAAACATTGGAGGCAGAGATGCTAGTTTGTGCAGGACAGCCTGGGTCAGAATCCCACAAACTCATGTAACTGCCTTTGCAAACCATCTAATTCATTCATCCATTCCAGGCCACTGGGACTAGAGCAGTGAATAAAACAGACAAATATCCCTCCCGACCTTTATGGCAATTCTATCCTAGTGAGTAAATGAAATAACTTACAGAAGTGACAATATTATAGATGGTGTAAGTGCTATGGAGAGACTGAAACAGGGAAGAGATGAGAAGTGATGGAAGGTGGGGGTAGTTTACAGTTTTAAGAATGTGGGAGTTAGGGAAAGCCTCATGGAAAGATATGATATGTGAGTCCAGACCTGTAGGAGATGAAGGAGCCATGGTGGCCTCTAGGGAAATAGCACTTTGGGCAGAGAGGGGGCCAGTTATAAAAGCCCCGAGGCAGAGGCATGCCTGGCATGTTCAAGGCACAGTGAGGGGGCCAATGTGGTTGGGTCAGTGAGCAAAGTCTTCCTTGGATAAGGGCTGAGAGAGAATGAGAAGACAGATCCTTCATGGTGTTGTAGGCAACTATACGGAATGTGGCTTTTAGAATGGGTGAAATGGAGAGTCACTGAAGAAGTTTCAGTACAGGAGTGACATGATTTAACTTAAGTAGTCATAGGATTACTCTAGCTCCTGTTTGGGGCAAGAATCCAGCAGAGAAGCCAGTTGGGAGGCTGTCAAAAATAATGCAGGATATAAAAGAGGATGTGGTGAGAAGTGGTCAGATTCTTTGAAAGATTTGAAAGTAGAGCCAACTGGATATGCTGTATGATAAAAAGAGATAAACCAAAGATGACTTCAAGAATTTTCTCCCAAGCAACTAGAAGAGCGGGGTTGTCATTACCTTACATCAGAAAAACTATGGGTGGAACAGGTTTTGGGGGGGAAGATGAAGAGATCGGTTTCAGACACATTAGGCGTGGAGATGCCTATCAGACATCTGTGTTGAGGCGAATATTTGGATATTCAAGTCTGGAGTTCAGGGGAGAGATGTAGGTTCAAAGTATAAATTCAGACATCACCAGTATATAAGTGGTACAGAGAATGAGGCTCCTGGATGAGCTCTCAAGGCACTGAGTGTACATTAAATACTGAGCTCTGAGCCTGCAAATGTCAGGAGGCTGGAGATGAGGAGAGAAGCAAACAGAAGTAATGGCCAGAGAGATAAGAAATCAAGATAATATGCAATCCTGAAGCCAAGTGAAGAAAGTGTTTCAAGGGCTATTCCACCTGTGTCAGATGCTACACAGAGAGAGGTCACATGCAATGAGGGCTGAAAAATAAGTACATGGCTTAGCCTGTGGGGGATGTTGATGATCTGAACACAAGCAGTTGCAGTGTCGTACAGAAGCTCAAGAGAAGGGGAGGTGGTGGAGCAGATACAGACAAGTTGTTCAGAGTTCGGTCACAAGGGGAAGGAGAGGAATGGGCTGGAAGCTGCAGGGGGAAGTGGGTAAAGAAAGGTCTGACTTGTTTTGTTTGGCTTTTTGTACCATGAGAGAACTAACAGCATGCGTGCAGGCTGATGGGAAAGAGTTGGCAGGAGAGAGGAAAAACTCGGTGCTGCCAGAGATTTGGAGAAGACGTGTTCTTGAGTAAAGGAGAGGGAATAGGATCTAGAGCACAGGGGAGAAGAGGGCCTCAGCTAGGAGTGTGGGGAAGTCACAGTACCAGTGGGAGCAAGCTGTGCTCGCTCTCACCTTCCCCAGGAAGCAGGGGGAAAGATTCATAGCAAAGCATGAGGATGGCAGAAGAGACTGGTGGAAGATTCGAGGTGGGAGGGAAGGGTATGGATGGTCAGCTAGGAAAGCAGGAAAGGGAAAGGACCAAGGAATGCAGTATGGGCCTCCAGGAAGCATTGGGACCCACTTCAAATTACTAATGTCAGATTTAAAGTGAGGCCAGCTCAGTCGGTCGAATGGCTAACTCTTGATTTTGGCTCAGGTCATGATCTCAGGGTCCTGAGATTGAGTCCCACATAGGGCTCCAGGCTTGGGGGGAAGTCTGCTTGAGATTCTCTCTGTCCCCTCTGCCCCTCCCCCCCATGTTCTCTCTAAAATAAATAAACAAATAAATAAATAAAAATAAAGTGAGGCCAGCTGGTATATATGCGTACCTTTGGAACTTGCCAATAGCTAAATAGAACAGAATCAATATTGTGGAGAATAATAACAGTGACTAAAAAAATAAAATTAATTTATCAACCTTCGAGGTTTTTATTATGTATTTGAATCTAAGTCATAACTACCTGAATTTCTGAACTTCTCAAATAAACCTAAAAAGCTTTGATTTAGGGGCACTTGGCTTAGTTGGTTAAGTCTCCAGCTCTTCATTTTGGTTCAGGTCAGGATTTCAGGGTCATGAGATTGAGCCCCAAGTCGGGCTCTGTGCTCTGTGTGTGGCCTGCTTCAGTCTCTCTTTCCCTCTGCCTCTCTCCTTCCCTCCTCCACTCACATGCTCTCTTCTTCTCTCCCTCTCTCCCTCTCTCTCTCTCTCTCTCTCAAAAAGAGGAAAAAAAAAAAGGCTCCGGTCTAGTACAGTTCAAAATTTACAGCTAATTTATCATGCAAACTGTCTCTAAAACAGGTCTTGAATAATTTTATTCTCAGGATGGTACTGACTGTACATTTCCATACATTAAATCAAGTTACGGTTATTTTAATCTGAGTCTTATTTTTATAGCTATCATTACTATATAGAAGCAATTTACAAACATCTGCTGCATAGGCAGAATAAATGTAGAATAACATATGAGAGCAAAATCATAATTTTGAAGTGAAAAAGTTGTTTTGTTTTGTCGTGGCTGTTGTTTTAATCTCTGGCTCTTCCTAACTGCTCCCATTATGGCTGGTCATGCCCTCCACCCTCCACCAAGCACTTAGTTCCCCCCTTGCTTTTCTAGGGCCTCTTTTTCAGATCATTCTTCCTTGTTAAAAAGCTGCCAATGTGTTGATTCACTTTCTCTATGTAATTCCCATCAAAATTTTGGGTTCAAACTCTAGTGGAAAGTAATAAATTTTTAGAAAGGCGTCAATGGTGCTTAGTCATCCTAATACACCACTTTCTTCTTGCAGGGTACTTTGCATTATGTCTTCATTCAAAAAAGTCTTTCATTTCTTTATTTTCCATTTCTTATAATTGGTGAAAGTTCAGGCATTTCTATTTCCAGGCAGGTAAATTTAGAGGAAAATTAGGAGACTCCTCTAGAATACTTATATTTAAGGCAAGCTCAGATCTTATAAAGATAAATTTCCTTAAAGTATAACAGCATTAGTTTCTGAATTAAATATTTGTTTTTAGTATTTAAAAAAAAAAAGGATGCTTCCCAGAGTCTTGAAACATAGCCTTAAGCTCAGATTATTATGCAGTACTTCCTACTCAAAAGCTTTGTAGGCATCCATTTGAAGCTTCTTTAAACACTCTGAGTACAGTTATGGCCAGTTGGTGCCAGATGCTAATATATAACTGTGCACTCCCTTAAAAACAAAAAATATTCAGAGAATTCATAGAATATATTTATTTGAACATAATTTAAAATACTTAGAGAACTTTCAAACTTGAAATTGTCTATATTTTACCTCAAAATAAAGGTATAAATTTGTGAAGCATAAGAAAAATTCATGATTTCTACCTGGGCCATGATGAAGTAACTGGGACCATACTTAATCTGCTATTGTCAACAGCTAGAAAACTGGGCAAAATACAGGGGACTATTTTAGGAATATTGAAAAAGAAGAGGTACAGGACTGTGATCCTGTGAAGAAAGGGGAAACAAGTGAGGTTAACCCTTCTAAATCACCCCTGCTCTCTTCCTGGAGGGACATCTCCATCTGAACATAGGCAAGAGAATCAAAGGGCAGCAGAATGGGACTGTGAACTGAGAAGACAAAGACTGGAGTTTGGGAGGCAGTTGGAATTTGTGGGAGCAGAGCACTAGACAGGAGGCAGCTATGGAAAGAATGAGCTCCAGACACTGACATGGGTTCCCTTAGAGTCTGCTGCTGATACTGAGCCACATGTACGTGTATAGGGTAAAGTTCTACAAGGCCAAGTAAAAAGTGACCGGTGAGATTTAAGATAAACAATATCCTAAGTTTATTGAAAGCTGAGGGATATTTGACTTCTGACCTGTCAGAATGAATGGTTCTCATAGAAAATCCAGGAAGGTCATACTTAGTCATGGAGTTAAACTAGCCTTAGAGTCAAGTCAACTTTAAATCTGCTCTAACAAAGTTTAAAAATAAGTTTCAAATGGATCAAACTGGTCATTGACAAGTAACTATTTTCTAAACAAAACCCAATGTTTTTTAAAAGAAGTCAAGAAAATCCAGCATTCAATAATATAAATTTTATAATGCCCAGCATTCAATAAAAGGAGGCATGAGAAGAAGCAGGAATATGGGAGCCATAAGCAGTAGAAAAATTAACAATAGAGTTCATCTCAGAAATGACAGAGATGGTGGAATCAGTAGACAAAGACTACTACTATGTTTTTACAATAACATTAAAAGCATACCTAAATATTTAAACAAAAAACAAGCATAATGAGGAGAGAAATGGAAGATATAAGAAAAAAACTTAAATAGCTTAGGGCCGAGCAATATATTATCTGAAAGGAAAATTTCACTGGATGCGATTATCAATAGATTTGGTACAACGGAGGAAAAGATCAGTGAATGTGAAGAAAAAGTGTTTTAAGTATCCAAGTATCCAAATGACTGCTAGAAAGACAAAAGACCAAATTTAATGAATAATCTCAGTAATGTATGAGACCATATCATATCATCTAACAAATGTCTAATTGTATATCAGAAGGAGAAAGGTTTGTGAAAATATTTGAAAACACAATAGCTACAGATTTTGCATGATGAAGAAAACTGTAAACCCACCAGTGGAAGAAGACCAAGGAACAAAAAAGATAAACACAAAGAAAACCACATCAAGATAAATCATAATCAAATGGCAAGAATAGAACTAAAGATAACATCTTAAAAGCAGCCAGAGAAGGCAGATGCATTTCAAAGATAAGAATGACTGAGGATTTCTCATCTGAAACTATTCTAGTCAGAAGATAACATAAAGAATCTTTAAAGTGATGAAAGAAAAAAAATCTGTCAATCTAGAATTGTGTATTTAGTAAAAATATCCTTTAAAACTGAAGATAAGCTACAGACATCTTCAAACAAAAATCTGTCACCAGCAGACATGAACCACAGGCAAGGAAGTTGTTCAGGCAGAGTGAAAATGGTACCAAATGCAAACCCAGACCAACTTAAAGAATAAAGAACACTGTACATAGAAAATAAGTATGTAAATATCAATTATCTTGTTTTCACCTCTTAAAATTTCCTTGAAAGAAAATGTACTTTGAAAAGCAGAAATAATAAGGGCACCTGGGTGGCTCAGTCAGTTAATCAGCTGACTCTTGATTTTGGCTCAGGTCATGATCTCAGGGTCCTGGGACTGAGCCCCACATCAGGGTCCAAGGTGGGTGTGGAATCTGGTTGAGACTCCCTCTTCCTCTCCCTCTGCCCCTCACCTCACTCATGTGCTCTTTCTATCTCACCAAAATGAATAAATAAATCCTTTTTTTTAAACAAAAAGCAGATATAATAAAAGGATATTTGGGGCTTTATAATATATGTAGAACCAGGATACAAATAGGAAAATGGAGCTACACTGTTATGAAGGCACTTACATTTTATTATAAACTGGCTTAGGAGTATGTGAAAAGACTAATATAATAAAGATCCATATCACAAAAAAAGGAAGAAAGAAAAAGGTACATCTACTAAGCCAATAGTAGAAATAAAATGAAATATTAATAAGTACTCAGTGAATTCAATAAAAGGCATGAAAAGAAAAACAATGGGACAAACAGAAAACAAATAGCAAAGTAGTAGAATAAAACCCAACAATATCAATAATTATATTAAATATAAATAGTTTAAAAATCTTAGCTAAATGACAAAGATTGTCAGACTGGATCTAAAAGAAGATGTAACTACATGGTATTTTCAAAATAAACACTACATACTTAAAACATGTTAAAAGTAAAAGGATGAATAAATATGTACCATTCAAAAAGTAATCCTAAGGGAGGTGGCTATGCTAATATCAAAGTGGATTTGAGAACAAAGAAATTTAGCAGAAAAAAAGAGGAATATTCCAATAATGATAAAAATTTAATTCATAAAAATGAGAGAACAATACTAATGTGTAGTATCTAATTTCAAGAGCTTCAAAACATATGAGGCAAAGACTAACAGCCCTGAAAGGAGAAACAGACAAATCCACAAATTATAAATGAGGAAATTTCAACCCTCTTCTCTCAAGAATTGATTGAAAAAGTAGAGAATTAGTGAGGTAGATGATCTGAAAAATGCTGTCAACCAACCTGACCATTAATCAGGCACCATATTCTGAGTCATACAAAAAATTTCAATAAATTTTTAAAGGATTAAAATCACACACAGTATATTCTCTGACCATAATGAAATTAAATTAGAAATCCATACTAGAAAAAAAAAAAAAAGAAATCCATACTGGATATGTATCTGATATTCTCAAAATATTCACAAAACTAACAATGCACCTAATTTTTATGAGCCAAAGAAGAATTTACAAGGACAATTAGAAAATACTTTAAAACAAATAAAAGTGGAAGCATTGCATTTGTGGAATGCAGCTAAATCAGTGCTTCAGGGAAGTTTTTAGCTTCAAATTATTTTATTAGCAAAGAAGGAAAATCTAAAGTAAGTGATATAAGCTTCCTGTAAAGAAAACTGAAAATGAATAGCAAATTAAAGACAAAATAAGCAAAAGAAAGAAAAAAATAAATGCCAGGGTATAAATCAATGAAATAGGAAATAAAAACCAATAGAGAAAAATCAGTGAAACCAAAAGCTGGCTCCCTGAGATCAAAAAAATTGATAAACTTCTAGTAGACTGATGAAAAACAACTGAGAGAAGATACAAATTAACCAGTATCAGGAAAGAAAGGGGACATCCCTGTCAGATACCACAGACATTAATATAATGGACAATAGGAAACATGAATAACATTGCCAAACTTTTTGATAATTGACACAGAACATGAAAGTCTCTTAAATGATACAAGCTACCAAAAGTAAGGCAAGAATAGAAAACTCAAAGAGTCATATATCCCTCTAACTATTAAACAGGCACATGTACACATCACACACACACACACACACACACACACACACACACACACATACTACTGTGTGGCCCAAATGGCTTCACTAGTGAATTCTATCAAACATCTCTGGAAGAAATCATATCAACTTCACATAAACTCTTCCAGAAGATAGAATGGTAACTTAAGGGAGCAACGTTTCTCCACCAAAACATGGATTCCACCTCTTACCACCAATCAGGAGTCTGATACGCCAATCTCCTTCCCTTTCACAACACCAATATTTTCTTCTACATTGACTCATTTCCATGTGATTCTAAAAGGCTAATTTTACACACACACACACACACACACACACACACACACACACCTGCCTGCAATCCTGCTATATCCCTGTGATGGTTTTACAAACATTTACTTTGAGTACCTCCTCTGTGTCAGACACTCTTTGTTTACAATGGTAATGGTAATAATTTAATGCAGTTGAGGAGGAGACAAATAAGTGAGTAAATAAAATACACCACAAATGTCATAGAAGAGCTATGCACAGGGTGTTATTAGGGGAAAACTATGAGATACCTCACATTGGAGAAGGCTTTTGTAAGGAGATGAATATTAAAGGATAATGATGATGAAGATAATGAGGATGATGATGATAGCAACAACAAAACAACAACCAGTATTTGTTTTGCTCTCACTCTACTGACACATATTGTTTAAATGCTTTACACATATTAACAGATTTAACCCTCCCCAAAACTCTGTGAGGTAGGCACAATTATTATCCTCATTTAGAGACCTCGAAACCCAGAGAGAGAAAGGTAAAAAACCTGCTTGAGGTGATCAGCTCGTAATGAAAATGAATCAACCAATTGGAAAAGAAAGAAGAAAATTCCATGGAAGGAGAAATAGGTGAAAAATCCTGCAGGAGCATGGGAAGTGTCAGGCTTGCTTTTCTTCCATCTCAGCCACATTTGTTGGAAAGGCAATCTCTGTCCTTGGTCCCCATTTTCATTCATTAGTTCAGATATATTTACTGAACAGCTTGGTGACTCCTCATTCTTTATCTTTGGCCTGAATTTGATCCCCTCCCTTCCACTCAACTCAGCAATGACCTTCTTATTGTAAAAAAGAGGCCATTTTAATAAACATCCAAATTTTTTTATTATAAAAATAAATACAGAGTGTGGTGATAATTGTACAATTCTGTACATTTAAAAATGTGCATTTAAAAAAATGACATAGGCAGAGGAGAGGGAGAAGCAGGCTTCCCACTGAGCAGGGAGCCCAACTCGGGGCTCAATCCTAGGACCCCAGATCATGACCTGAACTGAAGGCAGATGCTTAAATGACTGAGCCGCCCAGGTGCCCCAATAACGCTGTTTTTAAAAAGTAAATACAGGGATGCCTGCGTGGTTCAGTGGTTGAGCATCAGCCTTTGGCTCAGGTTGAGATCCTGGGGTCCTGGGATTGAGTCCTGTATCGGGCTCCCTGCAGGGAACCTTCTCCCTCTGCCTATGTCTCTGCCTCTCTCTCTGTGTCTCTCAGAAATAAATAAATAAAATCTTTTAAAAAAAAGCAAATACACAGTGTAGAATATATAAATCTTCTCTATGTAAATACATAAAAATTATCTAGAATATATTCTGTATATGAATGTATAAAAATTATATATAAAATACATAAATATATTTCAAGTTATATTTTAATATATTTAAAAATACATATTAATATATAATGTACAGTACATATTTAATAATATATTTTAATAATGTACATATTAATATTTTAACATTTAGTAATATATTTTGAATAATAGTTCTAATATGTGAGCTATATATGTATATAACATACATATAAGATTTCCTGTAACCTATCATCCAGAGTAACAGTGTTGACATCTTAGTGATTTTTACATAGGACATACTTGCAGGTACTAGGATATTTCTGAAGTCCTAAACCTG
This sequence comes from Canis lupus baileyi, assembly GCF_048164855.1. Lineage (NCBI taxonomy): Eukaryota > Metazoa > Chordata > Mammalia > Carnivora > Canidae > Canis > Canis lupus. The sequence continues at coordinate 46,260,296 of NC_132853.1, forward strand.
GTATTCTCTTCCATTCCCCAACACATCCCAGTTTGGCATCCTACCTTTACTACCTCCCAGGAAGGATGACACAGCAGAAGTAGAGAAAAAACAAAGGAGGCAGTTTTTGGCTTTTGACTCTAACCTGGACCAGTGGCACTCAACTTGGGGCACAGAAGTCTGTCGGTCACAGTGGGTTTTACTCAGTCTGCTTCCCCTACTGCTTCTCTACTCCAGACTAAAAATGATTCTGTAGCCTGGGAGCAGGAGACACGGTATGAAGTGAAGGGGAGTCTGTTCTTGAGGAAAGGCCTTGTTTCGTGTCCTATACAACCCCACCCCCACCCCCAAAAGAGACAGGGCTACTCTAATTGCAGAGGGGACTCTGCTTGCATGCCAGATAGAGGCCAGAGCTAAAGGACCTTGAGTTCTCAGCCACACTGGCGCATATACTGGAGCCATAGCAGAACTGGGCTGTGTGGCATGTGTGTCTACGCAGGCCAGCAAGACTGCTGTGCTGTTTCCTCTCCCTGACACAAGGCAGGGTGGATATAAAACCTCCTGGGTATCTGAGATGGGATGTAGCAAGGAGAATGCAAGGCCTGAGGGGCTTTCAAAGAGGAAGGAGGAGTTACAGAGAAGTGACCCAAATCATCTGACTACCAAAGATCCATGGGGGCAGCAGATATATCAGTAAATGTCTATGTGGACAGGTCATACTGGGACCAGAGGGCCCTGTGCCTCATCCACCACACCATAGCATGATGGAGCCCTTGCGCTCACATGTTATCCTGGGCAAGGAGGAGAACGAGATCTAAGGCAACTAAGGACAAGTACCAACCATTGGCCATTCAGCCACATGATGACTCAAAACAGAGACTGAGATTACATCAAAATAGGCACATCTGAGTTCATGACCTGAGACTTATGTCCATTTCAGGTATATGACTATTAAGGGCTGGGATGAGATTTTGGTGGCATCTGGCTCAGATCCTCTTTGCCATCATGCCTCCTCTCTAGGAAGGAGATGTCCATGAGAGGAATGGTAGTAATTCAAGAGATAGAGGACAACCTGGTTCCGTGCCTGATACCGCTAAGGTGGTGAGAGTGTCAGAGTGTGAGGCCTAGACCCCCTCCTTCCAAGCTTGAATTAACATTTGACCTGCAGATTTCAATGCTCCATACTTAGTGACTCTTCAGTCATAATTCCTTTCTTAAAAACTGATAAAATCATTTTATGCAGTTGTTTTACCCAGAACCAGAATCAAGTAATTAGGAACTTCAAGTGTTTTGTTTTTGTCACTGCCTAACTATTTTGTAAGAATTCCAGGGAGAAGCCACATCCTCTATAAAGGAAGAAAGAAACCAGACAGTTTTGGAAAAGGACTGTGGTATCATTATCAATATTACCATATCTTGAGTTCTTAGTAAATATCGGCAGATCCATTCTCAAAAAAGTGCCCATATTCCTGAATCTGGCTCTAATTCTGAACATGCCCGATTAGTATTGAATACATTTTCTGTCTACGTTAAATAATGTGCATTTAATGACAGATAACCTATAGAATAACATGGGACAGTTGATTTTCTGCTGTCACTGTAATTCAGAAGGACTAATTTTCTTGCCATTGCAACATAGGTATTTATGTGGCTAACACCCATAAATGATCACATAAGATTTACATGAATTTCCACCCCACTCACTGAATAAGAAAGCAAACTGTGAAACAAGCTTATGGAAATAGTTAAAGAATTAAGATCTAATCATATTTCAAAAGCTCACCCTCAGAGGAATGCTCTGAAGCAGAGGCCACAGAAACTGAAACTCATTTATTACTTGGGCAGAAACACAAACTTTAAGAGAATGAAGGAGAAAAAAAAACTTTACTTTGCTCTAGGGAAGAAGCAACTATTCTCTGATGTGCAAAAAAGAATTTATCATCAAAGACCAAATGTAAATGGGGCCAATTAATTTTTTTAAGAATCTCTACCTTCTATAATATTTTTATGCCTTTGTTACTGTTATGCTTTATACTGAAATCTAAGGTTGCATGATTTGACAAAAGTTAAAGAAAAATGACTATTATATATAACAAATTTTAACATACATAATATATATTTTAAATTCACTTAATACATTTACATATGAGTGGCACATTTGTTGGTATAGTACTTTTAGGAAGCAGAATGAAGATCTATCTCAAATATATGACTTTAGACATTGAAACATGGTGATATCGTCCAATGACTAAATGATGTTAATTGAATTGTTGGTCAAGTAATAAATTATTTCAAATAAGCTTTGAATCTGGGAGTTAGAAGTCCTGATTTGTCATACTCATAAATCCCATTATTATTTTGCTTATTGTTTTGGAAATTTTTCTACTTTTTGGCTCATTTGTATAAGAAAAAAAGAATGTAATGGATATTAATTGGAAAGCTTATGAAATACACTTACAGGAAGTTGCTATGTTAGATTCACAGGCAGTTCAATATAAATCACAATACTTAACAAAATCTCTATTTTCTTTACCGGATAATTTGGAAGTTTGGAATAGATGTTCAAGAACGTTCTTAAATGTGGTCATTGGATCTTCCTAATTAAAGATGAGTTAGAGCTTATCCAGCTTTCCAGGGTTATCTATATTGAGATAGAATTACCATACCACTTTATTTTGAACATTATTTTTAAATAAATTGGTTATTTATGGTAAAAATTGGTAAAAATTTATGGTAATTCTATCTCAATATAGTTGACAACAATGAGTATGGTGCCTATATAAAACATGTCCCGGGGCTCCTGGATGGCTCAGTTGGTTAAGCTAAGTATCTGCCGTCAACTGAGGTCATGATCTCAGGGTCCTGGCTCTTCACTCAGCAAGGAGTCTGCTTCTTCCTCTCCCTCTGTCCCTCCCCTCACTCATGCTCTCTCTCCCTTTCTCTCTCAAATAAAATCTTAAAAAAACCCCAAACATGTCTTATCCTCCACTCCGTCTGCACAAATAAGGTCTTTAGTTGGTTTTGTTGCTGTGTAGGTGAATCACCCAGACCCTCAAAGCTACTTCAAAAACCATCTTTTTCATCAACTCAAGTTACTTTGATTGACTATTCCAACAACTGTTGCCAAACAGTAAGCAGTAGAGCATGGTGGTTAAGAGCACAAGCTTTGAAGTGAAACCAACCGGGGTGGTGTGACCATGGGCAAATTATTGAACTTTCCTGGGCATTATTTTATAATGTTCAGATAAAGTGGACAATAAAGATTAAACAGGACTGAGGTTTAGCAACATAGGAATGGTGGAAGTTCAAGATGGCAAGGGATCAGAGAGTGGTGAGTAAGCACTGGAATGAGGATAAAGACCAGGTTCTTTATGCGTGAGGGAACGGGAAAAATAAAAGGTAAAGCAACAGTGATCAAAAGGAGAACCTGATGGGCTGAGATCTTGGAGGTGAACTAGTTGAGTAATGTTGAGGTCTAATGCATGTCTGAATTTTTTGATGGATAAAGTGGAAACAAGACAGAAGTTACTTTATGAGAGAGCTGAGCATACAAAACTGTAGGATCAGGCTATTGGAAAAGTCAGCTGTCAAAATCAGTCTTTTGCAGTCAATTCTTGCTACTCTTGCTCATTCTTTTACTTTGGGTCCTTGAAAATAACTGCTTGTTTCAGATTCTTTACTGGGGAAGCAATTTTTTTCCTGACATGTCCTAAAAAATGGGGTGCTTTGCTGCTTTTGACACTGCTGATAATTTTTATTTGTAACTCTTTAAATTTTATAATTGACAAATACAAAAGAATATTCTGCACATTTATGAAAGATGATAAAGAACCCTCCTAAAACAACCATACCACTTAACATCTAGCTTTTGCAAACACCAGTGATTCCTCCCACCCTACTGTATCCTCTAAATTCCTCCCAAGAATTAACCACTACCCTAAATTTTATTTATTGCCTTGCTTTAAAATACTATATATGGAAGTATCTCTAACATAATGGTCTTACTATTTTTTTGCCTTTTACAAACATAATCATGCTTTGTGTAATTTCCTGAAACTTGCTGTTTCTCACGTGTTTTTCTTTTAAATTCATTCATGATGTTTCATTTGAAGCTGTATTTCCTTCATGGTCACTGCTTTAGAATATTCAATTGTGTGAACAGATCAAAATCATTCTTTCTTGGTAACAGGCATGTGCGCTTTTTGTTTTTTTCTTCCATGAACTATGCTGATATGAGCATTCCTGTACATGTCTTCTGGTGCATATTTGTGAGTTCCTAAGGCATATGCTAAGGAGCTGAATTGATGGTTCATAAATCAAATGTTCAACTTTAAAGGATAATGCCATCAACATTTTAGTCTCACCACAGTATATAAGTGTTCTTTTTGTTCCACACTTTCAACCCTACTTAGCATTGTCAGACTTCCTATGTTTAATAGCAGATTTAGTAAGACATAATTCATATATCATAAAGTTCACACTTCTAATCTATACAATTTGTGGGTTTTAGTATATTCAGAGAGCTGTATATCTAAGACCATTATCAACTTCCAGAACATTTTTGTAACCTCAAAAAGAAACCTCACACCAGGGGTGCCTGGGTGGCTCAGTCAGTTGAGCATCCAACTCTTGATTTCAGCTCAGGTCATGATCAGTGGAGTCCTGGGATTGAGCCCCACCTTGGGAATCTCCACTCAGCAGGGAGTCTGCTTATCTAACCTCTGCCTCTGCTTCTTCCTCAGCTTTCCTCCTTTCTCCCCAAAATACATAAATCTGAAAGAAAGAAAGAAAGAAAGAAAGAAAGAAAGAAAGAAAGAAAGAAAGAAAGAAACCTCATACCCTTTAGCAGTTACTTCTCATTTTCCCCTCTCCCAAGTCACTGACAACTAGTAACCTCTTTTCTGTCTCTACGGATTTTCCTATTGTGGATATTTATATAAAAGGCATCAAACAACATGTGCCCTTTGTGGCTGGCTTCTTTCACATAGTACGTCTTCAAGGTTTATCTATGTTGCAGCACAGATCAGTACTTCATTCCTTTTCACTGTCAAATAATGTTCCATTGTATGGATACACCATATTTTTGTTTATCCATCCATCAGTTGATAAACATTTGAGTTGTTTCCACTTCTTGGCTATTGTAAATAACCAATGGATAAAGTGGAAACAAGACAGAAGTTACTTTACAAGGAAGCTGAGCATACAAAACTCTAGGTCCTTGCTGTAAACATTTCATCATGTATTTTTGGAGGGGAAATATATTTTCAAAGATCTTCAAGAGAAGATCATGGAGATTCTAATTGCAGGTCTCAAGCTCCTAGGTAGGAGTGGGATTGCTATGTCATATGGTAACTAGGTTACACTTTTTAAGGAACTGCCAAACTATCTTCCTAACTTTCATTCACACCAGCAAAGTATGAGGGTTCTAATTTCTCCACATCCTTGATAAAATTTGCTATTCTTTTTTTTTTTTTTTTGTAGCCATCCTAGTGGATATGAAGTAGTACCATTGGCTCCTTTGATCCCTTGCACAGAAGTAGTAGCAAGCAGGCAGCCCAGGTGGCTCAGCGGTTTACCGCTGCCTTCAGCCCAGGGTGATCCTGGAAACCCGAGATCGAGTCCAACGTCGGGCTGCCACGTTGGGCTCCATGCGTGGAGCCTACTTCTCCCTTTGCCTGTGTGTGTGTGTGTGTGTGTGTGTGTGTGTGTCTCACAAATAAATAAAATATTTTTTTAAAAAAAGGTAGTAGCAAGCATATGGGATCAGATCTTTCTCTGAAAGCTCTACTTGACTTTGGTTTTTCATGGAGATGCTCTAAAATAGTGGTGCCAATCTGAGAGCATTAGACTTACGGGGCATTACAGCACCATCAGAAGACATGAGGAAAAGTGTGTTAGAAGAGTCTGAGGCCTGTTAGGTAAAATCTCCACGATCTAGTGTTGAAGGGTGTCCCTCCATCCTTTTACAGATACTGAGTTCTTCAAATTGTTCAGTTTCTTCCAACTAGGCCTTTGTAGCACCACTGCTAAATCTTCCTTCTTAGTTGAACACTCTCTTGGGGAGAGATATCTGATGCACGCACTCATCAACTGGCTTTTTTTTCCTTTGGACAAAAATCAGAACCACAAGCCATCCTGTCTATATTCCAATTACACTTTATTCTGTTACCATTCGGAATGGAGAGATCTTAATCCTCATATGACCCTTTGGGGATGATCTGTTTACATCAGATGTCAGACCGATTTATTATAGCATTAGGGAAAATCTTCTAGATTTTGTAAAAGGAAAATTAATTAAATCTAATTAATAAAATTAATAAAAATGAATTCAATTTAATGAATAAAATCAATTAAAATTAGTAAAAGGATGATGACAGACTAAAAACAAAGAACCAAAATCTTGAGAAATAATTTTGCATAGCTTACATATCTGTAAATAGGTTAGAGCTTTGAAAAATATTTCCCCAAATAGGATTACAACAAAGGAGAAAGTAAGAGAAATGATATCAGAGAGGAGAAAATGTTATTTGAGATCCTAAACATACTGAATCAGAATCTCCAGGATCCTGTGGCCCAGGAATCTATATTAAAGACTCTCCCATTGCTTCTGATAATCAGCCAAGTTGGGGAACCAGTACTCCAGCTAATTGAGGATTTGACTGACAGTCCTTTCCTAAATAAAAAACAATAATTTATAAAGCATATAATTTCTGCTTATACTTCTGCATATTATCTCATTTCTACTGTAACCCTTCTGTGAAAAGCACCCAACAAGTTGAGGCTGGTTGTTTTAAATAAATGAATATCTTCAACTTTGATAACCCCCAAAGAGTTGCTATGGTAACACAGAACAAAGATAATAACCATCAAGATCTAAATAATCAAGGTTGCTCAGTGATCTTAAGCTGGCTTACTTTTAATGGCTTTAAATGTAGTAAAAAGCAAATAGTTCCAAGGAGTCAGACGGTATTACTACGAGAGCATTTAACTAATTGCATCGTCCCCTAACACCCCAAATAAAAAAAGAGAGGAGTACACTGTTTGGTCATGAAAGCAATTAAAATACATAAATACCAGTTTTCACAGTCTTCCCCTCTCAGCTCATATTTATCTAATTCAAGTCACGCAGCTAGGTGTTAGCATTAACTTCTCTGAACTAAATACAAAAACTCAAAGTCATTTTGGGATTTGATCCTCATTCATTTTCAACCAAATATCCAAATTCATTTCGAATTCACACAAGGACCGCAACAGCTTCACCTAAATCAGTTTCCTACAAGTTAAACATCCCTCCTACACTCAGATGTGATTGTGGAACTACTTTGATCTTTATTCCCAAATTTATTGCTCTGTGTAATCCATGACAAAATATAATGTGATTTACTATATCTCTATATGACAGCCCAGCAGCTGACAGAACTTAATAATTCAGCATAAGAAAAAAAAAAAAAACCTTCTGGCACCCAAATATACAGATCATAATGGGGACTCTTTAGTATCAGTTTACAATGAAGCTGATACAAGCTGATCATAAGAACTTCAAAACAATTCTTTTTTCTTCCTCGCGTATTTAATGAAGGAAATTTTTATTCCCTCAACGTGCTTTGTAGCTGCAAGAAACTAATTTTGGAACACTCTGCTTTTGTTCTCATTAAAACAACGCAGGACTAGTCACTACTGATGTTTCTTTCTCAAAGAAAAGGACTAAATTTCTCTACTGAATTTGAAATAAGTGAATAAACACATACGTGGGAAAGTAGGAGACTCTTAAAAAAAGTAAATTTGTATTTGGTTATAATATTGAACAAGCACAGATTAGCTAATTAGGCACTGTATACATAATTATTGAAATGAAGACTTGTGTTTGAAATTGTGAGGGCTGAAGCTTCTCTAAGATTCCCTCTCCCCGAACATAAGTGTGCCTCCAGGGATGGTAATGTCAGACCAGACAGCTCTTAGGTCTCTTTCAACTCAAAATTTCCAGGATTTTTTAGACTGCTTTGTAGAGGGTCATGGTAGTTCCTATTTTGGGGTGGTGATGGGTCTGAGGGTCTCTCATTTTCCTGGCCAAAGAGGGATAAGTGGGAGATGCTTACAGCTCACTTGTCTAGCTCCCTTGGAGACAACCTGGTGGTGTGTGAATATGGAGTCTCTGCAATGGGGTCTGGCTGGGTTGGCAGAGCTCCAAGGTCCCTCTGACTGGTTTTCCAGCATTGTGGTTCTCAACAAAATGCCCCCAGACTCCTACACCTCTTGGATCTTTATGTATTTGTCAGCCTATGACCCAATCAGTGGGGACTCACCTCCTTATCACCTCTCCAGGACATTTAGTTATAAAAGGTAAATTATATATTACATACTCAAATTTGTTTTTTTTTTTAAATTTTTTTTTATTTATTTATGATAGTCACACAGAGAGAGAGAGAGAGAGAGAGAGAGGCAGAGACATAGGCAGAGGGAGAAACAGGCTCCATGCACCGGGAGCCTGACGTGGGATTCGATCCCGGGTCTCCAGGATTGCGCCCTGGGCCAAAGGCAGGCGCTAAACCGCTGCGCCACCCAGGGATCCCACATACTCAAATTTGAAACTTACTGTCTTCTTACAGACATTTGGATGAAATATTCTTATCTAGATTGGTCTATTGCTTGGAAAGGCTGGCTGGTCAGCTAACTCCCAAGAGTACTTAACCACTTCTTGTGAAACCATCCACGAGGTGCATCTAACTTGTTGAAATCCACTGTGGATCACAATCTGATTTTCCACTTTGTACGTACAAAAACTCAATGTTGTTCCTGTGTAGGCTACAGACCCGGGTTCTAAAGGGCATCTGATGTTAGCCTACATTCTATTAAATTTCATTTAGATTTGCATATAACCTTGTTTACGCTCTAAACCAGCTTCTCGACATGCTTAATACTGGTGGGTTGTCATAACACTCAACTCTCCAGTACTATAATCTCAGAACAGAACTTGGAAAAATTCCAGGTAGTTTTACTGTCTCTTGTTTGGAAAAGCTGAAGTTAATTGATTCAGAATCTAAAGCCACTAAAATCTTGAAGTGCTTTTTCTAATGAACTACATGACTATGGATTTCAATTCACCTAAAAATAAAGACCAAATAAAACTCTATGCACAAATATATCATGAACTAGACTGTTCTGGACTGCTTTAGCGGGCTCTTAATTTTTTTAAATGGCCACAAGCCTTCAGAGTATTTTTAAAGCAAAACAAAACAAAACAAAAACAAAATATGTGAACTAAATAATTTACTAGCTGAACAGGTGGAAACTAAATTTTTAAATTTCCTTCACTGATCAAAGGTATAATACAAATGTTTTCACGTGACACAGACACAAAAGATGTGCCCTTCCACTTGTTTTTCAAAGTTTAAATTTAAAAGTGTAGTATTTAATTCTCCAGTGTTACTTCCCTTTTGTTTTGAGGTGAAATAAAGAAGAAATGTTTTCTATGCATAATCTCCTAAGAAAAGTTTGTTTTCTTCTGTTGTTTACATTTAAAATAAAACCTGTGGCTGTCAACAGAAGATCTTTAGAAATTTCTACCAAAAGAAACACTATGTCCTTGACAGTTTAGACAAAAAGTTCCTAATACCCCTGATTTAATTTCTTAATATGCTAAACCCCCCCATCCCCTCCCCCCTGCTTCACTCAGTCATACTTATTATTGGTTGTATTTATTCTCTTGTTTGTCTCCCACTCAATTCTGACTTCAGAGCCAAAAATTCAGGGTTTGGGCCAAATCAAGGCATCTGAGGCCAAGGAATTTGGATTTTATTCTGGATCCAGTGGGATACATTAAAGGTTTGTGAGCAGTGAGTGAAATTAGTAAAGTAACATTGAGAGTATGGCTCGCTTGGGACCATGGAGAATGAACCAGAAAAGCAGAGCAGATAACTGCAGCAATAGTCAAAGAGAGCTGCTGCCAATGGGTGAGGGCTTTTGTTCAAAGTTCTAAGGAGATGACAATAACTGGGGAGACAAAGGAAATGAAACATGGCTCTCCTAGCCTTGTGCTGCTTTCTGAAGGAGAAAGCTGCATTAGGGAAAATAAAAAAATTAAACAAAAGGAAATAATAGCATTCTCAACTCTTTGCACTTCTCTACCATCCATCTTTCATCCAAATACTGACACATTCACAAATGGATTTTCCTATAGTAATTCCTTATTTAAGGATGTTTAATTTTGGCATATTTTTCAGAATGCAGCTGGAACAAATGAAAGATGTATTGTGAGATCTAACTGTGGGTGAATCATAAATAATTCCTCAGAACCTGGGGATGAGAAATTTATCTGTGGGTGGATGTGAAACCAATTTCCCATCCCTTGAGTTCTCCCACCTCTTGACAGATTCCTTTCTCAATATTATTGATTGCCTTTTTTTTCATAATCCACTTTTTAAAATTGATATATAATTCATTTACTATTATATTCATCCTTCTAAAGTGTATATAGTTCAGCAGTTCTTAGTATATTCACAAAGTTGTATAATCATCTATCTAATTCCAGAATATTATACTGCCAAAAGGAAACCCTGTATATTAGCTCTCATTCTCCATTTCCTCCTCCTCTCAGGCCCTGGAAATCTCCAGTCTATTTTCTGTCTCCATGGATTTATCTATTCTGAACACCTCATATAAATGGAATCATATAATGTGTAGCCTTTTGTGTTTGGCTTCTTTCACTTGTATAGTATTTTCAAGGTTTATCCGTGTTGCAGCCTGAATCAGTACTTCATTCCTTTTTATGGCCAAATAATATTCCATTGTTTGTATATACCACTTTTGTTTATTTATCATCATTAATGAGCATCTGGGTTGTTCCCACTTTTTGACAATTATGAATAACGCTACTATGAACATTTATGTGCACATTTTTACATGGACCTATTTTCAATTCTTTTGGGAGATGTCTAAAAGTTCTTCAAACTGGCTGCCATTTTACATTCCCACCAGCAAAATAGGAGGGTTTTCATCTGTCCACATCTTTTTTTTTTTTTTTTTTTTGGTCTTTATTTTATTTTATTTTTTTGGTCAGATTTTTTTTTATTGGAGTTCAATTTGCCAACATATAGCATAACACCCAGTGCTCATCCCATCAAGTGCCCCCCTCAGTGCCTGTCACCCAGTCACCTCCACCCCCCGTCCACCTCCCTTTCCACCACCCCTTGTTCGTTTCCCAGAGTTAGGAGTCTCTCATGTTCTCCCTTTCTGATATTTCCCACTCATTTTTTCTCCTTTCCCCTTTATTCCCTTTCACTATTTTTTATATTCCCCAAATGAATGAGACCATATAATGTTTGTCCTTCTCCAATTGACTTATTTCACTCGGCATAATACCCTCCAGTTCCATCCACGTCGAAGTAAATGGTGGGTATTTGACATTTCTAATGGCTGAGTAATATTCCATTGTATACATAGACCACAGCTTCTTTATCCATTCATCTTTCGATGGATACCGAGGCTCCTTTCACAGTTTGGCTATTGTGGACATTGCTGCTATAAACATCGGGGTGCCATTCTCTTACACCATACACAAAGATAAACTCAAAATGGATGAAAGATCTAAATGTAAGACAAGATTCCATCAAAATCCTAGAGGAGAACACAGGCAACACCCTTTTTGAACTTGGCCACAGTAATTTCTTGCAAGATACATCCATGAAGGCAAGAGAAACAAAAGCAAAAATGAACTATTGAGACTTCATCAAGATAAGAAGCTTTTGCACAGCAAAAGAAACAGTCAACAAAACTAAAAGACAACCTACAGAATGGGAGAAGATATTTGCAAATGGCTCATCAGATAAAGGACTAGTATCCAAGATCTATAAGGAACTTATTAAACTCAACAGCAAAGAAACAAACAATCGAATCATTAAATGGGAAAAGACATGAACAGAAATTTCAGCAAAGAGACATACACATGGCCAACAAGCACATGAGAAAATGCTCCGCATCATGGCCATCAGGGAAATACAAATCAAAACCACAATGAGATACCACCTCACACCAGTGAGAATGGGGAAAATTAACAAGGCAGGAAACAACTAATGTTGGAGAGGATGCGGAGAAAAGGCAACCCTCTTACACTGTTGGTGGAAATGTGAACTGGGTGCGGCCACTCTGGAAAACTGTGTGGAGGTTCCTCAAAGAGTTAAAAATAGACCTGCCCTACGACCTAGCAATTGCACTGCTGGCGATTTACCCCAAAGATACAGATGCAGTGAAACGCTGGGACATTTGTCCACATCTTTGACACTTCTTATCATCTGCCTTTTTGATTGCAGCCACCTTAGTGGGTGTGAAATAGTATCTCATTGTGGGTTTGATTTGCATTTCTGAAATAATGTTGAGCATCTTTTCAATGTGGTTATCGGCCACTTACAGATCTTCTTTGGAAAAATATTCAAACCCTCTGCTCATCTTAAAATTGGATTCTCTGTCTTTTCATTGTTGGGTTATAAAAGTTCTTTATACACGCTTCTAGACCCTTATCAGATGATTTGCAAATATTTTATCCCATTCTGTGGACTGTCTTTTTGATCTTTGGTGGTTATGCTCCTGGAAGCACAAAAGTTTTTACTTTTGATGAAGTCCAATTTATATATTTTCTCTTTTGTTGCTTTTGCATTTGTTGTCATAGCTACAAAACCACTGCCTCACCCAAAGCCACAAAGACGGATGGTATGTTTTCTTTTAGGAGTTTCAAAACTTTAGCTTGTATATTTGGTCTAGCAGGGTTGCTATCAACAGATTTTCTCAGTTTTTGCTTACCTGTGAATCTTATTTACCCTTTCTTTCTGAAAAATGATTTTACCTGAAAGTCTTCTCCCTTCAGGACTTTGGATGTTTCATTTCTTTTGACCTTCATGGCTTCTGATGAGAAATCAGCTGTTGGTCTTCCCATTAGTTCTTTATACATAGTTTCCTTATTTCTTTGAACATACCTCAAATAGTTGATTTAAAGTTTTTATCTATTATGTCCAATATCTGGGCTTCCTCAGGCACAGTCTCTATTGATTTTGTTTTTCCCTGCATATAGGTTATACTTTTTCTCTGCATGTCTCATAATTCTTTTGCTGAAAATTGTACATTTTGGATATTATAATTTGGTAATTATGGAAAACATATTCTCTCCCTTTTCCAAAAGTTTTTGCTGTTGCTAGGGTTTACTGTTGATGTTATTTTTAGTGACTTATCTGAACTAATTTTGCAAAGTAGGTATTCTGTCATAAATGGTCACTGAAGTCTATTTGATTAGTAGTCTGCTAATTATTGGGCAGAGGTTTCTTCAAATATCTGGAACCAATAACTCTTCTGGTTTTTGTCAAGGGCATTTATGTACATGTTGGTGAGCATCTTCCACACTAGGCTGGCATATTACAACTCTGCCTTAGTCTTCTCTTCCTGTTTTTGTCCAGAGCTTCAAGAAGCTTCTCTTCTTATTTGTGCAGGCCAGAAGTGAGAGTTTAGAACCTCAGATCTTTCTGGGGTATGCATATGGCACGTGGCCATACAAATGTGCATGGCATTGGACAGCTCGTTTCCCAGTTTTACATTTAAGCTTTTAGGTTAGCCTATTGTTTACCCCAGCTGTTATATACCACATCAGGCAGCCATGATCTTAAACAAGTATCTCTAATTGTTTTTGCAAAGTACTCCTAGAGAAAAAGGTTTTCATACTGGATGAGCAACAACTCAGGACAAAAAAGACAACCTTCTGAGTGAGGTCTCTCTGGGATCCATTAGACAGGCCAAATAACAATAGTTCTCAGGAAATGGGCTTTGAAGGAGCTACCTGTTTTTCCCTTCCTGGTAGTTTCCATGCTACTAATTTTCTCCATGATTGTTGGCTATTAGTTTTCAATGCAACTGCAGAGATGGGAAGAAACGTTAGCTAGGAATAGCATAAGTCAAAAAATCACAAAGCTTGCTCTTCTTACTGGTTCAGCTGGGTTTTGTTTTTGTTTTTTATTGAATGTTCCCTAGATTGCTAAAGCTTCTGATTAATTTCCACAGTTCTGAAAAGGTTGATTATGTCGTTTTTGCCTGTTTTCTCATTGCTTTCATGGAGAAAAGAATTTCTAGAGGTCCTTACTCTGACATTTACCCTGATATCTTCCCCAGGACATTAATTGAGTGTTATTTTCTACAAGGTTACATCACTTCCCCTATTCTCTTATTATTCCACAAAATTTCCTTGGGAAATATTATCCATGTAGATTTTCAGATTCTACTCAAAAGTCAATATCTCTCAAATCTACATCTTCAACACAAACGTTTTCTCTGAAAGTCTTATTGATGACCAGTGGCCATATCTATGTGGATATTTTATAGGTGTCTCCAGCCCAACATGTTTTAAAACCTTCATCCACTTGACTACCCAAACCAGGAAACTGCAAGACATTCTAGATTACTCACTTCATCTTCAGTCTTCATTAAACACCTCCTCCATCAAACCTGCCAACATCCCACCTTCCACAAAGCTAATATTCTTTTACCTTATTATACCTATCCCCTTGTATAAAATTTATTTACATGGCTATTCCCATTACTAGACTACAGTATCACACAAACAGGAATTGTATACCATTCACCTTCTTATTCCCAGAACTCATCATATTGCCTAACACATTATACTTAGTCATAGATTTTATCAGTGCAGCAGACTATATTTTCCAAATATGCTCACACATCAATATACCCATTCCCACATGGTTCTGCTCACAATATAGTGTTCATATTCCTGCATCAAGATATGAGGTCAAAGATCTCTCTTCTTGAAATTAGAAAAAACTTTGTAGCTGCTTTGACCAAAATAATGTGGTAGAAATGACACTATTTGATTTCTGAGTGTAGGTCAAAAGGGTGATATGGATTCCACTTGGTTCTCTGTCTCAGGACATGAACCTCAGAAGTCCTAACCCAACATGTGAGAAGTCTAGCTACTCTAGGTATCTTGTTGTATGCATGATATCCCCCTTTGCTTTCTTTACCATGCATCATTTTTAAATGGAAAAAAGTGGTAAAAACGTGATTAAAAGAAAAATATCTCATACTTGTGTCAAAATTTTTCAAAATGTAATTTATACAGATGCAAAGTTGACTTGTATCTGGCAAAGAAATACTTAGGGATTGCATTATTTTCTCAAAATATATTTGATTGCATTATTTGACCCAGACCCATATGGTATCCTGAAAACTCTATCCTCCACTCACTCCAAATAGTTTCATAGAGATAATCTTTAGTTAATAAAGATAACTTCTGGGCCATTTCTATTACAAGTTGATAGCATTATATCTAAATGTGTCATGTTTCATGCATTGACTCTTTGCAGGCAAATTTTTGCTAAATTACATGTCTTAAAAATCAATGTGTTTTAGTAGTTTTTCTAATCAAAAGAGTTCTTCTGAGTCATTAAACACTTCTGTTAATTCTGAATTTTCACATATTTAGTGAAAATAAATTTAAAGGTTTATATTCATGAATTATTAAATATATTCTAGATGTAGACAAATCCACAATGACAGAAATGATTCTGTTTTTAATGCATGTTTAACCTGAAGCTAATAGCTGTTAATATCTTGAGATTATATTTCTTTAGAACAGATGCTTTCCTAACACAGATTTAAAAAAAAGTTAAATAATAAACAAGGCCTCATCTAAAGGAATTTGCCACCTTGCCATAACCTCTCAGCATGTCTTAAAAGAGTTGTGATTAATACCTGTAGTTTCTAAAAATGTGTTTTCCCTGGTTTATGTAAGCAAACTTACTACTAATTTAAGTAAACACAAAAGCTTTGCATTTTGATTTACAAATACAAAATATATTTTCTCTCTATTGTTAAAATTAGATGTGCAATCTATGTCCATGACATTGTTCTTTATTTTAAGTCTATAAAGCTTTTTTTAGAAAACAAATTTTAGATATTTTTACTCTTAAAATGTAGGTAAATAAATCTAATTACTCACTCAACAGATATGTTGGGAGTACTATATAAACTGTCAAAATTTCCCCTGCAAGAGATCTATGCTTTACAGTCACCAGGAAAAATTTCCTCAATTCACATTTCTTTTTACTTAGTACATTGAGCATAATTTTTCACTAAGTATATTTTTCTAAAAAAGATTTATTTATTTATTTGAGAGAGAGAGAGCAGGTTTGTGCATACAAGCATGATGTGGGGGGGCGGGAGGGGCCAAGGGAGAGAGAGAAAGAGAGAAACTCAAGCAGACTCTGCACTGAGCCCAATGTGGGGCTTGATTCTCAAGATCCTAAGCAGAAACCAAGAGTTAAACTCTTGATTGTGCCACCAGGCACCCTTCACTAAGTATATTTCTGATGTCATCACTTAAAAAATCCCATCTATGAGTTTTATTACCCAATTTCAGGTCACTACATTCTGGACTGAATGAAAAAAATTAATAGTACTTTGTGAGTTATTTAAAATGCTACTTATGTAAAAGGGTGAATATAATTTATTGTCTAGATTGGATGACACTTGAGAGTGAATGGAGTGTTAAGAATTACACTGAGAAAAAAGGACTAGAACCTATGATCATCCTAAACATGAATTATATCTTCGATATGCTATTAACAGGATAACATTAAATACCACTATGCTAGGTCAAGTTCATAGTCCATTTAGCCAGAAGAGATTGTGTATAACTAATCTTTATAGACACAGGAAGAGTAATAAAGGTCCTCCTTAACACCATCATTTTATGTATTTTAGATTATTTTACCATTTCTACTACCACCATAATACCTCACTTGCCCAGAGATCAGAATTCTGGCATCAATCGTGTATGTTATTTAGGAACTGCCCTGAAGCCCTTGCCCATGCCACTGGGTGTAGAAAATAAGCCAAGAGATAGAAAGCGGCTGCCTTCAAAACAAAGTGACATTCGGAGATGCAGACTTAGAACTGTAAAAGAAGATAGCCAGAATGATGACAGGGCATGCTGGTTATAAGCCATCTTCTGTATGGCATCATAATGTCCACAGGGACAACTGAGCTGTCAGGAGGGTTGCTGATGTCCTATGTCATCAGCATTTCTGTTTAAAAGAGTTGGGGGGTATGTTAGAGAAATAGCATTCAAAATGTCAGTTTGGGCACATATGTAGGGAATATATTTTAGTTATTTGGAAATTGACACCTGGAATGTTTTATTACTGGACAGTATCTGATGAATGAGGCATTCCTATACTTCCTTTTATTTGTCTTGAAACTATCTCTTTCAAATTTTTCTAAGCAATGCTTTGTTGAAAAAATAATCTGAATTAACCCAATCATGGTATTAGAAGATCAGAGAATCTGATCAAAAAAATCTCTCAATCTTCTGCCTAAAATGAAAATTAAAAAAAAAAATCTTCACGTGGAAGCTGCTTCATTCCCTTTAAAACTTAGTTGCTGCTCTGTTTCAAATGTTTACCAGTTCTATATTATTTTCATAATTTTAAGCTTTATTATGGACACATTCAAATCATATTTGATATGATAGCAGCAAAAATGTTTTGACCTATTCTGTTTCTAGAGAGCTAGAGTGCGCCAATTTTACTAGTTGGTGAAATTAAAGCCCAAGAATTATTCTTTATGAAATCTTCTCAGTCTAATTGAAAAAACAATAATCATCCATCTGTCCACCTATCTATTCAATAAATTTTTACTGGATGTTCACTATGTCCCAAGCATTGTTCTAGGCCCAGGAAAAACACTGAATAATAAACAAGTAAACAATAGTAAATTATAAGAAGTGAGCAGTGTGGGTACAATAATAGAAAGTGGTAGGGGCATTTAATACTTAGCAGGGACCAGTTGGTCATTAGGAGATATGAGATCTGAAAGAGAAATGGAAAAAGTAAGTGTGAAGGCCTTATATAGGAACAAGCTTGGCACATTTATAAAAAAGAAAGCTGCATGCTGGATCTGCCTAATTGTGGGAGGGAGGAGCAGGAGGTAAATTGGACAGACAGGCAGGGGCTGGATCATACAGCACCATAAGGGCAAAGCTAAGGAGTTTTCATTTTGTTCTAATAATGATAAGCCCCTGGAGGGTTTTGAGCAGAGGAATATACACTCTGATTTATTTCTAGAAAGATCTAACTGTTGTTATGTGGAGAACAGATTGTTAGAGCAAACATGAAAACCAGGAGACCAGGTGCTTGTGGACCAGGGTGGTAGTGGCAGAGTGCTGAGAAGTGGTCTGATGTGGGATACTTTTTGAAGATAAAATCAGCAGGACTTCTGATAGGAAGACTGTGGGTGTGGAAGGATGAAATGAGTCAAGAGTAATTCTGAGTCCTATTCGCCGGGTTAGAGAAGATGCGGGGAGAATCAAGAGTTCCATTTTGGAAATGGCAAGTATGGGATTCCTATTAGAATTTCAGGGCAGATGTCTAGGAAAAGGTTAAATACCCAAGTTTGGAGCTCAAGGCAGAGACCGGGACAAAAGATACAAAGCAGAAGTCTTCAGCACCTAGATGGCATGTGAAGCAGTGGGACTGGACAAAATCAGTCAGGAACTGGGTAGAGAAACACTAAGAGCTCTGAAGATGAGCTGGGGCAAGTAAGAGAGGTAGAGTAGGAGCAGCTAGCCAGTTAGGGGAGACCCCTGGAAAGGGTGATGTTCCTCCTAACTGATCATGTGATGAAAGTCTACAGAATGGGCAGCCCCAGTGGCCCAGTGGTTTAGCACCGCCTTCGGCCCGGGGTGTGATCCTGGAGACCTGGGATAGAGTCCTGCGTCAGGCTCCCTGTGTAGAGCCTGCTTCTCCCTCTGCCTCTCTCTCTCTCTCTCTCTGTGTGTGTGTGTGTGTGTGTGTCTGTCATGAATAAATACATAAAATCTAGAAAGAAAGAAAGAAAGAAAGAAAGAAAGAAAGAAAGAAAGAAAGAAAGAAAGAAAGAAAGAAAGAAAGAAAGAAGGAAGGAAGGAAGGAAGGAAGGAAGGAAGGAAGGAAGGAAGGAAGGAAGGAAGAATTCTACAGAAGAGGGAATGATGGCCGATGTCAGAACTTCTGAGAAATCACTGGGGATGCAGATGGAGGAATGAGCACTGCATTCAGTGCAGAGGTCATGTGTTGATTGGACAAAGTTTTCAGTGTATTGGAGTGGCTGAGAGCCCCACTGACATGGCCACTGGAAAATAATGAGAAATGCAGCAAGTATGCAAACAACTCTTTTTGGATAGTTTGGTTATGAAGAAAGGTAGAGAAAAGGCAGAGTGTTTGAAGGGGGGTTTGGATTGCAGCGAGCCTTCACTTGTTAAATATCCGGATCTCCTCCCCAGAATCCCCCACCTCCATTCCCCAGTCCCCTCCAGCTAGGTTGGCAGGCCTCTGTCTAATTCTGGCTGAAGGGCTGATAATAGACTATGTGTCACTTCCCAACCAAAGCACAAAGAATCAGGTAGGAGTTCTTCATGCCCCTTTTTCTCTGGCCACACATGACTACTGATATTCAAGATAGTGGAGTCTGCCTGTCAAACAATATTGGACTCACAGTCTGGGAAAGTATTAATTAATCACATGAGATTATCGATATCAAACCATTTTCGCCCTATAAGAGTAGCACTTTCTTATGGTTTAACTTAACAATATACCTTTGTTAAAACCCTGAGATTTGGGGGTCAGTTTGTTAACATAGCATAACATATAATTTGGTAGAGGTGGTCAAAGAATTCTTTAAAATATTACAGTCTGGGGGCCCCTGGGTGGCACAGTAGAGATAAGGAGTACAGGGCCCCAGCAAAGGCCTTTGGAAGAGGCCTTGGGTAAGGTACCATGCACTCTAAGGGAGGGAAGGCACATGGATATGGATGCAGCTGGATGGTGGACATGGAGAACCATTGATGAGATGGTTTTCTTTTGTTGCTGCTAGTTTTCTAGTGAAATAAAGGTCTAGTGAAATAAAGTGAGAGAGTGAGGTTTGAGAGGAAGAGAAAGGCAGGAAAATTTCTTAGAGGGTGGGAAAGAAATTAACCACTACCATGTGTAAGGCTCACTTAAGCTTCCTGGCCTTAAGCTGAAGTAAGACCAGTTAAGCGTAAGTGTCTCTGCTCTTGAACACAGTGAGATACAAAAGTAAGGTATGTGAGTGTTTGGTTCAACCAGGGTGGAGGATTTGTGAGTGAGGAAGGTAGAGGACAAGAGAGACAAAGAAATTGAGGGTAGTCCAAGGGAGGGATTACATTGATAGACTCTAACACCAGCTGGAAAATGAAGAAATAAGGAAGTTGATGGAAAGTGTACAATGGAGGGGCTAATGGCTCAGAAGTCCCTGCTGGGCAATGATTCGGGTTAGGACATGCTTTGTTCTGTCTGTACCAGCTTAATTACATACAAGTTTTAGCTGTGAATGTCAACCTCTATGAGATAATGTTATCTAATTAAATAAAAGTTCGAAAAATTTTGCTTTCCTTAACTTTATCAATCTATTTAGAACTGAAAGCTAAACGGAGAGCCATACATCTGCAACAACGGAATGCCTCATTTTTGGTCTACCACTCTACATTGAAGTGGCATGTAACTATTAAAATATATGTAAAACCATTCTTGGGGCTTTTAGTCTTCCATTAACATAATTTTTTTCATTGCTGTTTTCCAGTCATCATCATGTATATTGAAAATATATTTTTCTTATTGAAAAATATCCTACTCTCCCTTAATTTCATTTTCTTGCTTTCCAGGATACTTACATGAAGAATAGCTTTTCCTCCTTGCAGATGATTCATAGTTAAGGAAAGAATAGAAATATTTTTTATACTCCGACACAGACCCTAAGAGCCCAGAGAAATTCTTCCACATTGATCAAAAGCAGCAGTCTCAATGCAGCTGACAAGGACACCGAAAGCCATCCAACAACAGCTAGCCTATTTATAATTGAAGGCTTTTTATTGAACTATTTTGGGTTCCTGTTATATATTATCTCCACAAAAACCAATCAGATTAAAATGAAATATCACAACGGAACAACAAAACTTGTTTTATTTAGAAAAAAAAGGCAACCTTCCAAACAAACATCCTAATCTCTTAAAGACAATGATAAGGCAATCTGGCAGCTTTCAAAAGTCAAAGTGACTTTTAAGCACTGTTACTTACATGAGCAGAATTTTCTACAGATGTCAATGCAAAATTAAAAAAAAAAAAAAAAGAGCTACCACTTTGAAAAATAAATGTGTAAAACTTTAGAGTTCATACAGGATAAAAAGCTTGTTTTAAACATTTTTAAGATTGAAAGCAAAATCAGACACTGCTTTTTGGAAGTATTTTTAACAAAAAAAAAATAAAAGTAAAAATCAAATAAAGTGCAAATTCAAACACAAAGCAAAAATCAGAAGATTAATTTGGGTAAATCAGATACTGCATGGGTAAACATTTCCTCTGATACCAAAGAACCCAGATGACTAGCTGGACATTATAGGACAACCACTTCAGGTTGTTCTACACAGAAGCAGCAGGGAAAGGTCTGATGTTTGTCTAGGGAAATAGACTAATAAGTCTACTAGAAAAGACACATTAAGAGAATTCCATGAAGTCAAATGGATCTGAGGTCAAGTCCAAAGTGATCAAATAAGAGCTGAAAGATGAGTCAGCTACCAAATATTCAAGGAGACCAATCAAGATTGAAGTCAGAAATATAGATAAGGAGGTTTGTGAACCCAAAGGTGCAGGTAATGAGGAGGTGGGAACCCAAATCAGAGTCTAGTTGGGAATGAGGAAGGTAGGAATAGGCATGAATTGGTGCAAAAAGCTTAATCATCTTGCAAAGAGGAGCTGCTTCTACCTTTTGTTCATGATGACCCATCTGAGCCAGCACATGGCTGGATAAGCTGGGTCATGACGTGGAAAGTAAATAACTCCTTGTGTGGGTTTGGAGAAAAAAACTGGAATTCGAATCTTGGTTCTGCAACTTATGTCCCTGTAATGCTGAGCAAGCTACTTAACTCTTCCAAGCCCCAGTATCTCCAACTATCCTAAGGGAATATGACCTCAAAAGAATTAAAGCAGATTCATGTGGCAATTAAGGTAGATAACATATGTCCAGGTGCCTGATACATGATACAGATACAATAAGTATCTTCTTCCATTAGGCCAATACATACTGAACATGCTTTGCAATTATTTTAACTTACATCAATTATTTTTAAGAACTTCTTTGAGCACAAGTAAGTGCAAAGCAGAGGATCTGTGTTTTCTAGCCTTACAAAAAATAGAGAAGATAGTTGATTTGTTTTATGACATTGAAAATGTGAACTTTTAACAAGAATGATTCTATAAAAAATCTTGTATTGCCTGATCAAACTGTTGGGGTGGAAATGAGACAGGACAGAGGGTAGTAAACAAAGTAAGTAATTATTGCAAACATAGTTAACCTCACATCAAAATCCTTTGTCCATCAAAGGTGCCCATTTCTCCTAACAGAAAAAAGAAAGCATTAAGATATGAAGTTTATTATATTGTACACTTGAAACTAATACAACATGATGTTAATTGCACCTGAATAAAAGATAAAAATAAATTTTAAAAATCTAATCAGAAAAAAACCTAAAAAAAAAATTTTAATTGAAGCTTGAAAAAACAACCTTGTGGGTGAAGGACAGATTCGTGTTCAGAGAGGTCACTGGTCTAAAGGCTGCTATCTAGTCACTAACAGGAGCCTGGCTAAAACCCACATCTCTCCCTGCATGTGTATCTAACATTCACTCATCAAAGGAGCAGCATCAGCATTATTTCTTCAGGGAAGTCTTTCTGAGACCAAAGACTAACTTGTCAGCTCTGGTATATTCTCATATCTCCCTTATTTCTCTTCTCAGTATAGTCATCAAACTTATTGTTACCATGTGTACAATAAGAGCAGTGCAGAACATGGGTTCTGGATTCAAACTGAGTTTGCATCTCATCTCTCCAAATTACTGAACCTATCTAAACCTCCGCAAAGGGAATAGCAGTCCTTACTTCAATGAGACAGGACAATGAAATAAGCCTTTACAACAACGCCAGGTGCAAGAAATATCGACCATTTTTATTTCCAGTCAGTAAGAGTAATTAATTAGGGCAAGGAGTGTTTAATACCAGATGTTTCATACACACATAGTATGGTGCTCCCCAAAATAACACTGGGTGTCTGTACCTTATTGGACACTTAAAATCGAAAATCCAGAAAATTCATATACTTTGAAGGTAGTTGTGATTCTGTTTCTTAAATATAGGCAGTCCTTGCTGCACAGAGTTCCAATTTGCATAGCTTTTTATGGTTTAATTAGATAAGCCCAGTGCCCCAACAAAACAGTTAAAATTTCAGTTAGTATAGTATATCTTCTGTGGTGAAGAAAAATTATTTTCCTTATTTTTAAAAGTATATTGTCTTCTTATTAAGTTATAATAATTTTTATATGTGTTTGATAGCAATATTTTATTTAAAAAATCCGTTAGAAGATACATATTTTGCAGATATTTTTCCTCCCAGTCTGTGGCCTTTTTGTTTTCTTAAGAGTATCCCTCAGGGTTCCTGGCTGGCTCAGTGGGTAGAGCATGTGACTCTTAATCTCAGGGTCGTGAGTTTGAGTCCCCTGCTGAGTATAGAGATTACTTAAAAATGAAATCTTTTTCACACTACATCTGAAAGGAGGTATGTACTTTGTGTTGGCTAGTTGGATTTAAATACAAAAAAGTATTTTAAGAAATAAAATCTTTAAAAAAGTATCTCTTGAAGAGCAAGAATTTTAAGTCCAACTTACCAATTTTTTTCTTCCATAGTTTATACTTTTTGAGTCCAAAGAGAATTTTGCCTAAATTGACATCACTAAGATTTTCTCTTAGTGTTTTATACTTTCCTCATTATGTGTAGGTCCACGATCCATTTCACACTACTTTTGTGTAAACATTGAAGTAAAAGTCAAGGCACTTTTTCCCCCGACATGGATATCCGATTGTTCCAGAACTATTTGCAGAAAGTTTCTTCATTCTCCTTTCTTCATTATCTGAGCACCGTTTTTTGCCAAAATTCAACTGGTTATAAATTTATAGGTCTATTTCAGGATTCTTTATATTGATCCACTGATTATGACAGATTTATCCTTGTGCCAATACCACCTTCTCTTAGTTGGTGTAGGTATATTATAGTCATGAAATTGAGCAGTGTGCATCCTCCAACTTTATTCTTTTTCAAAATTGATTTGGCAGTGCTTTGCATCGTCAAACCAAATTCAGAGTCAACCCGTCAATTTCAACACAGAACACTGCTGAGATTTTTTAATTTGGACTACACTTAACGTAAGGATCAATTTGGGAGTAGTGACATTCTAACAATTTTGCATCTTCTCTCTCATGGGTTTGATATTTATCTCCCCTTATTTAGGTCTTCTTCAATTTATATCACCGATGTTTTTAATTGTCAGTGTATAGATCTTGCACATATTTTGTTAAAACTTGAAGTATTTTGTCTTTGTGTTGCCATTTTTAAATGGTATCGATTTTTGAAATTTCAAATCATTATTACAGGATACACTACTAGTACACAGAAATACAACTGATCTTGCATATTGACCTGGTACCTTGGGATCTACTCAATTTACCTATTAGTTCTAGGAGGGTTTTTCATTTGTTTTTTGCAGATTCTTTTTGATTACTTCAGGTAGATGACATGTTATCTGAGAATAAAGACAGTTTTACTTCTTTCTTCCTGATTTATATGCTTTTTTTTTTCATTTTTAATTGCCCAGGAGCATTAGTATAAAGAAGAATTATAAGTGAGAATGGACATCCTTTTCTTCCCAATCTTAAGGAAAAATCATACAATCTGTCACCATTAAGTACAGTTTTAGCTATAGATTTTTCTTTTTCTAATATTTGCTTTTGATCCTATTTTTCTGAGTTATCCAAAGATGGATGTTAAACCTTGTCAAATGCTTTTTCTGCATCTACTGAGATAATATCATGGTTTTCTTTTTTTAGTTTTTTAATATGGTAAATTATATTGATTTTTTCTTTTTCTTTTTTTTTTTCTTTTTTTTTGAGAGGGAGAGAGTGAGCATGAGTGGCAGGAGAGGCAGAAGGAAAGGGAAAGAGAATCTTAAGCAGGCTCCACACTGAGCCTGGAGTCCATGGGGCCCGATCTCACGACCTGGAGATCATGACCTGAGCTGAAATCAAGAGTCACACACTTAGCTGACTGAGCCATCCAGGTGCCCCTACATTGATTTTTGAATGTTGAACCAACTTTGCATTCCTTGGATAAGTCCCACTTGGCCATGATGTGTTATTCTTTTTATATATATTTTGATGAGGAATTTTTCCGTCTATAATTTTCTTCCCATAAATTGTTCAGTTTGGGCATCAAGGTCCTGATAAGTTTATATGCTGAGAAGTGATTCTCTTCTTCTATTTTTTGAAAGAGTTCATGTATTGAATGGTATTATTTCTTCCTAAAATGTTTGATAGAATTCACTAGTGTAGTCATCTGGTCTAAAGTGTACTTGTTTATTCATTTGTTATTTCTGGGCTAATTCCATAAAAAGGTTCTACAAGCAGTTGTTTATGATTCTTCTTTCCAGGGAAACTGGCATAGAGATTGCCAAATACATATTTATGAAAGCAAAAAATAAAATGTTACCTGGCTTATTTTTTTAATTCACTTAAAAATATTTTGCGTGTGATCAGAAAATATAGGTGGTAACTTATATATGTATATATAATATATAATATATAATTAATTTGGATATCAGATCATATTAAAGACTATTTTATAAATACTAACATTATAAAAAGGATTGGTATACGTTAATTATGTACAGTTAAGTGTAAATATTCAGCACATTGACAAATGTTCTTCATTTAATTAGGTGATTAGTGAGACAACCTAAGTTATGAGAACAAATCAAAATATTATCTAATTACAAATATTCAAAACAGTGGCTGAAATACTTGATGGGAAGATGTGTGAAGCTAAAAAGAACAAAAGTTATTTAACTGAAAAAGATTACAAAATGTTTTCCCAAGTAACTTTCTCCTTTCCTTCTTGAAAGATCTGATCAAAGCCAACATCAGACTCCTTTCATGCTCCTGCAAATCTCTGCTCATGTGATTTTTAAAAATCTAAGATTTCCCCAAGAATTGTCTATCAAAAGTTGTGCTATTTCTAGTTTCTGAGTGGTAAGGACTGGGTCTCTAGCATTGGCCAATTTTGACTTGGTTTTATTCCCAAGGTCTTACAGAGTATTTAAAAAAAACAAACAAACACTGATCTTCACATCTGGATTTTTGATTAAAATGCTGTCTAATTCCTTAGCCATATAAGGCACATTTTAAAAAGATGGCACAGGGCAGTTAAAAATCATGCCAAAACACTCTAACTGGAAACTTTTATAGTATTTTATTTTCAGTTTATAACCTAATAAATGCAGATAACATGGAACTTCTAAAGATCCTGCCAAATATAGTCCACTGACCCTGGGTGAGCTCTTTATCTAATTTGAGCTGATACTATGTTGGGGCTATTTTATTCTCAGTTAAATTGTACAGGAAATAGACTAACCTGTAATTTTTTTTAAAATCTATGTTAAAATACATTGTGACTCTTTAGGTCTTAGTCAACAATGTTATCTTTTCTTTGTATTAAATGTATTTAATACATTTCTAGTGCACAGTTAACTTGAATATGAAGTTCAACTGAATTATACTAGTGATATGGCAA
The DNA here is from genome assembly GCF_048164855.1 of Canis lupus baileyi. Lineage (NCBI taxonomy): Eukaryota > Metazoa > Chordata > Mammalia > Carnivora > Canidae > Canis > Canis lupus. The sequence continues at coordinate 46,286,990 of NC_132853.1, forward strand.
TTTGCAAAATAATCCAGAGATTCAGATCCTAATGTGATATACAATGAAAGAATTACACATTTAGTTTTCCTTCACTAAACGTTGTTCTAAATGTACACATGCATTTACTTTGCATAAATCAGATAGTCATTTAAATCCTGTTTAAGCTTTTTTGTTAAAATTAGCCAACACTTCATTGCAGATCAAAAGTCACATATTTGAAGGCAATGTCAAAAATCTTAAACAGTTTCAGCTCTTTAGAAATAGAAAATGAACGAGAGAGAAGCTAAGTAGCATGTGCATACTCACTCTTCTTCTTCCTTGCTACTTTTCTAACATCCTTTCTCGGTGTTCAGTTCCAAGGGATAAAATTATCATCAGAAGTAAAACTTAAAAATCTCTCAGGAAGTACAACAAATAAGGCAAATGCTTAGCAAATCTCAATTTTGTTAACTGTCTCCCCAAAGTTAATACTGTGGGACTATTTTATAACAAGACTATTCTGGGACATCCCTATTTAATCTTTATATGGTTTGAGACTGAATGATTCCTACTCCAGAGAAAATACTGTTGCAATAAGGTTTTGGTTATTTAGCACAGTAGCAGTGGACTAGCAGGGATTCAATTTTTGTTCATGTAAATACTATCTGGTTGGTAATTTGCTTGATCCCAAAATAACTTCATGAACCTTCTAAGGACTTCTGGAGATCAGATTGACTTCTTATAACGTTATATCTCATGGTAACAGTTTCTCCATTTTTAGAAAAGTTGAAATCAATATAATACCTACTACTCACCCCCTCCATTTTAAGAAAATACTGAATAAAAATGTCATGTTCCATGAGATTGTTGTTGAGGATGTTAACCACATCATATACTGATTTCTTTGTGAGAGCCTCTAGGAAATTTTTCTCCAAAGATTTCAATTCCGGGATCCCTGGGTGGCGCAGCGGTTTAGCGCCTGCCTTTGGCCCAGGGCATGATCCTGGAGACCCGGGATCGAATCCCACGTCGGGCTCCCGGTGCATGGAGCCTGTTTCTCTCTCTGCCTGTGTCTCTGCCTCTCTCCCTCTCTCTGTGTGGCTATCATAAATAAATAAACTTAAAAAAAAAAAAAGTTCTCTCCTTTCTTTAAAAAAAAAAAAAAAAAGATTTCAATTCCAGGAATTTGAACTAATTATTTTTTAGAAGATTTTTTTATTTAATATTTGACAGAAAGAGAAAGACAGAGTACAAGCAGGCAGAGCAGAAGGCAGAGGAAGAGGGAGAAGCAGTCTCCCCGATGAGCAGGGAGCCCGACATGGGATCAACTTGAGCAGAAGGCAGACGCTTCACTGACTGAGCCACCCAGGTGCCCCAGAACTTGAACTAATTAATTTTTAAAGTCTGGTTGCACCGAATCTTGTTCTAATTATGATGCTCTCTTTTCCATTTGTTCTTGGAAAATGCAGAGTCAAATTGAGGTCATTCTCTAGGTATATAAACCCTTGTACCATGCATTGTTTTTTCACAAGCCTTACCTCTGCTTTCATCTTATTTTTTTCTTTTATTTTCCTCTAAAGTTGATTCCTTACTCTAAAAAAACTTACATTTAAAAAGTCACCTTGAGGGATCCCTGGGTGGCGCAGCGGTTTAGCGCCTGCCTTTGGCCCAGGGCGTGATCCTGGAGACCCGGGATCGAATCCCACGTCGGGCTCCCAGTGCATGGAGCCTGCTTCTCCCTCTGCCTATGTCTCTGCCTCTCTCTCTCACTGTGTGCCTATCATAAATAAATAAAATAAAATAATTTAAAAAAAAATAAAAAATAAAAAGTCACCTTGACTTCCAGTATTTTCTCTCCTAAAGATATGAAAAACTAAAAATTAAAAAAAAAAAACCACCCTCTGCTTAAGTTAAAGCCAGAAAATGCCACAACTTCAAAGGAACTGAGTAAAAAAAGATAATAATAGTGTTGCAGGCAAGATTACCAATAGATGACAAAATTAGTGGATGCAAGTCTGAGGAGAAGCAGAATATTTTCATAGTCTCAAAGTATCTCAAGATATTTTTACATATTACAAAGGAGAAAAGATGACTTTACAGCAGAGAAACCTGACAGATACCACCTTCACCAAGTGATCAATGTCAATGTCACCAGTAATAAGACATTTCGGTATCATGCACCCCTTGATATAATGCATTTGAGAAAGGCACACCATTTCCGTAGCATTCTTGCCAAAAACGCATTACGTTAGCGTAATCACAAAAAAGCATCAGACAAACCCAAAGTGAGGAACAGTCTACAAGATAACTAATACTCTTCAAAAATGTCAAGGTCAAGAAAGAAAAGGGAAGATTGAGGAACTGTCATAGACTGGAGAGGACTAAAAGTTGAGCAAGTAAATGTGGTGGGAGATCCCAGAACAACAAAAAAGGAGCATTAGTGAAAAAACTGGTGTAATTCAAATAAGGCCTACAGTTATTTACCAAAATAAATGCAGGTTGCCAATGTTAAAAAGTTATTTTATTAATGTGAATCTCCTCATTTTATTGGTTGCAATGTAGATAAATAACATGTTGACATGGGGGAAGCCGGGTGAAGAGTGCATGGGAATTCTCTGCACTATTTTTGCAACTTTTCAGTAAGTGTAAATAAAAAGTTTTAATATGGAAAAGTTTCAAAAAGTCACCGTCCATCTTTTTTATAAGTAAGCTTTTCCTAATTACTGTTTGACATTCTCTCAATTCATTCTAAACTCATGGCTTCCCATTTTATCCCCTTGGACTGCCTCAGAAAATTCTTCATATCTAGTGCCAATCCAAATATTGTACTTCAAGGGCCACCTCCTCCATAAAACATCCTCTGAATACGACAGACCTTCTCAGATTTCCCAGCATTGTACCCTAATCTAGAATTTATTATACAGAGTTATATAGTTTTAAAAGCTCTTTCGTGCTTGTATTTCTCATTATCACTATAACAATAAAAGCTTCCAGAAAGCAGGGACACAGTTACATTCCTTTTTGGGACTTAGCACTGAGCTAAGTATATAGTAAATGCTTGTTAATATATGTTGACTCATTTACCCACAAGTTAATAAGGAAACTAGAGATTTGGAAGTTCATATCACCCATTTACTCCCTCTTTGTGCTATTTGACACCAAATATAGGACAAAAAGGACCATCCGTTATAAACTATGTATGGCAATTCTAATAATTTCTTGGTCTCAGGAAGTCTCTAAAATGGATGATACTTCTTTCAATCTAACAAAATAGTCTGGGTTGAATAAACGCCATCATCCATGTTAGAATTGCAATAATTAATAGAATTATAGGCCTGAATTATAACTCTTTAAAAGCTCATTTAAAGACTCGTTAAAATCCCTCATTCAATAATAACACGAAATGTATAGTAACATAAGCAACTGTCACAAATATGATTCAAAGATATTGATGTTTTATGAGATATTTTCCATGACCCAGGGTTGCTTCCTTAGAGTATCCCTAGGATGTCTACTGATCTGTTAAATTCATGCAGTGGGAACAAATGTCCATTTTCTTTGCCAAGTAAATACCATAGATGAATATTAAAAATACTTCTGTTAGCCAAAACTCACATCTGCACACACTTAAAAATGTAGCTTTTCTTTTTTCAATAACAATGTGTAATACATTCTGGAAAATACAAAAAATATTATATAATACTCTACACCTGGCTGGTTAACTAGCATTTTAGTCATAAGTGCAATGATACATACAGCCTATATTATTATTGGAGTCAATTTGTGTATTTTTAATTCTGGACCCATGTATATGTATGTTACCCATTAGTAACTTTTTTTGGCATATATCTCAGGTATATCTATAAAGAGAAGGCTCTCTCATTCTTCCTATCTGTTAACAGATCTATATATGTATGAGATACACACACACACACACACACACACACACGTATGAGATATATATCCCAAAAAGTTACTTGTGAGTTGGTTGTAAATCAAAACATAAAGTTCAAAATACACTCTAATGATGTAATGAACCAGTTAAAAATGTTTTTAAGGGGAAAAAAGAAAAAAAATATTTTTAAGGGGAATGCAATTTCAAACATGGAAGTTAAAGAGATTCCACATCCTACATGCATTTTCTCATTGGTGTGATCTCATTTGATTCTTAAGATAGGTTTGTTTCGAGAAGCCATTTTCCAAAATTCACCAGTCAAGTAAAATAATTGTGCTAGTTAGAGTACTGAGAAATAAAACATCTTGATGAAAAAAAAAAAAAAAAAAAAAAAAAAAAAAAAAAAATAAAACATCTTGATGGCTTCATTAAAAAAAATTCTCACAAGTAAAACTATTAAATAATAGGTACTTACCTGAGTATATAGAAATCCCAAAGAATCGATAAAAAGAGAGGCTAGAACTAGTAGTTTAGAAAGGTCACAGGATACAAGATTAATATAGAAAAGTCTATTTGTATTTCTAACATTAGCAACAAATAATTGGGTATTCAAGTTAAAAACATTAAATGATTAGATGTAAGTCTAACAAAATAAATGCCACATCTATATGCTAAGAACTATAAAGACTGATGAAAGAAATGAAAGAAAACCTAAATAAACAGCAAAGATGTTCTATGGTCGGGCAGCCTGGGTGGCTCAGCGGTTTAGCACCACCTTCAGCCCAGGGCATGATCCTGGAGACCTGGGATCAAGTCCCGCATTGGGCTCCCTGCGTGGAGCCTGCTTCTCCCTCTGCCTGTGTCTCTGCCTCTCTCTGTCTCTGTGTCTCTCATGAATGAATAAATAAAATCTTTAAAAAAAAATGTTCTATGGTCATGGATTGGAAGACTCATTATAATTAAGATTCCATTTCTTTCCAAACTGAGAAATAGATACTACACAGTTTTTTAAAAATCCCAGCAGGATTTTGTATAGACATTACTATGCTGATTCTAAGAAAAGCAAAGGAACTACTGCAGGCAAAACAATTTTGAAAAAGAACAAAGTCGGACAACTCATACCACCTGTCTCCTAGACTGACTAGAAGACTACAATCATTAAGACACTGTGTGGGGCACCTGTGAGGTGAGGGGCTCAGTCAGTTCAGCATCTGATTCTTGGTTTCAGCTCAGGTTATGATTTCAGAGTCCTGAGATCCAGTCCTGCATCGGGCTCCATGCTCAGCATGGATTCTGCTTGAGAGTCTTTCCCCCTCCCTCTCCCTCCCCCTCTGCTACTTCTCTGCCCTGCTCGCGAGCCCTCTCTCTAAAACAAACAAACAAACAAATAAAATATTTTTAAAAAACCCACTGTGGCATTATTAGATGAGAACAGTTACGTATAGTATATAAATTGTACAAAATTAGAAAGTCCAGTAGCACACTACATATTTATGGTCAACTGATTTTCAAAAAGCGGCAAATGCCATTTAACAGAGATAGTTTTTTAAATAAATAATGCTGAAACAACTGAATCTCAATCTGTACCTTGTACCATTCATAAAATCTGACTCAAAATGGACGACAGATCTAAATATAAAACTTAAAACTTCTAGAAGAAAATAGGAGAACATCTTTGTGACTTTAGGCTAAGCACAGATTTCTTAGCTATGACACCAAAAGCATGATCTATAAAAGAACAAACTGATAAATTGGACTTCATAAAAAATTAGGAATCCCTACTCTCTGAAAGACATTGCTAAAAGATGAGAAGTTAAGCCACTGACTGTGAAAAGTGTTTGCAAATCATATCTTTTATAAAGGATTTGTATCCAGATTATAAAAAGAACTATCAAAATTCAATAAAAAGAAAAAAAAAAACAAAACAAAACTGGGGCAGCCTGAGTGGCTCAGCGGTTTAGCACCACCTTCAGCCCAGGACCTGGAGACCCAGGATCGAGTCCCATGTCCGGCTTCCTGCATGGAGCCTGCTTCTTCCTCTGCCTGTCTCTCTCTCTCTCTCTCTCTCTCTCTGTCTCTCATGAATAAATAAAATCTTTAAAAAAGAAAAAACTGGATACAAAATTGGATAAACATTCAGATAGTTTACCAAGAAAGATACTCAAATGATACATACATGAAAAGATGTTCAACATTATTAGTTATTATAGGGAAATACACATGCAATGAGATACACCTGTTAGGAAGGCTAAAATGATGTCACAAATTCAACAGTTATCAGGTGCTGGTGAGGATACAGAGCTACTAGAACTTATATGTATTTTTGATGGAAATGCAAAATGATATAGCCAATTTGGAAAACAGTTTGGAGTTTCTAAAGCTTAAAGATAGAGTACATACAATCCCACTCTTTGTTATTTACCCAAGTGGAATGAAAAATTTATGTTCACACAAAACCCTTATCTGAATGTTTAACCACCCAAATATTTCTCCATGGAGAATGGACAAACTTTGGTACATCCATCCAATGGAACATTATTGATAATAAAAAAGAAAGGACTATTGCTACACATAAGAACATGAATGAATCTCAAATGCATTACACTAAAGGGAAAGAAACCAGATTGAAAAGGCTACATACTGAATGATTCATTTATATGATATTCCAGAAAAGGCAAATCTAATAGTCACGGAAAATAGTGGTTTCCAGGAATCAGAGTAAGAGGAAGTGGGATTGACACAAAGGGCCTAGAGGAGTATTTGAGGTGATGGAATAGTTGTTTATCTTGATTGTGGTGATGGCTTGTCAATGTTGCATAACTGATCATCGTTTGTATGAAAATTATATCTTGATTAAAAATGTTTTAAAAAGAAGATTTCTGATAAAAGAAAGAGCCTGATTCCTTCTGGAGTTGGTGTAAGAAGGAATAAGGCAAGGGCAGGTAACATTTTTGAATGAGGATGATGAGTTCCCCAGGTCTTCCAGGCAGAGAGAAAAAACACATGTAAAACCATGAAAGGAGAATGCTTACAGCCTATCTGGGGGAAAAGGGAGTCTTCTGGGGTGAGCACAGCACAGATTGTGTCTGTGGTGGGGGTGACAGTTAAGAAAGGTAGAAGATGATACCGCTTCATACTCATTATGATGGCAATCATAAAGAGAAAACAAACAAACCAAAATCAAGTGTTGGCAATGATGTGGAGAAATTGGAACCCTTGTGTACTGCTGGTGGGAATGTAAATGGTGCACCAGATATGATAAATAGCATGGAGAATTCCTCAAAAAAGTAAAAATAGAATTACCATATAGTCCAGCAATTCCATACTAGATATTATACCCAAAATAACTGAAGGCAGAAGCTCAGATTGATATTTGCACACCCATATTCAAAGGAGAATTAGTCACAATAGCCAAAAAGTAGAAGCAACCCAACTGTCCATGGGGGAGATGAATAGATAAAATGTGGTGTATACAAACAATGGAATATATTCAGCCTTTTTTAAAAAAAGGAAACTCTGACACAGGCTACAACATGGATAAACGTTGAAGACATGATGCTAAGTGAAATATGGCAGTCACGAAAAGATAAATACTGTTTGATTCCAGTCACATGAGGTACCTAGAGCCATCAAATACATAGAAACAATGTAGAACCCTGGTTGCCAGGGGCCAGGGTTGGGGAGAGAAATAAGGAGTTAGTGTTTCATGGGGACAGTTCAGGTTTTACAAGATGAAAGAATTCTGGAGATGGTGGTGATGGTTTCACAACAATTTAAATGTACTTAATGGCACTGAACTGTACATTGAAAAATTATATTAATTAAAATAAATGAGAAGAAAAAAAGGGGAAAGGTAGGAGAGGAGAAATGCAATTATGCACATCCCTGGCCAGGAAGCTCAGGAGCTGTGGCAACTTCACTTTGCTGTGGGTAATGACACTTTGCAGGCTTGTAAACAAGAGAGGGAAATGCCATTAGCTCACACTTTACCTTTCCACAAGGTCCTGCCCGGTCCCTACCCTTCCACCCAGACTTCTTGGGAGTTTTTCAAGGCATGCTGGCCAACAGATCCAGACAATGGCTCTGATTTCAGTTCACTGTAATCACAGGGTCCTTTGTCCCATTATCCTTGCCCCCATTAGAGGGTATCTCTCTGAAGGGAGAGGCTGTTTTTATACTGCCAGTGCCTAAACCAGCCCAGCCACAAGATTTTTTTTTCCCTTTTTAAAAAGTAAGCTGTGCTGCCCAACATGGAACTCAACTGAGCTCACAACCCTGAGATCAGGAGTTGCATGCTCTACCCACTGAGCCAGCTCAGCGCCCCTGAGATCTGTGTTTTTTAGAAAGATCCCTGTCTCAGGCAGAGAGTGTCTCAATCTTACCTTCTTCTCTTTGAGGCCAGATGGTCCTGTGTCCCTCAGGGGCCTCAGACTACCAGCCTGCTCTGCCTCGGGGCCACTATGAGCTTCTCCTTTCCTCCCTATCAGACCCTGAGCTGGGCTTTTCTGGGAGGCGAGTGATCTGAAATCAGGGAAGCCCACATTTCCTTCGGCATTCATTAAGGTTGCAGAAGCAAAAATGAGAGCCCTATGAGCAGGCTGACGTCAGGCAGGCAAAATTTCTGCTTTTTTCTGAAGCTAATGAGGGCACAGCTTCCCTGCCCTGATAGGAAGATGACCTGGGCCAGGGGCAGGAGCATCAGAGAACATCCCAACCTCACCGGCATGGCTGAGGAGGGGCTGGTGACATCACAATCACACTGTTTGGTTTCTGACAGCAGCTAATGTAATACTAGGCCTGAAGGGTTAGGACATTATTTTCTTTGTGACTCTGGTCTCTCAGGGCAGAATGGGGAAGCAGGTTGAAGATGTCCTAGGGCTCGGGGCAGGGCAACAATATAACCAGGGGGTGATTTGTATGTCCCTGTTAGGACTACGACATGGTTAGAACAGAGAACATTTAGAAAAACTGAACAATACAATTTAAAAATCACTTATAATCCCATTCCACAGAGAAATGAACTAGCATATTTGCATTTTTCCGGTGTGTAAATGTATCTATGACTTCCTTTTTTCTTGGTCTCACATCCCAAATCAAATTTGTCAAGAAGCTGTGTTGGCTCCATCTTTAAAATATATTCAGAATCTGACCACCTCCACTGGCGCCACTCTGCTCCAGGCCCCCATAATCTCTCCCTTGGAGTACCACAGCGCCCTTCTAATGGGTTTCCCACCTTTGTCCTCACGCTGCCAGAATGATCTTTTCAAGTCTAAGTTGGATCATATCACTCCTTGGCACAATGCCCTGATGTTCTTCCATTACTCTGAGTTAAAGTCCTTACAACTGCCTCAAAAGCCCTATGTGCTCAGGACCCTTGGGATTCCTCAAAATTCATTTCCTACTCTCTCTCCCTATCTACTTTCTTCTCCCCATGCTGGCTTTCCTGCTGGTCCTTAACCATGCCAGCCATGCTCTTGTTTGGTCTTTGCACTGGCTGTTCACTCCATTAGAAATGTTTTCCTCCAGATAATCCACATGGCTGATTCAACTCCTTTGCTGACCTCAACGAGGCCAACTCTGATCACACCATTTAAATGGCCCCAACTCTGGTACTCCAGTCTCCTTTACTCTTTTCTATCATTTCTCTTTCAGTAGCACTTAGACACTTTTTAAAAATTCTATGTACATTAATTATGTGGCATGTTAACTGCTTGTTATTTGTCTCTCTTGCTAGAATGTGAACTCTGAGGAGACAGGAATATCTGCCTACACCAAGTGTCTAGGACTGCTATACACGAAATTGGCACCAAATGCTGAAAGTGTTAAGAGTGTGCCATTGTCTGCTAACTGTCCCTCAGCATCCATTCTTCTTCTATTTCTTTGTTTATTGACTTCTTTATTAATTTTAATTCCAGTGTCATTAACATAGTGTTGTATTAATTTTAGGTGTACAGTAGACTTATTCAACACTTCCATACTGCCCAGTGTTCATCATGACAAGTGCATTCCTTAATCTCCATGTTTTACCCATCCCCCTATTCCTGTCCCCTCTGGTAACCATCAATTTGTTCTCTATAGTTGAGTCTGTTTCTTGGTTTCTCTCTCTTATTCTAACTTTGCTTGTTTTGTTTCTTAAAGTCCACATTTTAGTGAAATAATATGGTATTTGTGTTTCTCTCACTTTTTTTTTTCTATAGCTCCATCCATATTGTTGCAAATGGCAAGATTTCATTTTTTTTTAAAGATTTTATTTACTTATGCATGAGACACAGAGAGAGAGAGGCAGAGACACAGGCAGAGGGAGAAGCAGGCTCCATGCAGGGAGCCTGATGAGGGATCTGATTCCGGGACTCCAGGATCATGCCCTGAGCTGAAGGCAGATGCCCAACCACTGAGCCATCCAGGCATGCCTGATTTCCATTCTTTTTATGGCTGAATAATATTCCATTGTATATATACCACATCTTCTTTCTTCATTCATCTATTGATGGATACTTGGACTGCTTCCATATCTTGGCAATTGTAATAATGCTGCTATAAACACAGGAGTGCATGTATTCCCTTGAATTCATGTTTTTGTATTTTGGGATGAAATACCAGATAGTATGACTACTGGATCATAGGGTAGTCCTATTTTTAACTTTCTGAGTACCCACCATACTGTCTTCCACAGTGGCTGCACAAGTTTGCATTCCCACCAATAGTGCACCAGGGTTCCCCTTTATCCACATCCTCACCAACACCTGTTTCTTGTGTATTTTATTTTAGCAGGTGGGATTTTGACAGGTGGGAGATGCCTGTGCTCTTTTCTAGGATTTTTATGCTTTCAGGTCAATCTATTTTTTAAAAAGATTTTATTTATTCATTTGAGAGAGAGAGAGCACGTGTGAGCTGGGGGAGGGGCAGAGGGAATCTTAAGTGGAATCTCCAGTAGACTCCACACTGAACAAAGAGCCCAATGCAGGACTCAATATCATGACCCTGAGATCATGACCTAAGCTGAAATCATGAGTCAATGCTTAACTGACTGAATCACCCAGGTGCTCCTCAGGTCAATTCATTTTGAGTTTATTTTCGTGTATGGTGTAAGAAAGCGATCCAATTTCTTCTTTTGCATATAGCTGACCAGTTTTCCCAACACTGGGAAGAGACTGTCTTTTTCCCATTTGATATTCTTTCCTCCTTTGTTGAAGATTAATTAACCATATGATTGTGAGTTTATTTCTGGTTTTTTTATTCTGTTCTTTTGATCCATGTGTCCATTTCTGTGTTAGTACTATACTGTTTTGATTAGTATAGATTTGTAATATAACTTGAAGTCTGAAACTGTGATACCTCCAGCTTTGCTCTTCTTTTTCAAAACTGCTTTGGCTATTCAGGCCTTTTGTGGTTTCATATAAACTTCAGGGTTTTTTGTTCTAGTTCTGCGGAAAATGCTGTTATTTGGTAAGGATTGCATTAAATCTGTAGATTGCTTTGGGAAGTATAGACATTTTAATGATATTTGGTCTTCCAATCTATGAACATGGAATGTCTTTCCATTTCTTTGTGTCATCTTCAATTTTTTTCATCAGTGTTCTATAGTTTTCTGAGCAGAGGTATTTCACTTTTTTGGTTAGGCTTATTCCTAGGTATCTTATTTTTGGTCCAGTTGTAAATGGGATTAAATTCTTAATTTCTCTTCCTGCTGCTTCATTATTAATATATAGAAATGTAACAGATTTCTGAGATTAAACTGTTCTCAGAGGGATACCTTTTTTGGGTTTTGGTATTTATGTTATGCTAACGAAGAATAGACTACCACATCAAAAGAGATGAATATTTTAGAAGTCCACAATATAGATAACTAAAGGCTTTCAGGCAGGTTGTACCAATTTATGTTCTAACTAATAATATTTTGGAGTATCTATTCATTACACCTTTGGTATTTGGTATTATTAATTAAAAGTGATGCCAGTATCATTTAAAATAATTTGTTTATTCAATACATGAAAAATAGTATCTTATCTTAATTAGTATTTCCCTTGATTGCTTGTGAGGATAAAGAGGTATATTTAAACCAACTGTAGTTTTTCTGGTCATATACTTTATTTTTACTGGGTCCCATAATGTATTCAATTTAGTAAATTAATTGACCATTTTCAATTATTATTATTTTTTAAAATTTACTTATTTGAGAGAGAGAAAGAGAAAGAGAAAGAGAGAGAGAGAGAGTACACGGGAGCAGGGAGCAAAGGCAGAGGAAGAGGGAGAAGCAAACTCCCCGCTGAATAGGGAGCCTGACTCTGGCCCTTCCTGGGATCATGACCTGTGCCAAAGGCAGCTGCTTAACTGACTGAGCCACCCAGGTGCTCCATTCGATTATTAATTTAATCCTCACAATACTGAATTAGGAAACCCCATACCACAGGGAATAATTGCCTCCCTTCCATTATGAACAATGATTAGACTGACACTTGACTCTCAGCCCAGAGCTCTTCCAATGTGCCATGCCCTCTGACCCCTCTGTGACATCAGACACTCTGTGCCTAACACCGAACGCCCATCAATCAGCTCACCCTCTGCCCTCCCTTCCTAGAAAATCTCTAAACAAAACAGGCAGGAATACGGACAGTGAGGCTCTGCTTCTTTATTCCAATCTAAGTCTGCTAACAAATGGAAAATACTTTCATTCTAAGTTCATCAAATGCTACTGAAATGTTGGCATGGTATAGAAAAAAATATCAGATGAAGGCTAGTCCGGATATTAAAATAATTAGAGTCTAGTTACATATAATCTAAGTTCAGTATTACTTTCAAAAAGGCACTCATTTAAAATATATGTAGTCAGCATTATGATGTTCAATAATTAAATTATAGGATATATAAAAGAGAAAGGATACCTCCTTTACATAAAAAGCACATAGGGTGATCACAGAGCTTAACATGCAAGTTAGGACATGTTTAAGAGTGGAAGAGGTGGGGAATGTTAAATCACTCAGGATCCTGGAACAACAGGTGCAAACTGGGACCTTCCCAGGCAAGTTGGGACGTATAGGCCCCCCACTTCTGGTAAACCATTGAGACAGTGCCATAAAATATTCTTTCTGTTCTTATTTGTAATCACTTCATCATTGTTGAAGATACTAATGGAATACATATTTATTTTATTTTATTTTCTTCCATGTTATGAAAAAATGATTCACTGCCAATAAGACTCCTATAGGTTTGGCTATGAAGCCGAAAAGGATTGAAAGCTTTGTACAATTATCACTGCTAATCTGAAACACACACATGAATGCACACACACAACACATACCAAAGAAACTCACAAAAACCAAAATGAACACACATACAAGTGTGTGTACCTTTGGGCACAAATACCTGCTTATTTTACTCTCAGTTCTCTCAGTTGGGATATCAATCTCTGAAGAAGCCAAATAAATTGTTCGTTTTCAACAGCTTCTCAAGTCAAAATACCATCTTTTGCTACCCTGACCTAAGATAACTTCCCTTTATTCTAGGTAGAAATTTTCTCCCTTAAGAAAACCCTAAAGGATAAAACCAACAACTTCTGGTGAATGGCAGGACTTACATTTATAATGATGCCATTAGAATATTAGAAAGTTAGGTCAGAGAAAGGCAAGGGAGGGCTGACCTTATAAATTGTAAATATTTACTTTAAAAATAAATTTACACTTCTAGATTTTATTATGAAATAGCCTTAACATAGACTATACTGCTTTAAATTTTCTGTAAGTAAAACATAGCTATCTAAGCCTAGGAAACTCAACTTTGAAGTTAAGCTATTGATCTGCTCTCCCAGATTGCCAGGAAATAAAAGTGCTTTTTAATATGCAGCAAAGAGGCAGAGGGAGAATCAGCAAAAGATTCTCTGGGAAACAGCGAGAGCTGCATTCAGTAGGGAGTGCCCATTGCTCTCTGCATTGAGCTCCGCAGCCCTGCATTCAGGTCGGGATGGTAAAAGCTTGACAATGTAAATATCCAATAGGGGCTCTTTTTGTTTAATAAACAGACACCCCAGACATTATTCCAGCATTTATTTAGTAGAATCATTGTGAAACAGGTGCCTCACATCAGAACCACAAAAAGTAGGAGAGAGCTGGGGATAGATGCAAAACTGTGTCTCTAAGAAACACACAATTCCTCCTGTTACATAGGAGATACATAAACTGATTTAACTAAAATATTTGGTTTGAGGGGGATTCCTGGGTGGCTCAGCAGTTTAGCTCCTGCCTCAGCCCAGGGCATGGTCCTGGAGTCCCGGGATCAAGTCGCACATCGGGCTCCCTGCATGGAGCCTGCTTTTCCCTCTGCCTGTGTCTCTGCCTCTCTCTATGTGTCTCTCATAAATAAACAAATAAAATCTTTAAAATAAATAAAATAAAATAAAATAAAATATTTGGTTTTGACTGCTTTGTAGATATTGTCAAAATGACAAAAAAAGTCTTAGCTTTGGTATGAAACAAGGCCATAGCCGCTTTCACCACTCCAAGAAGGTTTACAGTGGAGGTACTCTGAAGACACTTTAAAATTCTAAACCTTGATATAAATGAACACCAGTTCATCACATTCAAATTATGTACACACTCATGGTTTTCCAAATTGTCATTTGTGCATGTTTTTCTTTTGTGAATCAATTTACTGTTATTTTGAGATGTATCACTGTGGTCCATTCTATCAAGCTGCAGTCACAGGCAAATGCCAACTAGAAATTCATCAACATTTGTGAAATTATATAAAAATGAGATGGATGTTGTTTGTCAATCAATTTTTGTAAGTCTGAACTGTTTGAGGATAATATTTAATTTAAAATTTTAAGGATATAAAACTTCATATTTTTAGCAAAGGAAAAAGTCAGGGAAAAGATCAAAGCAAAGGGAACAGAATTGAGATTAGAAATCCATTTTAAGCCAAAATGACAATGTCTTCATAAGTTAATATTAATCCTTTAATTATAAATTTCAAAGGTTTAAGTAGTTTCTATGACCTTAGCTTTGAATAATTATGCCATATGGAGCTTTTCTTAAATTTGAAAAAGATGCTGAATTGTTGCTCAAAGCCTTTTAATGACTTCAGGTTGGCACAATTCCAGTATAATCCTTCAGACACTATTAAAATTACAGACCAGGAACCCAAGCTGGTAAATGCTATGTCAGTTTCACAAGTGCTTTCTACTCAGTAGAGTACGGTGTGGAAAATGTTTGATGTGCTCCTATATTTTTAAATATTTAATTTTTAATATGTTTTCAAATTTTGTGAAGCTTACAATAACTACTTATAGTAGAGAATTCACAAAGGAAATGATGGATGAATTTACACTAAACACAAATAAGATCTTTTGTGTATCATAAAGTTAAATGATAATAAAAGGCAAGCACCAAAAATATCTGCCACAAAGGTAAGAATTTTTTCATCCTGTAAGGCGATAAGAAAAACATTAGAACACTAACAGAAGAGGGATCCCTGGGTGGCGCAGCGGTTTGGCGCCTGCCTTTGGCCCAGGGCGCGATCCTGGAGACCCGGGATCGAATCCCACATCGGGCTCCCAGTGCATGGAGCCTGCTTCTCCCTCTGCCTGTGTCTCTGCCTCTCTCTCTCTCTCTCTCTGTGACTATCATAAAAAATTAAAAAAAATATTAAAACGTAAATTAAGAACAACAAATTATTTTTAAGAAAAAAATACCAAAAATTAAAGAAAAGTATTAGTGGTAAGGATTGGCTAGATAAAATGGATATTCTGTTGTGGAAAATATAAAATAGTACAACTTTTCGGAAAAGCGATCTGACCCTCTAATTCTATTGGGATCTTAACCTAAGACAAAAACAATGGAAATGTTGACAAAAATATACATATGAAGATGTTCATCTCTGCATCAATGTAGGCAATTTTTTAAAAGCTAAATGTTTAAAAATAAGAGAATACTCCAATACACTATGCTGCATCCATAAAATGGAATATCATGAAACAACGAACACTATATTTTCAAAGAATCTCCAATGACATTGGAATATTCTTTGTATGACTTTTCAAAAAAGCAAAACACTGCACTGTTTATTTAGTGTGATCTCAGTCTGCTAAACTCACATAGCAATTTTACACATACATTAAATTATCACTATTGGTTATCTCTAGTTGGTGGTAGTAACAGGAAATTTTACACTTCTCTGTTTCCCATATTTTCTAAAATAGCTTCTTATTTCAAGAAAGGTTATTTAAAAAATAACTGAGTAGATTTCTGAAACAATGGTAAATTATAAATACCAAAGTTTTAATCAAACTTCTGAAAATGACCCACTACCATCACCTAGTAACAGTCTAATTTTTCAAAGGCTCATGTTTTTTGTGGACTCTGTTTCAGTTTGGTTTAAAAAGATTTTTAAAAGGTGAGAAAAGAAGCTTTCACTTTGCAAATGTCAATCACTGACTCTTTTGGAATCTCTATTTCATGTCTTGTGACCTGCTGGAGGATTTCATGCTTCTTTTAAAGCCACCGAAGATGTCGGCAAGGCCTGAGCTGCTGCTGACAGAGACACAGGTAGGGACTCAGGGATTCCTTCATATCCTCAACATTGTAAGTCCAGTGGCACAACCCAGACCAACAGGGAATGTTCTGTCCAGATTATTTATTATTCTGGTGTTATTTTCCTCTCTGAACCTCAATTTTATGAGAGAAAATTAATTTCTAAACCCCTCAATTCTGACAGGATTCTGAGCTTCTGGCAAACATTTTAGTTTGCAGATTTAAACATGATAAAACATTAAACCTTTTATAAAATACAGTAGAAGAATTCAAGTAGCACTCACAATCGCACAACAGGCAGCAACAGGATTCTCTACCAGTTTACTAGTGTTAATTCAGGTTGTCATATTAAGAACTCTACTGATGCGTGTACAAAAAAATAAAACTATGTCTGAAAAATATTTTATGCAATACATTTAGTTTACTAAGTAACATGGAAGAAATTACCACACTAAAAAAAAAAAAAAAAAAAAAGATGTGAATATAAAGATGTATCCTGTCTCATCTAAAGTATTTATATGGGTTGAAATCAAATGTGGATGAATCAAAACCAATGTCTTATTTATTCATATTACCATTCCCATAGCTAGGCTGAATTTCTCAGTTCATCATCATTCTCTCATTTTCTCAACATTTATCAGTGTCTGCTTTGGAGGAGACGCCAACGCATGATCCTGGGGCTTTAGAAACCAGCATTTCACAAGGACTGCTTTCAGGGAACTCAGCCAGGTCTTCCTGCACTTAGAAATGCTGAACTCCTTTCATTAGTTAAGTAAAAACATTTGTCAATCAGAAATACAAATTGCTTTTCACATTAAGAGCTCAGCACTTGTATTTTATCATTGGACCTTGGGATTGGTTAATTCCACCAACTCAACAAAAACTAAACTCATGGCACTGAACACTAGCCTAGGTAATGCTCTCATCCCTTTCTCCAGACTCTCCATCTGCCAACACGTTCCTATGTCCTGATGAACCCTGCTGGCCCCTTTAACCATGGGGGCTAAAGTGCTACCATGCTAAAACACCATTTCTATCTTCTTGTGCTACTTGGGTTCTCAGTTCAATTCAGGAGCATTCCATTCTTCCAGACTCATGCTGCCATCCTCCCTTCTGTATCTGCAGAACTCCAATTCTATCTGGGCAAATTCCCTTACACCTGCTTCCTTCTAGCCACATTCCAGCCCAGCCCAAAGCCTGGCTATTTCACTTCTCCTGGAATTCCTTACTCATAAGAATGCTATTCTTTACTAAAAGCATAGATGATATCAGATAGAAGGTCCTTGCAAGTCTCACCACAGACCCCCTTGTATCTTTACCAATTCTCTCCTTCCTTCCTCCCTCCTTGGAAGTCATGGCTCCTATAATTCACTCACTCAGTATATGCTAGGAGGGTACCTATCAGGTGCCAAGTTTTCTAAACACTAGCCGTACAGAAGTGAACAAGGCAGACAAGGTCCTGCTAAAAGAGCTTATATTCTAATGTGGGGGATGGGGATGAATAGAAAATAAACAATCAGAAAAATGAAAAGATGAGTCCAGATAATGAGATGAGCTATGAAGACAATGGGACCACTGAAGGTGGTAGAGCTGGACACAACTTTAGAGAGAGAGGTCAGGGAAGGATATGGAGCAGTACAGAGTGAGGAGAAGGAAGATGGCCACAGAAAATCTGGGGGAAGAACATCCCGACAGAGGGGTGGCAGGTGTCAAGGCCTGGAGGAAGGAGAGCACTAGGCCTACTCCAGGAACAGGCCAAGGTCTCCTGAGGCTGGATGCCTGTGGCCAAGGAGTGAGGGTGGGCCTGTGCTGGTCTTCCATCCACACCTTCCTGCCTCAGGTGGTGGCCCTCCGGTGTCTATGGCTCTCTGCATCACTAAGCAATAGCTCTCCATTAGTCTCTTCTTGTGTACTGCAACACAATTTCAGCCTAAAAATATACTCCCTTAAGAACTACACCTTCCTTTTAATACCAGACATATTCACGAATCTCCACTGCCACACTTATCTACTGAGACTCTGTTTCTGTCCACAGTATTCCTTTCAGGGCTCTATCCAAGATCATCAATGACTTCTCACTTTCAAATCCCGGGACCTTTCCTCCACCCTCAGCCTTCCTGATTTTCTGTCACATTCTTGAAAATCCACCTTTCTAAATATTCTCTTCCTTTGTTTCCATGAAAATACATTCTTCTCAGATTCCTCTTACCTTGAGGACCCTTCTTTGACTGTTTCCTCCCTGACCTCTTCAATGAAATTCTTCCTTCACAGCTGCCTGTTTTCTTCCTGTAACCCTCTCTTGAACAGGCCCTCTCTGTGGGTGACCCTTACAGCTGTTTGTTCCAGTCCTGCCTTCTCTTATGATTATCTACAAACGTTCTTTCCACAGCTAGAGAACATCACAGCTGGGCAGAGCAGAGGCACTTCAAAGCCAACAAGTTCATCGCGGTACATACCTTCTTCCTCCCCAAACCAGACTTCTACCTTCCTGATTTATGAACAGTCGGGTTATATTTCACAAGTCTAATCAACCTCACAACTATAATCAATGCCATTTCTGAAATGATTTTCAAACATGTCCCCTTTGTCACTGCTATGCTCTCACTGCCCTCCAGCTCCTCAAACGTGCCCTCAGGGGCCTCCTGCCTGCGTGAATCTGGTCCCCACCAACTCCTACTGAGAGGGCATCTGAAAGATTTTCCTAAGAAACACTTGAATCTTGACATTCAGGGCTTAACAACTTTTGGCAGCTCCTTATTGTTTACCCAATGAAGCTAAAATACTACTACAGTTTGGGAGACTTTCAGTGATCTCGAGCTATCTTTTAGCCTGAACTAATCACTCCCTTTGATTAACCTCTATGCCATGCATGTAAATGGCTTTGCTCTTGCTGTTGTTATTCCTTTGGCTTAGAATGCCATCTTGCATATCTATTACTGATATCTAGTAAAAACAACATCTCTTCCAGTTAATTTTCCCTCATTACCTTAATAGGAATAATTTCCCCCAATTCACACTCCACCTTGCATCATAGTCATTTTTGTACCTGTGTATGTCTTGGCGTCACTATTATTTTATGATTCCTTGAGAACAGTGCCTTTTTTTTTTCTTTTTCCTGTGTATCCCCACAGTGTCTGGGATAATGCCTTTCTGGGTTATAGAAGAGTTTCCAGAAATGTTTGCCAAATGAATCACTAATGGTTTCTAATACTGATTTTTTTTTTCATTTTCTGTAACCTGCTAATTAGTTACAACACATATAA
Organism: Canis lupus baileyi; assembly: GCF_048164855.1. NCBI lineage: Eukaryota > Metazoa > Chordata > Mammalia > Carnivora > Canidae > Canis > Canis lupus. The sequence goes on from NC_132853.1 coordinate 46,306,633, forward strand.
ACCTATACTGGAAAAAGTTCATCTTCTACTAAAGAGACACATTTGAAATGTGAATATGTAATGAAAGAAAATTAAGGCCAAACTTGTATGTTTTATAAGTCTGGCTTTGTTATGTCCAATTTCCTTAAATTAGTATGCACTGGTACACATGCCATTTAAGAACATTTAGAAATACCTCGAGCTGTTGGCAGAGACAAATGGAGCCAAGGCAAGGCATGATAAGAGTCGCCAGAGAGAGGGGTGCCTGTGGGGCTCTGTCGGTTGAGCATTCAACATGTGATTTTGCCTCAGGGTCCTGGGATAGAGCCTTGCATGGGGTTCTTTACTCAGTGTGGAGTCTGCTTGTCTCCCTCTCCCTCTGCCCTTCCCCGCTGCTTGCACATGCTCTCCCTCTAAAATATACAAATAAGTCTTAAAAAAAAAAAAAGAGTCAAAAGAGAGAATACTATTTTCACTCTTCATCAGTCTCATTGATCTGCTATCGTTGGAGGGTAAAACTGTCCAGATAAGGAACTTTTCTAAGATGTGTAAAAGGCATCTCAACTGGAACCCACCGCCAGTGGCCCTGCCTCCTGCTTCAGCCATCTTCCTTCAGCTGCCAGAAGGCTGACTCCATTGGTCCACTGGCTCCAGCAAGTCTCCTCGGAATCACCCTTGACTGCTCAACAGCATGCCTCTCTCTTTCTGTCTTCCGCCTCACATCAGAACCAATAGAGGATGCCATCAGTTCCACCTTTAGAAACTAATCTGACTCTCATCAGGTTTCACCCTTGGCTGCTGTTGCCCAGGCAGAGCCTCTGTCAACTGGTCTAAGTTCTGGCAGTGGCCTTTTAACTAGTCTCCCTACTTCCTTCCTTGTCCTCAATTCAGTCTCTTCTCAGCATGCACAGAGAGATCCTATTCAAATGTGAACCAACATATTCTACTTCACTGCTCAAAACCTGTGAAGCCTCCTGACTCCCAGAGAGTCAGAGCAAAAACCCTGAGGTTCATCCCCTGAGGTTTCTTCCCTGACTTCATTACCTCCTTCTCCTCCTTCTCTTTGGTCTCCATTTCTGGCCATATCAGCCTTCTTGCTTTCCTCTAAGAAGCCAGGCTCACTTCTGCCTCTTTAGAATTTTCTTCTTATTTATTTCTGGGTTCAGAACTATGCTGCCAAGGGCAAAGTCTGCTGAAATCTGAGTCTCAGATAAATTAAGATACTATAAAAGAAGCACCTTAGGATCACAATCCATGTAAAACTAATGGAGCAGTGCTTAGAATGGTGGTGTGTGTTTTATGAAGGCATAACATTTAAAGATGAAGAAAAGGTGAAAAAAAGTAAGCAGAACTGGAAGATTCTTAGATTACCATTTTCAAGTTCTTCGATCTCAAGATTAGATTGGTCTAAAGGAACTAAAAAGGCAACTGATAGTTGCTATGATTAATAGCAATTCACATTTACTACCCAATTAAAAAGTTTCTTCCTTTCTAGAACAGTGAAAGAATATTTGAGATTGTACCTGGAAATTCAGTCAACCCAAGATGTGCAAACATTATATTGACATATATATCAAAAATGTATCAATTCAAAAGAAACTTTCCTTAATTTGAAATAGTAATCTGGGAAACTATGTCATCATTTACATTATGCTGTTACAAAGTTCCAAAAGATTGTGAAATAGAGAAATGACTATTAGAAAACTGAAGAAAGATCTGAAACCTAGACTTAACCTAGGAAAACTTAGGGCTACAGCCCAAATATGCCTACTCAGTACAATACTGGACAATATTACACATTGTTTTATCACAATGTGCATTTAATCATTATGGAATGGGATATTCCACACTATCCTCTCCATGGACATTAAGGGAAAATAGGAAATCTAACTCCCTGGATTATTTTTGTGGAGCTTAAACATATAGCAAGATAGTTAAATTGCTCATTTGAACAGTTGGTAAATTTCAGTAGTTCTATGCCTACCACATTTTTGAGATTAGGTGCAAGGTGGCAGCAGTGTGGTCCAAGCACAGGTTTCAGGGGCCTGTACAAACTCAGCTAGATAGCTCACCTTTTCCAAAGTCACTTCTGTCTCAGCAGCATGAGTCTTTTTCAGCTCCATCTTCATCTTTTCTGACTCAGCCTTCAGTTTGTAGACAGTAGTCTCGTGGTCCCTCGCAGCTCTTTGTTTTTCCTCTTCACGAAGAAGACCGAGCTCTACTAGCTGCTGTTTCCGCTGGGAGTTCACGTGAATCAGCTCTTCTCTCAGCTTATGAACTTGGGCCTCCATGTCAGCAATAACCTTGTGTTTAAAAATGGAAAAATGGGTAGAGGATATGAATGGGAAAAATCATAAAAGGAGAATCGCAAAAGGTTAACATACAAGTTCACTCTTTCCTTCCTTTCTCTCTCCTTCCTTCCCTCTTTCTTTACCCTCATCACTTATTCTCCCATCCCATGCCATTCTCTCCTAGCTTAGACATAAAATTCTACCTAGAATGTTTTACCATATACAACATGTTTAGTTCTATTTGCTTCAAATATCTATGTAAATGGAGTACTATGTAAATGTATTCTCATGCAATGTGCTTTTTCAAATATTCAACATTATATTCCTAAGATTCATCTAGTATTTGCTATGGTATTTTTGTTTTTATTTCATTGATATCAGATCTTACTTCATGATGCATGCTATATTCTTGGGTTTACTTTATATTCCTTCTCTTGATTTATTTTCAGTATTTAACACATTTTTTTAGAAGATTTTATTTATTTACACCACCTAACCAGCTTTGCAAGAAATATAAAGGGGGACTCTGTAAAAGAAAGAGGAAGCCCAAAGAAATAATTCACAAAAACAGGGACTGAATAGGTATTATGATGACACTAAATTCATATCTTTCAATAGTAACTCTGAACGTGAATGGGCTAAATGATCCCATCAAAAGACACAGGGTTTCATACTGGATAAAAAAGCAACATCCATCTATTTGCTGTCTACTAGAGACTCATTTTAGACCTAAGGACACCTACAGCCTGAAAATGAAAGGTTGGAGAACGATTTATCATTCAAATGGTCCTCAGAAGAAAGCTGGGGTACCAATCCTCATATCAGATAAATTAGTTTATCCTAAAGACTGTAGTAAGAGATGAAGAGGGACACTATAATCATACTTAAAGGATCTATCCCACAAGAGGACCTAACAATCAAGAATATTTATGCCCCTAATGTGGGAGCTGCCAAGTATATCAATCAATTAATAACCAAAGTAAAGACATACTTAGATAATAATACTCTAATACTGGGAGACTTCAACATGGCACTTTCTGCAAATGACATATATTCTAAGCACAACATCTCCAAAGAAACAAGAACTTTAAATGATACACTGGACCAGATGGATTTCACAGATATTTATAGAACTTTACATCTGAATGCACCTGAATACACATTCTTCTCAAGTGCACATGGAACTTTCTCCAGAATAGACCACATACTGGGTCACAAATGAGGTCTCAACCGATATCAAAAGATTGGGATTGTCCCCTGCATATTTTCAGACCATAATGCTTTGAAACTTGAACTCAATCACAAGAAGAAATTTGGAAGAAACTCAAACATGTGGAGGTTAAAGAGCATCCTGCTAAAAGATGAAAGGGTCAACCAGGAAATTAGAGAAGAATTAAAAAGATTCATGGAAACTAATGAAAATGAAGATACAACCGTTCAAAATCTTTGAGATACAGCAAAAGCAGACCTAAGAGGGAAATACATTGCAATATAAGCATCCCTCAAAAAATTGGAAAAAACTCAAATACACAAGCTAACCTCACACCTAAAGGAACTGGAGAAAGAACAGCAAATAAAACCTACACTAAGCAGAAGAAGAGAGTTAATAAAGATTCGAACAGAACTCAATGAAATAAAGACCAGAAGAACTGTGGAACAGATCAACAAAACCAGGAGTTGGTCCTTTGAAAGAATTAATAAGATAGATACCATTAGCCAGCCTTACTAAAAACAAAAGACAAAAGACTGTAATTAATAAAATCACGAATGAAAAAGGAGAGATCACAACCAATACCAAGGAAATACGATTTTAAAAACATATTATGAGCAGCTATATGCCAATAAATTAGGCAATCTAGAAGAAATGGACACATTTCTGGAAAACCACAAACTACCAAAATTGGAACAGGAAGAAATAGAAAACCTGAACAGGTCAATAACCAGGGAATAAATTGAAGCAGTCATCAAAAACCTCCCAAGGCACAAAAGTCCAGTGCCAGATGGCTTCCCAGGGGAATTCTATCAAACGTTTAAAGAAGAAACAATACCTATTCTACTAAAGCTGTTCTGAAAGACAGAAAGGGATGAAATACTTCCAAACTTATTTTATGAGGCCAGCATCACCTTAATTCCAAAATCAAAGACCCTACCAAAAAGGAGAATTATGGACCAATATCCCTGATGAACACAGATGCAAAAATTCTCAAGAAGATACTAGCCAATAGGATCCAACATTACATTAAGAAGATTATTCGCCATGACCAAGTGGGATTTACCCCCAGAATGGAAGGCTGGTTCAACACTCATAAAGCAATCAACGTGATAGATCATATCAACAAGAGAAAAAACAAGAGCCATATGATCCTCTCAATAGATGCAGAGAAAAGCATTTGACAAAATACAGCATCCATTCCTGATCAAAACTCTTCAGAGTGTAGGGATAGAGGGAACATTCCTCAGCATCTTAAAAGCCATCTATGAAAAGCCCACAGCAAATATCATTCTCATGGGAGCCTTTCCTCTAAGATCAGGAACACAACAGGGATGTCCACTCTCACCACTGCTATTCAACATAGTACTAGAAGTCCTAGCCTCAGCAATAAGGCAACAAAAAGAAATAAAAGGCATTCAAATTGGCAAAGAAATCAAACTCTCCTTCTTTGCAGTTGACATGATACTGTACATAGAAAACCCTAAAGACTCCACCCCAAGATTGCTAGAACTCATATAGCAATTTGGCAGTGTGGTAGCATACAAAATCAATGCCCAGAAATCAGTGGCATTTTTATACACTAACAATGAAACTGAAGAAAGAGAGATTAAGGACTCAATCCCATTTACAATTGCACCCAAAAGCATAAGATACCTAGGAATAAACCTAACCAAAGAGGTAAAGGATCTATACCCTATAAACTATAGAACACTCCTGAAAGAAATTGAGGAAGACACAAAGAGATGGAAAACTATTCCATACTTACGGATTGGAAGAATTAATATTGTAAAAATGTCAATGCTACCCAGGGCAATTTACACATTTAATGCAATTCCTATAAAAATACTGTGGACTTTCTTCAGAGAGTTGGAACAAATAATCTTAAGCTTTGTGTGGAATCAGAAAAGACCCCGAATAGCCCGGGGAATATTGAAAAAGAAAACCAGAGCCAGGGGCATCACAATGCTGGATTTCAGGTTGTACTACAAAGCTGTAACAAGACAGTGTGGTACTGGCACAAAAACAGACACATAGATCAGTGGAACAGAACAGAGAACCCAGAAATGGGCCCTCAACTCCATGGTCAACTAATAGTCGACAAAGCAGGAAAGACTATCCACTGGAAAAAGGACAGTATCTTCTATAAATGGTGCTGGGAAAATTGGACAGCCATGTGCAGAAGAACGAAACTAGACCACTCCCTTGCACCATACACAAAGATAAACTCAAAATGTATGAAAGATCTAAATGTGAGACAAGAATCCATCAAAATCCTAGAGGAGAACACGGGCAACACCCTTTTTGAACCTGGCCACAGCAACTTCTTGCAAGATACATCTATGAAGGCAAAGGAAACAAAAGCAAAAATGAAATATTAGGACTTCATCAGGATAAAATGCTTCTTCACAGCAAAAGAAACGGTCAACAAAACTAAAAGACAACCTACAGAATGGGAGAAGATATTTGCAAATGACATATCAGATAAAGGGCTAGTATCCAAGATCTATAAAGAACTTATTAAACTCAACAGCAAAGAAACAAACAATCCAATCATGAAATGGGCAAAAGACATGAACAGAAATTTCACCAAAGAAGACATAAACATGGCCAACAAGCACATGAGAAAATGCTCCGCACCACTTGCCATCAGGGAAATACAAGTCAAAACCACAATGAGATACCCCCTCACACCAGTAAGAAGGGTGAAAATTAACAAGACAGGAAACAAGAAATGTTGGAGAGGATGTGGAGAAAGGGGAACCCTCTTGCACTGTTGGTGGGAATGTGAACTGGTACAGCCACTCTGGAAAACTGTGTGGAGGTTCCTCAAAGAGTTCAAAATACAGTTACCCTACGAACTGGCAATTTACCCCAAAGATACAGATGCAGTGAAACGCCAGGACACCTGCACCCCAATGTTTATAGCAGCAATGTCCACAATAGCCAAACTGGAAGGAGCCTCGGTGTCCATCGAAAGATGAATGGATAACGAAGATGTGGTCTATATACACAATGGAATATTACTCAGCCTTTAGAAATGACAAATACCCACCATTTGCTTCCATGTGGATAGACCTGGAGGGTATTATGCTGAGTGAAGTAAGTCGGAGAGGGACAAACATTATATGGTCTCATTCATTCAGGGAATATAAAAAATAGTGAAAGGGAAAAAAGGGGAAAGGAGAAAAAATGAGTGGGAAATATCAAAGAGGGTCACAGAACATGAGAGACTCCTAACTCTGGGAAACGAACAAGGAGTAGTGGAAGGGGATGTGGGCAGGGGGATGGGGTGACTGGGTGACTGGCACTGAGGGGGGCACTTGACAGGATGAGCACTGAGCGTTATGCTATGTGTTGGCAAATCAAACTCCAATAAAAAATATACAAAACAAAAAAAATATTGAAAAAAAAGATTTTATTTACTTATTCATCAGAGACTCAGCAAGAGAGGCAGAGACACAGGTAGAGGGAGAAGCAGGCTCCATGTAAGGAGCCTGATGTGGGACTCAATCCCAGGACCCTGGGATCATGCTGTGAGCCAAAGGCAGATGCTCAACTGCTGGGCCACTCAGGTGTCCCTAACTCATTTATCTTTATACTTTCTTCTTGTCCTTTTTTTTTTAATAATTTTTTATTGGTGTTCAATTTGCCAACATATAGAATAACACCCAGTGCTCATCCCATCAAGTGCCCCCCTCAGTACCCATCACCCAGTCACCCCCACCCTTTCTTATTTTCTGATTTATTGACTTAAGACTATAATCCGCCTCCAACTACTGTATCGGTTTAATCTCTCAGGTGTAGATAAATAGTATTATCATTCAGCTCAAAATATTTTTTAACTTCCTTTATTATTTTCTGGTTTATTTATATAAATGGTTTATTTATATAAACCATTTAGAAGCATATTTCTTAATTCTCAAGCATATTAGTTTCCTGAGGCTGCGATCACAAGTACCCCAAACTAGGTGGCTTAATGCAACAGCCAACTACTCTCTCACAGTTCTAGAGATTAGTAGTCTGAGATCAAGGTGCTGGCAGGGATGATTCCTTCTGAAGGCTGAGAGAGAGAATCTGTTCCACTCCTCCCTTCTAGTTTCTCATTTCTGCTTGCAATCCTTGGTATTCCTTGGTTTGTAGACACATCATTCCAATCTCTGCGCCAACTTCAAATGGCTTTTTTGTGTATCTGTGTCTCTGGATCCAAATTTTCCTCTTCTTTTAAGGACACAGGTCATCTTGGGTCTTTAGAATGTAATTAGTGCCTTTATAAAATGGGATTAGCGCCTTTTCAAAAGGAACTAAGAGACCCCTTGCCCTTTCCACCATGTGAGGATACAGTGAGAAAGTGCTAGCTATGAACCAAGAAGAGGGTCCTCATCAGAACACAACCATGCTGGTGCCTTGATCTTTGACTTCCCAGCCTCCAGAACTGTGACAAATGAATTTCTGTTATTTATAAGCCACCCAGCCTGTGGTATTTTGTTATAGAAGCCAAAACAGACTAAGACATGTAGTCCAAGAAAAAGAGACATGCAAAGATTTTATCTAAGTTAGTCTGATTTGAAAGCCTTTGTTTTTTATCACATACTATACTGTATCAAACTAGTAAGAACTTTTTATAAAGAATGAAACTTACTGTATTTTATTAATTTATTCTTATTGTGCACCTCTATGATTAGAACAACATTGCCTCCCACAGTTGCAAGGTCATAATGTCTTTATTAAAAATAAAAAATGAGCAAAAAAGTTTGCTTTCCAAAACCACTGACACCAACTCAAACTCAATTTCTATCTTTGTCAAAGTACGTAAAAATATTTTTAATGGTATCATCACTGTCTGGGTCTTACTTTGCCTTTTCCTATACCTAATTTTACTTCTTCATTGCCTTTTTATTAGTGTATTTGTCACTTTTAGTGGCTCTTTGATATTTCATCATTGCAGGATATTGTAATTTACTTAATCATATTATTCTTGGATATTTGTCTTTTTCCCATTAGTCATTATTATATATGAGACATCTATGAATAAATTACACTGGTATTTTGCTTTTAGGTTATATTATCAAAATTCTTTGGTCAAAAGAATAGCTTTCTAACTTTTTTTTCCAGATTGTTCTACAGAAACAATGAATCCATTTCTAGTGTGAACAATGTGGATACATGGGCCTGTTTCTCCACACCCTTGCTACTGCTGTTCATAATTTTGTATATTTTCATTAGTTGACTAGGAATGTGATGATAATTTAAGGACGGTATTTTAAATTGCTGGCACATTGGTATAAACTGGCACTAGTCCAATGATGGTTTTCAAATAGAAAAACTATAATGAAAAATGTATCAACTAATTATAGAAGAAATAAACATTAAATGAAAGAACCTAATGCTGAAGACTTCCCTGGGGTATTTAATATTTCAGTCCTTAGCATGTGCTGATAACTACAGTGATGGAACTGCCAAGATCAATCTAGAATAGATGTGTTCATTTTTCTTTAATATTATAAATAGTGAGCTAGAAAGCTTCATCTGTCTGACTGATATAAAAGAGTAGAATTACAAAGAAATTTTACAAATTAATAAAGGCTGTATCTGTAGGAAACACTGTAAGGACAACTTTTTTTTTAGTGGAGTTCAATTTGCCAACGTATAGCATAACACCCAGGGCTCATCCCGTCAAGTGCCCCCCTCAGTGCCTGTCACCCAGTCACCCTAACCCCCATCCACTTCCCTTTCCACCACCCCTTATTCGTTTCCCAGTTAGGAGTCTCTCATGTTCTGTCTCTCTCACTGATATTTCCCACTCATTTTTTCTCCTTTTCCCTATAATCCCTTTCACTATTTTTTATATTCCCCAAATGAATGAGACCATATAATGTTTTGTAAGGACAACTTTTAATCAAGCTGATTTTAATTAACAGTTAAAAACATACAGACCAGAAAACATGGAAGCAACCCAAATGTCCATCAACAGATAAATGGATAGGCAAAGTGTGGTCTCTGCATACGAAGCAATATTATTCAGCTTAAAGGAAGAAGGAAAATTCTGCCTTATGCTACAACATGGATGAACCTTGAGGACATTATGCTAAGTGAAATAAGCCACTCACCAAAAGACAAATGCTGTTGATTCCACTTACTTGAGGTGCTTAAGGTAGTCAGAATCATAAAGACAGAAAGTAGAATAGTGGTTGCTGGGGGCTGGGGGAAGGATTGGGGGATTACCGTTTAAAGGGCATAGAGTTTGAATTTTATAAGAGTTCTGAGGATGGATGTGGTGATGGGTGCACAACAATGTGAATGTATTTAATGCCACTAAGTTGAACACTTCAAAATGGTTAAGATGGTAAATTTTATGTTATGTGTATTTTATAATAAAAAGATGAATTACAATAAACCCCACCAAAACACTAAACATGCACACCAATTTCCTTGGAAAGCTAATGACTCTTGAAACCACCCTGAATCTGATAATTTTGGCAGAAGAATTGAGAGTTTGAAACACCTAATAAATGATTATGGATTGCCAGGATTATCATCAAAGCAGTCCCAAACAAAATTTAAAAATACAAATTATGAAAGCAAAATGTAGCTAAATTGGGAACACATTCATGGTTAAGAAAGAATCATTTGGACTATCTTGCAAATTGAAAAATTATTCTATAGGTAATCTTGGAATAACAATACATTAATAAGTTGATGTATTAGGTTACTCTGTACTTTCACAGAAAGTTTATGAGCAATCACCACTACTGGCTGAAATATTTCCAATGTGCTACTCTTTAATTTATAATTATATATAATTCACTATTTGTTAGCATCTATGATGTAGAAGCCATTGTAAGTGACTTCTAGAAAAAAAATTTTCCTAAAGACTTTCGACTGTGATATATAAGCTACACACACACACACACACACACACACACACACACACACGGCATAGAGCCAGAAGAGAAGACAAAGTGCCATAAAAGTTCAAAAGAGGGAACAGTTTTTTTTTGAGCTAGGAAGAATTCTGGAAAACTGAATAAAATTGAATGCATCTGAGGTGGACTTTAAGAGACAAATTAGTACCACTTGGGGTCAGGGACAAATATAGGACATTTCAGGCAGAAAGAATGAGTTGCACGGAAGAAGAAAAACAGAACATCAAAGGATAGGGGAAATCTCAGAAAAGAGAGATTTGCTGCACACATTGAAGATATTAAACCAAGGCACTGGAAGACCAATAAGATACCTCAACTGGATGCTAGAGAGGAGTATATGGGGATAGTAAGAGAAGAAATACCACTGAATTTGTATTAAGAAAGATTAAAGTGGAATGGGTTAGAGATACCAGGGAGGAGAAAGCCAGCAGACAAGAATGGGTGATACAATTTCAGAAGTAGAATTAAAAGGGCTAAGCAACTAAATGTGTGTTGAAGGCAAGGAAGAGACAGGAATATTGGTGGTTTAGGATGGTTATTTCAGGTAGTTTGGTAATTAGATATTCTGAGAGGCCCTCTCGAGATGAAACAACCAGATTCTGTATAAAATACAATGTTTTCTTTCTTTGCTCATAGGAAGTAAGGGAAAAATCCAAAGGGAAAACAAAACAAAACAAAAATCACACATATATAAACTACATGGGCCAAAAATAGGATAATGAGCAGTAAGCATACCCAAATGGCAAGACATCTTTGAAGACAAATGTCCTTATTGGTACTGCAGCTTCAGGGACAAGGGATATGGGAGCTGAACATGATTCCACAGAATTAAGTCAGAGAGCCTAGAATAGGCCTAAAGTGGTTCCAGTTCCATAGTGTTATTTACTCCTGCCTGAAGCTAAAACAAATTCCCTCTGGAGAAAAGCTTCTTTGGTTTAATGTCTCCAAGTTTTCCATAAATTAAGATAAACCAAAAATGAGCTCATAGTAGAAAAATTACTGAATCCAGAAAAGAAAAAAAAAACAAAACATCATTGGTATGAGTCAGCAAAAATAGATTTCCACTGGCAAGCACTTCAAATATGAGAATTATCAGAAAATAAGATAAAATAATTATGTCTTAAATATTTTAAAAAACAAAAGATGGAATCACAAAATTAGTAAATCAGAAGAGATTATGCAAAAATTGCTAGATTTGAGGGGAAAAAATATAAATTCCAAAAAATAAGGTTTTTGAATAAAAGAATAGATGAGTTAAAGCAGTTTAAACATAGCAGAAGCAAAAAATAGTGAAAGAGAAGGAAGATCTTAATAAATTACTAGGGATACAACATATTAGTATCAGAAGACAATAACTATAAGTGAGATGTTTAAAGCTCTGGAAGGTAAAATAAAAATATCTAACATACGTCTAGAGTTCCTAGAAGGAGGGGACAGAGAAGAGAAGATACAAAGCATATGTAAAAATGACTGAAAATTTTCCAGAACGGGAAAAAGCAAAAATCCACAGAAATAGTGAGTTGAATAAATATCAACCAGGATAAAAAAGGAAGGAAGGAAGGGAGGAAGGAAGGAAGGAAGGAAGGAAGGAATGGAAGGAAAGAGCTCCACATCTATATATTAGGTAATGAAATGGCAGAACACAAAAGACAAAGAGAAAAACTTAAAAGCAGGCAAAGTGAGGGAAAAACAGAATACATTCAGTAAATTACATCCCAGTAGCAACAAGTACACCAAACATCCAGATCTTGGGTTCTAGTACCATTCTTCAATAAAAGGAACCAGTGGCCCTTGGACAGATGACTGATTCTAAGAATGGGCAGGAAATACATAAGATGAATCCAAACATCTCGCTGGATGGAACCAGCTGATACAGGAACCAACTGAAAGACCTCCCAATGGCCAATGCTGGAACAATTTGAGAAAAAAGGATTAGACTATATCCAAAGAATAAAATAAATATCCATGAAAATATACTCTATAAATGATTTAATAAATTAATAAAATGAGGGAGAATAAACAAATCTTCCTTGCAGAAGAATTCCAAATTATAATGAAGGGTATTTTACAAATTCCTAATGGTTACTCCTCAAAACTGTCAAAGTCCTCAAAAGTAAGGAAAATCTGACAAACTATCATAGCAGAGGAGACTAAGGAGAGATAACAACTAAATGTAATGTTATATTCTAGATGGGATCCTGGAACCAAAAAAATGACATTAGGTTAAAAACTAAGCAAATCTGAATAAGGTATGGATTTTAGTTAAAGGTGATTTATCAATATTGGTGCATAGTTATATCCAATGTATCATACTAATATGAGATGTTAGTAATAGGGGAAACTGGGTACAAGGCATATGGGAGCTTTTTATATTATCTTCTCAATTTCTCTGTAAATCTAAAAATGTTTTTAAAATAAAATCTATTTTAAAAAGGGTAAGAAAGAAGCATAGAAAAAAGGGGGAAAGATGAAAAAAGTAAGGTCTATTAATAATTGCAACAAGTGTAAATGGACCAAAATTACTACCTAAAAGAGTGTGATAGTTCAGATTTTTAAAACAAATCAAAATTCATCCATTTTTTAAATGAGACATACTGAAGACATGAAGAAACTGAAACTAAGGAAATGGAAAAAGTTATGCCAGTAAAATATTAACCAAAGATACTGTCAAAATAGAGTATCATTAAATTATTATTTTTAAAGATTTCATTCACCAAAGAGATACATCTAAACTATATACATGTGATAAAACAAACTCAGATTATATATACAACAAATTTACTGGAACTACAGGGGAAAATGGAAAAATTCACCATTCTAGTAGATTTCATCTCTCTCTCTCTTCTCTCTCTCTCTCTCTCACACACACACACACACATACAAGCATAAAACCTAAATGTCAACATACTGCAAAAACAATGGTGGTATCAAAAACCATTCTTAACACGACTGCAATTAAATTTGGAACCATGACAAAAATAGTAAGAACAAAACCAAAATAATTCCCTACATACTTCAAAATTTTAAACATACACTTTAAGTAACTCATGTCTCAGGACGCCTAAGTGACTCAGTTGGTTAAGTGTATGATCCTTAATTTTGGCTCAGGTCATGATCTCAGGAAGGTGAAATGAAGTCCTGTGTTGGCTCTCTCTGTGCTGGGTGTGGAGTCTGCTTAAGATTCTCTCTTTCCTTTGCCCACCCGCCCACCACATTCTCTTTCTAAAATAAAGAAAGAAATACCTTATAGTTCAAAATGAAATTAAGATAAAAACTAAAGTACTTAGAATTGATTTCTGGAAGAAGACCAAAAACATTTTTTTTTTCATTTTTTTCATTTTTTTTTCATGAGGGAGTTAGTGCCAACAGTCGGGGTGCATGGGAGATATTTTACTGTATCTATTTTTGTAACTTTTAAATTGATTGATATTAACATATTTCCCAATAAAAATAAATTTATAACATTTAAATTAAAATTCTCAGAAATGACTGATAATGAAAATATTATTTACCAAATCCTGAAGGATGAAACTAAAGTGAAGGAAATATGTAGCCACAACATGCTATCTATTTTTAAAAGTCCAATTGTTAATAAAAAGCCAATTTAAGAAATTAAACAATTTCTGGTAAGACTGATAAAGGAAACAAGAAAGAAGGCACAAATAAACAATATTGGGGCTGAAAATAAAGTTGTGGCAATATTACCTGGAAAAAAAGAGATAGTCACTAAAATTAAAAAAAAAATACTACAAATCCATCACAGATTAAAAAGGGCATACCATAAAAATATTATGCCAATCATTGGAGAACCAAAGTGAAATAGATTCCTAGGAAAACCTAAACTGCCAAAAATAAGAAATAAAATAATCTAACTAGTAAATTGAAAGAATAGTGAAAAATCTTCCTACAAAGAAAACTCTAAGCTTACATAATCTCCAAGTACGTTCTAAAAAAATTTCCCAGAAGATAGATCATTCTGGTCTTTATAACCTCTTGCAGAGTATACAGAAATGTACTCTCAAACTATTTCAGAAATCATGATATTGATACCAAAGGATGACAAGAATAGCAAGAGAAATAAAAATTATATGCCAACTCATTCATGAACACAGACATAAAATCCTAAATAAAGTATTAGTAAGCCAAGTCCAGTAATGTATACAAATAAAATATGTAATTGCCATGTTATAGAGAATGCAAGAGAAGTTTAACATTCCTCATAAATCTATCAATGCCAATAAATATGAAATTTAAATGAAATGGAAAAATTTATAAACTATAAAAATTTACCAAAACTGGCTTAAAAATTGGAAAATGTGAATCATCCTGTATCCATTAGAAATATTTAAACAGTAGTCAAAATCTTTCCAGAAATGAAATATCAAGCCCAGATGGCTCTACTGGCCAGATCTACCAAATTATCATTTTTTAAATTTTATTTATTTATTTAATTGAGATAGAGAGTATGAGAGTGTTAGCACAAGTCAGGGGCGGGTAGAGGGAGAGGGAGAAGCATCCCACTGAGCAGGGACCTCAACTCGGAGCTCCATCTCAGGACCCTGGGATCATGAGCTGAGCCGAAGTCAGACACTTAACCGACTGACCCACCCAGGTACCCCTAGATCTACCAAATTATTAAGAAACAAATGATCCACTCATATTCATTCTTTCAGTGAACAGAAAAAGATTAGTCAGCAACTCAATTTATAAGGCTAGCATAACATCAATTTAAAATGTCTAAAAAAGGAAATTTCAGATTGATCACTCTCAACAATCATTAGCAAATTTAAGCCAGCATTAATACATCACTTAAAAATTGGATGGGGGCAGCCCGGGTGGCTCAGCAGTTTAGCGCCACCTTCAGTGCAGGGTGTGATCCTGGAGACCCGGGATGGAATCCCACATTGGGCTCCCGGCATGGAGTCAGCTTTCCCCTCTGCCTGTGTCTCTGCGCCTCTCTCTCTCTCTCTCTCTCTATGAATAAATAAAATCTTTTTAAAAAATTGGATGGGACATAGTATTGTTGGTGTAATGGTAAAAAATTAATCTATGATATGATTTATTCCATTAATGTATTAAAAGAAAAAAGTCTTATGGTTATCACAATAAACAGGAAAACATTTGAAAAAAGTCCATGACAGAAGCACTTGCCAAATAGGAATAGAAGAGACTATTCTTTCTTTTTTTTTTAAGATTTTATTTATTTATTCTTGAGAGACACACACACACAGAGAGAGAGAGAGAGAGAGAGAGGCAGAGACATAGGGTGAGGGAGAAGCAGGCTCCCTGTGGGAAGCCCGATGCAGAACTTGATCCCAGGACCCCAGGATCATGACCAGAGCCAAAGGCAGATGCTCAACCATTGAGCCACCCAGGTGTCCCAGAAGAGACAATTCTTAACCAGATGAAAGGTATTTACCAGAAGCTCAGCAAATTTTATTCATTATTTATTGTGAAGCTGCAGACTTTTAAAATCAGAAAGAAGAAAAAAATGCCTACCACTACTTGTACTGATAAGTATATGGCAAGAAAAAAAAAGTGAAAACAAACTGTCTGTGGTCATGAATCCTATAATTATCTACAGAGAAAATGCAAAACGAATCTACAAATTATTAGAAATAATAGAGTTTAGAAAGGTGCTTGAGTTAAAGATCTATGCTTAAAAATGATTTGTAATTTTTACACACCAGTAAAAAAATTATAAACACCATATGTAACTATAACAAATACAAGAGTATCAGAAACAAGTCTACCAAAAGATGTGCAAAACTTTAAAGAAAAAATTATAAGCCTTTTGAAAGACATTAAAGAAGATCGAAATAACTGGGAGATACACCATGGTGATGGAAAGTCTCTCCATCGTTCTCCCCAGACTGATCAATAGCATCAATGCAAGTCTAATTAAAATTTCAACAAAAGCTTCCAAGAAACGACAAGCTGAACCTAAAATGTGTAGAATGAGCACAGTACCATGATACTCCTACAGAAGAACAAGTGGTGTGACATTCCATACCACATATCAGGGCCTAAAATAATGTTACTGAAATTAATACCATGTAGTATTAGCATAAAGAACAGAAACATCTTGACTAATGGAGGGTAATAGTGAACCTAGAAACAAGGTTACTTTGGACAGAGCTGGTATTATGCTTTGGCGGGGGGGCAATGATGAACCAGCTTAAAAACTGTGCTAAGACAAGAAATTATTCATATGGGAAAGAATGAAATCTGATCCCTACCTTACACAACAGACAAAACTCAATTCTCTCTACTCCTAGGTGTATACTAAAGAGAAATAAAACATATCTCCACACAAACACTTGTATGTAAATGTTCATAGCAGCATTATTTATAACAGCAAAAAGCAGAAACAAACTGTCCATCAGTTGATGAATGAATAACTATAGTACAGACAAATAGTGGAATATTATTTAGCAAAAAAAAAAAAAAAAGAATGGAGAACTAATACAGGCTGTATTAAAAACATCACGAATGAAAGAAGCCAGTCACAAAAGACCACGTATTATATGATTCTATTCATAAGAAATAGCCAGAACAAGCAAATCTAGAGAGATAGAATTTAGATTAGTGGTCGCCTAGTGCCAGAGTGTTGTGGGGAAAATGGAGATGGCTAACTGTTAATAAGTACGTTTTTTGAGAGGAGGTGATGGTTGTACAACTCTGTGAACCATACTGAAACCCACTCAATAGCACACTTTACATAGGTGAATTGTATGACATGGAAATTATATCTTACTTAATAAGGCTAATATTCTAAAAATCAATGTATAGTGAATCAGAGACCAAATGCGAAAGATGACATTTTTTAAAATATGAGGAAAGGGTCTTTTTACTTCAAGGTAAGGAAGGATTTCTTAAATATAACTCAACAGGCACTAAAAAAGATTGATAAATGAGACCATATGATTAAAAACCTCTATTCCTCAAAAGACACCATAAAGATAATGAAAAAATAAAAAGTTAAAAGGGAAGATTTCTAACATGTAATTAATGAAAGAACAGTATCTAGAATTTGTGAAGCATACCAATAAATACAGAGACATAATTCTCTGTAATAGAGAAATGAAAAAAGTCATGACCAGGAACTTTATAAAAGAAAAAAATTTAATAGTAAAGTTATGAAAAGGTGCCCAACCTCAGCAGTCATCAGAAAATGCAATATCATTTTACAATCACTATATTTGCAAAAATTAAGAAGTCTGATACTACCAAGTGTTGGCAAGGACACACATGATGGGAGGGTAAAGTGACAAAACCTTATTGTAAATTAATTTGGCACTACCTAGAAAAGTTGAACATTTTCATGAGCTATGTCCCAACATTTTAAAGAGAAATTCTTATACATGTATACCAGGAACATGTCCAAGAATATGCATAGTGGAGTTTTTAAAACTACATAACTAGAGGTGACCAAACTGTGTATCACATTAATTGACTTCCCATCATAATGGGATATTATATCCAGAGAAATGAATAAACTAGAACTGCACATAAAAGAAGGGGTGAATCTTCAAAATAAACTATTAAGAGAGAAATTCAAATCATGGATTACCTACAATATGCAATCATTTTTATAAAGTTCAGAAACAAGCAAAAGCGAACAACATATTGTTTAGGGACAGATATGTGATAAAGCTGTCCTGAAAAAAACATTCAGTAACCATCAACACACAATTAAGGCCAGAGGTTGCCTCTGGGGCAGATCCTGGGAACACAGGAAAGGAAGGACCATCTGGTTAGAGACAATGGTTTTAGCAGTGTTCTAATTCTTAACCTGGGTGGTCAGTGTGTCTTAATATTATTTATGACATATTTTTGTACATGTAAGATTTAACGCAATAACCTTTTTAAAAAATAATGCAGATGTTTTTATGCCTAGATGGCAAGGAGAAGGCTTCTAATAAGGAATAATTTTTAAAAATTTAATACAATAATTATTTTTAAGATAGTCTGTATTATGGAAATGCACAATCCTATGATGATTTTTCTTTTTATTGTGCATTTTTCATAGAGGACCCTTGATTTCATTTATGTCATTGAATGTCACATTACTTCATCATTCTTTACCTTTCATTATTACACAAAAATCTTTAATACATTTTCTTTAGAACAATATGAGTTCTAGAATATATTTTTAGTTATTTATATTTGATATTAAGGCCACCAAACTTATTAAGTCATATAAAACATCTAAACAATTTCTCTTTTTTAATTACGCTGGATATGATAAATAAATATTTGGATTTAAGCTTAAAGACTCAAAGAAAAGACACTATTTTAAAGTATGGTCTTTTAATTTTCAAACATATTTTATAAATATCAAATGCAATAGAATTTTCTATTGTAAATAGCTCCCACAGAAACTTCAGCATAAAAGAGAATTTAACCTTGTAAGAAAACACTGCTTTTGTCTCTCAAAAAAGTACCAGAAATAATGACATATGATTACTGTGTTTAATAAATGCAACAGTTAAACACGAATCAGCATTGTTCTGAGGCAGGACAACTGGTGTGTAATGAACACCATGGCTCAGGCAGTAGTAGGGTCAGACAATATGGAAAGATAGAATTAAAAAGAAACAAAGTAATAAAAAGGTGGGAGATTTGAATTCAGAATGGTTTGAGGCAGAGTTATTCAAAGAATGGTGAGTACCTCCAGGTGAACTCTTGCTTTGGCATAGGTCTCACGTCTTTCAAGACTTTTGACCCTTAGTAAGTAGTTCATAGATCTCTGGCCAGCTACGTCAGTCATTGGTTTGTCCATCTGTATGTCCATGCATCTAAACATCCATTACCCCACCGAATCACATATTCAGGAGCTGGAAGGCCGTACCTACTAATGAGGCTTCGGTGTCCATTTCTGAAGAATTATGTTCTCATTTATAACAAGGTTTATCAAGGAGGTAGACCTCTCAGAGGAAATGGTTTGGGATTCCATTTCAGGAGAAATAGTCCAAACTCCTAACCTCCTCCTCACTGGAAATTTCCTTCCAAATGAAAGGGTAAGACCCTAAGAACAGGGGCCCTGACATCATTCTCCTGCCCTCCTTAGACATTCTTTGGCTGATGACAGAGTTAGAGTTAGGAAGTATTCTGGTATAGAAGTGGATAATTTTGGGTTAGCTAGTATAACTGCTTCATACAGGCTTCAAGAGCAAGAGCACACAGAATTCAAACACACCTGTATTTCTTACATGAATTAGGATAGAGTGGAAGGGCTGAGATGTGCCTGTTAATCTCTGTGGGGTATAGGGCAGGCAGTAAAACACTGTTTGCAACTTCATCATTTCAAGGAAGTTACACATAAATGCCACAGGAATGAAAACCTCACAGAAAGGTAAAGATTTGAAGAAATGCCCATCTAATTTCTTGGCTGGTTACATCATGCAGAAAAGGTCAGAGCACTCCTATATCCTGCAGTTAAGCGGCCTTGATAGGTTATGTTTTTCATCTTTTATTCACTTGGTCCTTTCATTTTACCTCAGACAGGAAGCACCAGGGCAGTTGGTCTGCATGGCTGGTAGACCTGAGACAATGAACTAATTGCAAGTATCACATATTGGAAGTGCACCCTATTCAGGAGGGCAAGTTGCTATGTATATACTTATAATACTTTAATCTTTCTTTGAAGACTTTGGAAATATTCCAGGACCATAAAATAATTCAAGGGCATTATAGTAAACATCAATTAGCATTCTAAGGAACATAAATGTATAAAGGGACTGGGGTTCATCTATGGTGACCAGATGGATATCCTTAAAGTAATTTCAGAAAAAAAATCCTTCCTATCTGCTATTTATTTTTATGGAGCATATACATTTAAATTCTCCTTACCTCTTCCTTTTGCTTTAATAAGTAGGTGTTTATTACAGAGTAACTTAGCTTTGTTTCTTCTCTATTTCTTAATTTAAATGTGTCTTATGTAAACATCCATAATTTGTCTTTGAATATATGTCTCTCACTGAGATCTTTGAAATACTAGGAGATTAACTTTTGGTGTTGAAGCTTCTGGCTAATAAGGAAAAAGCCTATGCCTTTTTAAAAAATAAGTTTGAGAAAAACCCTGATGACTAGGTTTGAAAATACAGATTACTGTTAGTTATGATATGTAATCTAGTATATAATATAGCTACCATTTGTTTATATCATTATACATTTTTAGTATCAACTATTATATTTTAAAAATTAAAATACAGATAACAGGTTTCTTTGTTATATTTGGTTGTAGATCACTCCTATGTCCCAGTTATTTCTGAAGCAAAACTTCAGACTCTTACTCTTCTAGAACTTTCACTCTACCACAATATAATGTTTTTTTAAAGAAAGAAATACACTGAATGAAATATGAATTTCTCAGATTTTATTAAATATATAGAATTGAAAAAATTTATATAGTATTGATGTGAAAGTGGATATTCAATTTAAGAGAGGACAGCATATGTAACAAAAAGTAGTAGAACATATTAGGAAAATACTGTTGGATCAGTCAAAAAATAATACCTTGTAAAGGTTTAATGTATCTATCTTAGAGAATAAACTTATACTATGTATAAACTTGTATCATGTATATCTTACCTGATATATTTTATTTATTGTCATTTTAAAAACAAAAGTCATATAAGTAGTAAAAATGGAAAGCTTATTTTACCATATAATTATATCTGACATATACTATGCCTTTTAATGTTTTTTGGAAATTAATAATTTCAAATTAAACCACATATTATAAAATCATTTTATACATAAGGTAATTTTAATAAAAGTTTTTATTTTATAGTATTTTTATAGGGCTAAAGCTTTTAAAATGTGCTCATATATGCTACAGTAAAGACAGATAATTGATAAAAGTAGAAAAAAAGAATATTAATGGATGCAGTAGTCACATTAAAGTCTGCATAAGGAACTGGGTCTTTAGATTCCTAGGACAGCGTATTTTCTATTTTTAACCTGCTGCATCTAAGCTGCAAACAGAACTTTCTTGAATCATAATGTCTATGTTTTATCAAATGGAAAATCTGTTTTAAATCCCTTAAATGACTGAGAAATGTTTAGAACTAAGAGCCAGCAGATGTACTTTTAAACAATTCGAAAATTTCATGGGCATCTGATAGGCACATTTGGTATATTTATTTATTTTTTTTATTTTTTTTTTATTTATTTATGATAGTCACAGAGAGAGAGAGAGAAAGAGAGACAGGCAGAGGGAGAAGCAGGCTCCATGCACTGGGAGCCCGATGTGGGATTCGATCCCGGGTCTCCAGGATCGCGCCCTGGGCCAAAGGCAGGCGCCAAACCACTGCGCCACCCAGGGATCCCGCATTTGGTATATTTAAAGGACATTTGTGCTTTTAGACTCCTGTTCTACAGTTATTACATCTACTAATTAAAAATAAAATCATTAGCCCACCTTGTGGTTCAGTGAAAATATCTCCTCTCCAACTCGTAGGATAGACGGGCTAGAATTCCCCCAAATTCCAAGAGACTAGCTTAGCTCTAGAAGGAATACTATACACAAAAATAAAATAAAATGCGGTACTGCTGTGTGCAAGGACACTACTAAATTATGTAATGAAAGAGAGGACAAAGTTTAGCATATAGGAAAGGCAAGAAAAATTTTAATTTGGATAAAAATTTTAGAACAACAAATATTCAGTTTGGGAATATATTACAAAGGACTTAAGAAAGGAAATTTATTTTTACTTGCAAAAGCAGGGAACGTTCTAGGTGGAGGGAAAGAAAAAAAAAAAGAAGGGTAAAAATACAAAAGAAAAGCCCCAGTAATTTACATGCCTATCTGCAGAAAAAAGCTTCAAAAGGAGTAGAACATGTAATGAGTCACACGAACTGGCAAACGTTATGGCTGCATTTGTTTTTCTGTGAGTAATGACGATATTGCTAAAAACTCATAACCGATGTTGAAATTTCTAGTGTTATTCTAAAAGTACCACCCAAACCATCTATTTGAAAATAGGTCTTGAGGAAAGTGAATAAAAACCCGCAGCAAATTGCTTTTAGTTTAGATTAAAATTAAAAGGGAAATAAGAGGGTTCCTAACACATTGGCCCACTTTGGAAATTTGCAAATGAAATGTCTACTAGACATGAAACGATTGTATAGGGGCATTTATGTTATAAATTAAACTATATAAATAATTAACAGAAGCACAAAATATAAATTTTTATAAATTTTCTAGACTCAAATGGAATTAAAAGAGTGGAAATACTCTACTTGAGAATGATGGCCCTAAAAAGATACTGTCTTTAAGGGGAAGGGGAGGAAAAATAAAATAAGATAAAAACATAGAGGGAGGCAAATCATAAGAGACTCTTAACTGTAAGAAACAAACTGAGGGTTGCTGGAGGGGTGAGGGGTAGAGTGATGGGTAACGGTGACAGGCATTAAGGAGGGCGCATGATGGAATGAGCACTGGGTGTTATACGCAACTGATGAATCACTAAATCTACCTTGGACACTAATACTATATTATATGTTGACTAAATCAAATTTAAATAAAAAATGTTTAAAAAGACCTAGTCTTCAAACACCACTTTTAGTAATCTCATCTGGAGAATGTAAAATATGAGTATTAAAAAGCCAAAACAGACATATTATCCACAGTTCATTCTGGTGCAACATCAGAGTTATCAGGAGGACTACATGCTGGGAAGATGTTATTTGCAGCATCTAGAAATACTTAAAACTATTTCTTGACAGAGTGTTTCCAGGAGTGACAGGCAACCTATTTGCCCTTGGAAGAAAAATAAATTCAGGCTGAATCCTTCTTCACTAGAAGCCTTCTTCTAAAAGAATGACATTCAAGTAATTGGAAAGCAGATTTCAATACTCTCCACTTACTTCCCTGTTCTGGGAAAACAAAGTTTGACCTATGTTTTCTGCCGATTCTGCATTAGCCACTCTATTCAAACATCCTATACACACTTTGGTCACAAGAGCCCACACATTATACTAGTGCCATTCAGAAAATACTGATTACTATGCTAACAACCATATGACTTTTTTAAAGCAAAGTATTCGCAAGTTTTGGCTGCCTAATTAAACATAAGAAAATCTAGAACACTCAGAAGCACAAATCGTTGACTTGATAACAATGAGCTGATGAAAGAGAAAGGAGTCCTACCCTCTGTGAAAGGTGAAGCTCACTCCATGACTGCCTGTCTCAGAATGGACCTGGTGCAACCTGTTTTATCATTATGCATACTTTTTTATGTGTTGTGTGCACTTGGTATAACTAATTCTATAAATATATGCAGAAATACAGAAGGATCAAATATGTTTTAAGTCGGTACCATGTAAACCGCATTTGTAATTGCAATAAAAATATGTAAGTCAATAATCTGAAAAACTGTACTATTATTTCAGCCTCCCCCCCAACCTAAGCATCAGATTATAAGTGAGGATATCTAGTTTAATATTCCTTTCAATAACTGCATACAATTCTTGATAGATCTAGTTCTGGGGATTTTGAAAGAAGCTCAAGATAAGTGTCTAGGAAATCCATTCTCAAGCCATGAAAGTATTGGTGGTACATCTCTCTAGCAGAGTAGCACAGTATCCTCCCCAGCCAACTTGACCGTAAAGGATAGCGTCATTGCTCAGGTGGGCCTCCCCAAGATATCTTAGGTGTCAGAATACTGGTATTATGTTTAGCATACAGTGTCAGAAGAGAGAGGGAAGCTACCTCACTCTTTTTTTTTATTTTAAGATTTTATTTATTTATTTGAGAGAGAGAGAAAGAGGACAGAAGCAGGGGGAATGGCAAAGGGAGACGGTAAAGCAGGCTCCCTGCTGAGCAGGAGCCAGACGTGGGGCTCCATCCCAGGATCCCAAGATCGTGACCTGAGCTGAAAGCAGACGCTTAACCATCTGAGCCAGCCAGGTGCCCCGAGGTTACATCGCTCTTAATCTACTCTACTTGGGAAAGCATCCTTGATGATTTTGACATCAACACAGCAACCCAGAGATAGAGAAACTTCAACTAAATGTACTATAACAATTTGCATTTTTGTTCATGACCTGCTGTTACTTGCTGTTTCACTTCTCTATTCATAAAATGAATCTACCTAATGTAAGGAAATATTTTGTGGGCAAAGCCAATGCAAATAACTAGAAAAAAATGCACTAACTAAATCTGTAGCGGTATTATTTGCCTCTGCTAATAAACATAAAATATATATTTGTTAATTTGTAATAAATTGGCTGTTTCACTTTAAAATTACTTTTATTAATATTTTTGTGAATTTTTTTAGCTGAAGCTCTGTAAGAGGATAAAAAAGGTTGTCCCTAAATATATTCAAGTGTATATTCAAAAGGTATATATAGTTTCTTTTTTTTAAGGTTTTTTTATGTATTCATTTGAGAGAGTGAGAGCGCACACGTGCACAAGAGTATAAGTGTGGGGGGGGTACGCTGCAGGGGACCTATTCTTATTTATTTTAGAGAGAGAGAAAACGAGAGTGTGGGGGGGGGTAGGGACAGAGGGAGAGAATCTTCAAGCAGACTCCCCACTGTGAGCAGAACCCAACTTGGGGCTTGATCTCATGACCAATGAGATCATGACCTAAGCTGAAATCAAGAGTCAGAAGCTCAACCAATTGAGCCACCCAGGAACACCTAGACTATCATTTTTAAGAATTTATCTTAATAGATGTAATGTTAAACTCTTTCAACATTATATTCTTGCATCTGATAAAACTAGACAGTTATGAGGTCTAAGTTACACATCTTAGATATTTATACACTTAACTACAGGCACACTGGTCTTAAAACACTTTTAAGATAAACTAAAAGACAACATTTAACAAGATCAAGATCATGATACCAATGGATTTTCAAAACCTACAGAAAAATGCTTGTAAGTAAATTTAGAGATGAACAAAAAAAAAATTTGTTTCACAATCAGCCTCACATTTTTGATAAATACATAAATCATTTTTTTCACGAAGTAGTAACTGACATCAAATGTATTTTAAGATTGACAGTTTTGCTAACAAAAATGGTTTATATAACTTAACACAGAGCTCTTCTAAATCCATTCTGTGATTAAAAGTTCTGGCCATAAAACTACCTATAACTTCTACTAGTCAGTTAACCAAATTTCCATTGCCTGTTAAACTACTGGTAGCCTACTAGTTGTACTTACTTGGTGTACTAAACAAAGTCAACTGACATAAAGGAGACACATGATTTACAAGATTGTTTTCCTTTTCATTAACCTAAAAGTCTCAGAAACTCCCTTCACTCTCTCTCTCCCATTTAACCTCCAGCACAAGCTTGCACTTGCCTATTCACTCACTGGATCATTCCCTTGCTAAGGAAGGGCACACCCAAGAGGTCTTTAGCCAGAAGAGACCTTGCCTCCAAGATAGGCTCACAGTCATGAACTTTGGGTGTCTGACTAAAACCTTTTTGTTACCCTCAATCTCTGATACTTCTTTGCTTCATAATCTGGGATTTGAATTCCTGATGTTATACATGTTTCAAAATTAGGCTTACTACTGGTTTCCCAAATCTATTGCTGTGCTTAGATTCTTGACATTATGTAACTACATCTTTTTATCTCTTGTTTTAACTACCTGGACTCTCAAGGTTCTTTTCATGACCTCATGATCTGATTTCATTATTCTAAAACTGACCTACTTGAATTTCTGATCCTCTAGGACCTTAATGGCCCATATTAGTGCCTAGCTACCTGGTCTCCTCCCTCTGCCGTGTCCTAATGCAGTGAGATTACTGTTTATTTCCTCAGGCCATTGACTGAGCTATCTATACCCCAAAGCATCCAACAAACCCTAGGAAGTATAAGAATGAAAATAAATACCTGCAAAGTATTGAAACAGAAATGCATGTTGCTATGGATACAGAACTGTGTTTGTGACCACAATTTTATTCTATGCAGTTCCAAAGGAAAATGGCCAGTAAGGAGGTAAAAGGTTAGAACTGAAGGATGCCTACGTGGCTCAGTGGTTGAGCATCTGCCTTTGGCTCAGGGCATGATCCCGGACCGCCGGATCAAGTCCCACATCAGGCTCCCTGTGAGGAGCTTGCTTCTCACTCCGCCTATGTCTCTGCCTCTCTCTGTGTCTCTCATGAATAAATAAATAAATCTTTAAAAAAAAACTGAGAACTGAAAATGTAATCAAAGAAATCACAAAGTACATATTACTTTTGTTAGCAGAAAATTATATAAAGGACTGTTTGTTTTTATTGTAAGAGATGTCTTAAGTGTGGGTATATACTATACATCAATTTCATACATCATAAAGAATTTTTCCCAGGTCTGTATGACTAAAATTGAATGTATATAATAAAGTGGGATGCTGTTAATTAAAATGTTATGCATAATACAAACCACATCACTTAAATAACCCTCTTTCAGTTTTGCAGTTTAGAAAATTATTGTGTGTATGTATTGTTCCGAAATTTTACAAGCAGCTTCACAGACTTATTTGAAATCCTTATAATAAACATGTACGTATTATCATTTCCATTAAAAATTATAAAATGGATGCTCTGAAAGACTGTATTAAGGTATCTATTTTAGTGCAGGCAAACATCTTGCAAGTAGCAATCAGGACTGGCTTCCAGGACCTCTGACTTTCCTCATCTGCTCTATTGGACAGCACTGTGCTTTAGTTAACCAAAGCTCCTTGCCCTAGAACTCAGAGATATTTGCACAGTTTAGTCCAAAGTGACTGGGGCACTTTAAAAATTTTTTAATTAAAATCTTTAATGATTATTATTAATTTTATTTTAAAAACAGTTGCCAGCTGGATAAATAAAAAAGATTTAACTAACATGTCAATTCTAAAGAAATATAAAATAACATTAGTGGAAAAAAGCATTTAGATCCTTCCACATGAAGTGATTCCCTACGTACTGGTGAATTACCTAACTGAAACAGTATCATTTTATTAAAGTCTGATATTTTGCTTCTCACCTCAAATTTTATGGCATCATGAAATTACATTTCAACGAGATGTTCAAGATTTATTAAGAAAGTCTTGCCTCAAACAGTCTTCTACTTATTTCCACTAATGTTTCATGCAGTTTCTATTTCTCAGTGCATTATTCTGAGTCCTCTCTCTACTTAGATTTTATATTTTCTACTTCCTACAACACTGACTACCATACCATGCGGGCTGTCTGATGTACTCTCTATACTGAGGAACCTGTGCACAGCCGTGTTCTATTCTTCACCTTGGCATCAGAAAAGCATGTCACCCTTAATCCATCTATGACCACCACCTGGCGTATAAATAAGGTTTCCTCTGTACTGTCTTGAGTTCTCCATCTCAACTATTGCTCCAACTAATACGTATCCTTGCCTTCCTAACGCTAAAATGTAAATACCTCCGTTGCACTAATGACAGGAATACCTTACTGACCATTCTCATAGGCACAAAGTAATGATGGTACCATAATGTGTTTTGCAGGATGCCAGAAAACTGCATTCCGAAATATCAGATGCAACTTGGAGAAGCCTTCTGAATATCTCTTCATTTCTCTGAAAACGTGCATTATAAATTAACTAGTAAGGAATTTGCCCAAACTGTTCAGGAACCTATGTCTGTGCAACATCTCAGAAAACAAAGAGTAGAGTAGATGAAAGCGGAAAAAGAAAAATCCGGTCTTGTGTTGACAAAAGTTTTCTTTATGAAATTTTTTCACTCAAGTGTTTAAAATTTTAAAATGCTCATAAATAAACAAACCAAATGGGATTCGAAGGGCTTTTCATGGGAACAGTACTTTACTGCTTTTGACTTCCCGTCTCCAATCCACCCTCCAGATGTAGACACATTTAATTCTTTCAGTTGCATTTTTGCCTCTTCAGATAACGACCTTCATACCTTTACATATTCCATTAGTTACATTCACTACCTATTTATTTCCTGCTATAAAAGATAAAGATTTAGCTTCCTTACACCATCACTGTCCCTCCTTCTCCATCTTTGGAATATAGCTGCTTCACCATTTTTAATTTTTTTATTGGTTGCCTTTATAACTTGTTTCCAATTTTATTGATATAATTGACATATAACATTGTGTAAGTTTAAGGCTTATACCACAGTGATTTGACACGTGTATTTATTATGAAATGATCACATTAAGTTTAGTTAACATCCATCAACCTCATATAAGTACAATATTTTTTTCTTGTGATAAGAACTTTTGAGATTTATTCTCTTAGAAACTTCCAAATATACAGTACAGTATTGCTAACTATAGTCACCACACTGTACGCTACCTCTTCAGAACTTAACTATCTTATAACTGGAAATTTGTACCTTTTGACCATCTTCACCCAATTTCTCTACCCTGACCCCCACCATCCCCTGCCTCTTGGCAACCACCATCTGTTCTCCGCTTCTAGGAGTTTGGGTTTTTGAAGATTTCACACGTAAGTGAGATCATATGGTATTTGTCTATCTCTGTCTGACTTATTTCACTTAGCATAATGCTCTCAAGTTTCATCCATGTTGTCATAAGTGGCAGGATTTTCTTCTTTATGGTTGAGTAGTATTCCATTGTGTATATAAACCACATTTTCTGTACCCACTCAGTGACTGAGGGACACTTAGTTTGTTTCAATGTCCCGGCTAATGTAAAGAATGATGCCATGAAAATGGGGGTACAGATACCTCCTCTGGATAGTGATCTCATTTCTTTCAAATACATACCCTGATGTACAATTGCTAGATCATATAATAGTTCTATTTTTAATTTTTTTGATGTGGAGAAACGAAAACCCCTGTGCACTGTTGGTGGGCATATAAACTGGTACAGACACTATGGAAAATAGTGTGGAGGTTCCTCCCAAAATTAAAAATACAACTTTCAATAAGATAATTCAACTTTTCTAGCAATTATAGATGACCTCTTTTCATTCTTCACTTAATTTGATGAGTATATTACAACTGCCTAACCTTCACCTGACCTAATCATTCTCAAAACCTTGATTACCTGAGTTTGTACTTCTGTTATTTGTACTTCTGTTAAGGTTGGTAACATGTTATGTATATAACCATGAATAAATTTCCCATGATTTATATGGAAACTGATTTCACAAGGCGAAATTTAAACATAGAATCTAGTTATTGTTCAAAACACAAGAGAATATATTATGTAACTATGCTTCTGGTAGTTCCCTCTCACCCACTCCGAACTGAGGCTAATTAACTTCCTTATATCACCTTTGAATTTTCTGCTTTTATTGCCTCCTAACATGATTAAGAATTCTCATGCATAGTATTTATAGAGTCTTCCTCCCTTCACCTCACATCTGTCCTGGTCTGGACTGGATGTTTCCTAGACTCACTGTGCAGCAGTCTCTGAGACTTCTCTTTCCTCCTCTTCTGTTTGAATCCACCGTTGC
The DNA here is from genome assembly GCF_048164855.1 of Canis lupus baileyi. Taxonomy (NCBI): domain Eukaryota; kingdom Metazoa; phylum Chordata; class Mammalia; order Carnivora; family Canidae; genus Canis; species Canis lupus. The sequence goes on from NC_132853.1 coordinate 46,336,453, forward strand.
TTCAATCTCTGAACTTATAGTTCTTTTATATTTTCTCCTTTAGTTTATGGAAGAACATCTACAAGCAACTTCCAAAGAAATGCAGGAGATAAACTTTCCAGATCTTTGCATGTGTGCAATGTCTTTCTCCAACCTCATAGCTGACTGAAGTTTGACTTCTGTATAGAAACCTAGTTTAAAAAATATTCCTCTTTTGTTGTTCCAATGGCATTTTTAAACTTACCATTATTGGACACAGGATGCCCATCTACCTTGTTCCTGTGGAGGGGGGACTTGTTTTTCTCCAGAAGGTGTTAGGATCTCTTTTATTGATGTGTGCAGATTAGACTTACTTGCCTTTTCCATCTAAGGACACACATCCTTCAGTCTTGATACTTCAGTCTTCATACTTCCATACTCTTATTTCATTGATAATAATTCCTCTATTCTCTGTTTCTTGAACTTCAGCTAAATATTGAGCAGCGTGGTTTAATCATCTACAGCTCACCTTTAAAAGTGTGTTTTTATACTCAGATTTTTGTCTCTTTTTATCCTCTTATGGGAGATGTTCCTGACATTAGTTTTTGCAAACAATGAAAGTAATTCTTTAATTTTCAAGGCCCTTTCTTATTCCTTTATTACATTTTCATAGCAGCCTGTTCTTCTTTTGTGAATACCGGGCTTGGTGTTTCAGTTTTGCTTTTCTTAAATTTACTTTTTGCTCCCTGAATTGCCTTGTTTTCTTTGGAGTTATCTGTTGAGTTTTTCTCTTTTGTGCCTCTGAGGCATTCCTCAGATGTCAGATGATCCAGGGTTTTCTGTTCATAGTCAAGATCAAAGAGGTAAAACACAGACTGGAAGCTCTGAATGTGTAAGGGACTGGCGCTTGTATGTTAAAGGGGTCACTGTGGTTGAAGGTGAGCAAGAGTAGAGGAAGCTGTGAGGCTGCAGATCCCTCTAAATGCTACAAAGCAGAGGCTTTGTTCCAAAGCATTATTCTCCACACCAGCTTCCCTGTACTCCTCCCAGACAGATCATCCATTTCTCTCAGCTTGGGAATAAATGCCTAGCAGCTGGCCATTCTGGGCTCGTGGTGGAGAGAAATCGCCTACTCTAGATGCTGACTTTAAATGAATCCTATTTTCATCCTCCCATCTCTCTTCTGCTGCCCTTCCTTCTTGGCATTTCCTAGTCCTGGGCCTCTCTTGAGTTTCATGAGGAAGACAGTCTTTTTCCCAGACTGTAATCTTCATGTGTAGCTAGATGCAGCTGCTTCCAGAAACATGTCTAAGTCTCTTGTCTGCTGATGTCCTCTCTTAGGTTTTCTTTGCCATGGTAGTTTTAGGCCTTTAGTATTCCATTATTATCATTTTACGGGGGCCTTCTAAAGGACAGGGAATCAACCCATGTGATCTGACGATCTGGGGTTTCTATGGGTAAATACACATGATTCAAATCTCTGAAAGTAGTTTTAATGCAGTTATGTAGGGAAAACAATTATGTAAAGAAAGACACATCCATATTTCTATTCTGCTTTTACTCTTTCCATTCAATTCTAGATGCTTCGGGTGTCCTGGGCCACATCTCTTTGACCCACCTGATCATAGCCCAGCTGAGGCAAGAACTCATACTTGATTCTCCTCGAATGGGTGATGGTGTGACTCAGTTTTGCCACCTTGAGCTTTCTCCAAAGACAGCGAAGGGCACTCAGCCAGGACGTGCAGGAGCAAGCAGGACAGGTAGGTGTGGCCAGAAAGTGCAAGTGTGGCCAGGAAATGCAGGAGAAGGTGCCCCTTAGGAATACCCTCAATTGAAAGGGGCTGGAATTTCATGGATAAATGCTCCAGATTCACATTCTTTGGTGGAATCACTCCATGGTGTGTTCTAAAAGATTATCCAGGATCTTCAGTGGAAGGAGTCACCCCTAATTTCAGGTAACTCAATCAATGAGGTACCCTTTATTGGCTTTTCACTTCTTTTATTCATTTTTCCCATCCCCTCACTTTAGATTCCTGGAATCCATGCTCCCCACCCCCCACCCATAAACTACCTGCATGCTCACACTTGTATCAGGCTCTGTTTTCAGAATAACCCAAGCTTCCACAATATCATGCACAATTAAAGCTTCTAATAATGGGCTTTGTAATTACATTACTTTATAATGTAAAATTGCAAAGGAAGTGGCAGGCTGGATTTCTACTAATATGTCTAGTTATCCTTCATTCCAGTCAATTTCAATGGCTATGAGTTTAAAATTAATGTGTATCACATTATTTGATCTGATAGGAGATACCAACAAAGAGTTTTAGCTGATAGTCATTCCTCGAATGCAGTATTTTAGTCATTATGTGTGCAAATATTTTTACATCTTTAAGTGAATATTATGATGTAGCAGGAATTCTGCTTTTGTGAACCTTTAATCAATCTAGTGAACTCCTAAAAAGTGAGTCTGCATTAAATAAAACTATAAATGTGCAAAATAAAGCCAGCCAAGGAAACAGAGAGAACGGGAACAGGCACTTTTAGGCAAGAGACACCAAGTGAAAATAGCTTTCAGTAAATTTCCGCAGGACAGAAAGTAGATAAGGCTATATTCAGATGCTGAGAGATGAAACAGTCTGCGAAAGCTGAGCCAAGAAGGAGGCAGCAGTGGAGTGGGGAGCCCCATCTATCACAACCCTCTCGACAGGCTCTAGGCTCAGGAACTACAAAGACAGTAAAGACACCAGTGAGGGTCAGAATAAAAACAAGGTCCTAAAGGCCTGTGTGCAGGCAAAGGAGGTCCCCAATCCTCGGACTATGGACTATACAGGTGAAAAACAGAAGCTCTTCCTTAAAAAAGAGAAGGAACTAGCCAGGGAGAGCTATGGCTTCACGTGGCTTCTACAACCCCAGAATGCAGCCCTCTCCATTCCACGTTTAAGGAGACTGAATTCTAACATATCTTTCAGTCCAAATGTCCCATCCTTCCCCAAGTCTCACTCTGATTCCTACTTAGGGAGAGACATACTAGGACATGGGGTGGACGTACTAGGACTTTCATTTGTCCAAGTCTGCTCTCCTTTTCCCAAAGATGTCCACATCCTAATCCTCAGAAGCCAGCAGCAAAGAAATTTCACAGATGTGATTAAGGATGCTGGGATGGGAGATTATCCTGTAGTATGCACATGGTCTGATGTGGTCACAAGGGTCCTTTTAAGAGGGAGGGAGGAGGCCATGTGACAATGGTAGCAACAAGAAGAAAGGCCACATGGGCCATGAACCAGGAATGTAGGTGGCCTCCAGAAGACAGGGAAGACAAGGAAGCTTATTCTTCCCTGGAAACCCCCAAAAGATCCATCCCTGCCCTGCCAATACCCTGATCTTAGTTTTATAGGACTAACTTCAGATTTCTCATCTTCAGAACTGTAAGATAACAACTTTCTTTGTTTTTAATCCACAAAGTTTGTGGTAACTGGTTACAACAGCACTATGAAACTACTACCCATTCATCTTTTGTAAATCTCAACAGAAAGTAAGAATCACCAAGCATATATAAGAAAACTAGGAGAAATAAATATGAAAGACAAATAGAGAGACAAATAGAAAAACCAACTCTGAAGGAAAGAGATAATTCAGGGAATGTAACTAAAAAAACATTCTAATTCATAAACACGGAGAGAGGAAAATTTATTACATCTATCAAATGAAAACAAGATGCTCTGAAAAATAGCAAAAGTACAAAAAGATCTCTTAGGATTTAAAAATATGATTCTTGAGCATAAAGGGAAGGAAATCTGCAAAAAACATGGAGTAAAAGACAAAACGAAGACAAATTTGAGGAAATAACAGTCACAGAGGCTTTCTGAGGTCTTTGATTTAGAGTTAGTGCTAGTCTGAGAGAGGCAATTAGCCACCTTGCAGTTTTGAGGAGTGAAAAACTGCCAAGGACGGGACTGTCTTCTACCTCTGACCAGGGCAGGAGACATGTGGCAGTGCTCGACACAGCTGTCTTAACTTTTCTTATTCAAATGATAAAGTCTCAAGACTGTTCCACCTCAGAGTCTTTGCCTAATGGAGGAACAGTGTTTACTAATTCCTCACTCTTAATCTCAGATGAGAAAGTTTATAATTATGGTGAAAACAAAAACTAGGAAGAGAAGTCAGAGGCCCTCTGTAGCACAGAGCAATGCTACTTTATTTTAACTGATGTATTTTCCCCCTTTGCATCATTTTTATAAGAACAGACACAGCCAACTTCATACATAAACTTCAGAGGCAAAGCTGAAAAAAGGCTGCATGTGTCTCTGTGTGTGTGCATGTGCACACGTGCATGTGTATGTTTTCCCCCTTGGCCATCAGACATGGCTTCAAACAACTGTCTTATTATTTTAGCCCTCAAAAGTTAATTTATTGCCTGGAAAAGAGCTAAAGAAGTTCCTGAAGATGATCTCAGACTGTGTTCCCTTTGCCAACTAACTATCCTTAATTATAGCATCATACCCACTGGACGCGGATAAAAAGAATGAATGATGGCCCCATGGTACCACAGTATACCATGACACAGTCACCACATTTGTCCTCCTAGTGGCAACACTTCAATAGTATGAAAGGAGGATCTCTATAAACTGAATTCATTTTATGTACCAGAGAAGCACCTAGAAAATCCCTAAGGTAAAACTGTATCAATCTCAATAATCACTAACAGAGGACAACAAAATTTAAGGACATTCTCTATGCTGAACCCCCTTTTGAAGATTTTCATGTTAATTACAGAAAGGAACACTAAATTGTGTAGGAATATTGTTCTAACATCACAGATTCAATAGCATAATTCACTCCTTGGGTGATCATGGCGGCTTTCAGCAAAGAACTAAAAAAGGACTTTTGTCGATTATGTTCCTGCTTCTTATTAACATGGCTGCCTCTAACCACAGCAGCAACACAGAGATAAAATATTTTTGCATTTATTGAAAAAAAATTAAAGAAATAATAAAGGAGAAAAAGAACACTCTTTTCAATTGAAAGAAAATTCCACAAGAGTGGGGTCTGAGGAGCATGTACTGTTAAGAGATGGAGCAACCTCCCAGCAAGGTCTTAGGTTTCCTTCATGGCTCATAATGCTTCCTCATGTCTCCAGCTCTGCACTTAGCCCATTATTTCATATCTGCATTTCTCTGTTTTCTACTCCTTATCAGTAAGTGTGTCTTAATTCATTTTTGCATCTTCAACAGCTAACAATGTGCCTGAGATTTAAGGAGGCCCTCAGCACATGTCAGATGAATATAGTATAATTTTAATCACTTTACCAAAATAGTAACCAGTTCTCTGAAGTGATTATTGTTTGGAGATTTAACAAGCATCTTCCATGTATTTAAGAAATCAGAAGGTTAAAAAATAGTTTATAGGTACAAGCAAAGCCCAGACCTAGACCAAACCCTGCAAAACGGTTAAACTTACTGACTTGTGTTCATTTCATTCAGTGATGAAGCATCAGCACTTGGGCCATGTCCTCTGGTATGTTCTTAGAGATGCAAAGACAGAGAAACGATAGTCCCCTCTCCGGAAGACACAAACATGTAATTAATAATGACACAACAGTAATTATGGGCTAATTTTATATATATATATTTATAAATAAAATATATATAAAATACATACATGTGTGTGTGTATGTGTATTTTGTCATTGTATTTTAGAAGTTCTGTGTGATCTCAAGAGATTGGAACGATAAGTACCCTGACAATGCCACCCAAATAAGCAAAAAGAACAAATAAAAATATTAACAAAACTCGGGCAGCCCAGGTGGCTCAGCAGTTTAGCGCTGCCTTCAGCCCAGGGCATGATCCTGGAGACCCAGGATCGAGTCCCATGTCGGGCTCCCTGCATGTAGCCTGCTTCTCCCTCTGCCTGTGTCTCCGACACTCTCTCTCTCTCTCTCTCTCTGTCTCTCATGAATAAATAAATAAAATCTTAAAAAAAATATTAACTAGAAACAAAAACAACTAACATGAACTGGTGGTTTCTATAAGAGCATGGCAACCATCAGTCTCTTCCCCTGTGACCTAACTCAACCCTGAAGCCACTACTGGCTCCTCAGAGGAGAGCCTTGCTTGGCTTTCCTATGGCTCCTGCTGATTAGTGAATCTGCCTATGTTAATACAGACGTTCACAAATGTTTGCTCAGGCCACAGCCTAGACCAGGAATCTTTTAGGTACAGGTATACAGAAATGAGGAAAATGGACAGGGTCCCTTTTTTCAGTCTATTTGGTGGAAGAGATAAAAAATAATAAATATGTAACATAAATAGAATTATTTCATTAATGATTTTTTTTTCCAGATCAAGAATCAGTTGAGGGGAAGTTCTTTGAAGTTCACAAGGTGCTCTGATAGAGAATAGCAGGGCAAGTCCTTCTAGAGTCATTAGAGAAGTCCTATCTGAGGAGTTAACAATTAGGCCAAGACTTGCAGAATGAGGAGGAGCCAGTCATACAAAGAGCTAGAGCAAATGCCTTCCAGTTCCAATCGACATCATGAGCCGAAGCCGGAAGGCAACAAAGAGAGTGTGTATATTTTAGCAACTAAATAGAGGCTACTGTAGCCCAAATATGGGGGCAAGGGGAGAACAACTAGAGAAGACGTGGAGGAGGTAAGAATAGGAGGACCAGATCATGCAGGGTGTTGTAGGCCATGCTACGAAGTTTGGATTTTATGCTAAGTGTCAGCTATGGAAGGATTTTAAGCAGGGGAGTTTTCTAACCCAATATACATTTAGATCAGTATGGCTATTGAGAAGAAGAGAGAAGGCAAGGCAAGACTATCCAAAGCCTGCTGTGGAGGTCTGGGTAAAAGACGGTGGTGAGCTGCAGGCACTAGGGCAGCAGGTACAAGAGAAGGAGGTGAATGGATTAGAAATCTGTTTGGGGGCTGAATCTATAGTATTTACTGATAAAGTACGAGAAAGGGAAGACATTGAAGAATGGCTTGAGCATGGACTATAAAATAACACCATTTATAGACACAGAGAAGATGGGTGTGGAGGTTTCGGTTCTAGGCATGTGAAATTCGAGGTGTTTGTGAGCTAGTGGGGAGAAGATGCCAAGAGGCAGCTGGATATTTGAGTCCCGCTCTCAGATGAGAGATAAGAACTTTGAGGTTATTAGCACAGAGTTATTTAAGGCCACTGAAATGTAGATGATCACTTAACAGAAGAAGGAAGAGAAAAAAGAGAAGGGCAGACTCCAATAATTAGTGGAGAGGTAGAGAAGCTGGTAGAGAAAAAGGAGCTGAACTAAGATGGAGAAGTAGAGAAGCAGGAGGAAAACAAGGACTCAGTGGGAAGATAGGTAGAATTTGGTAGGATAGAAGAAAAGGTGTGTATTCAGTGATAAAAGCCTAACTATAGGGTTAAAAGCAGTGAAAGACTGGCCATGCTGTAACAAAAAGGGGGAGCTAAAAGAGGTCTCACAGAGTGAAAAGCCATGATGATTATAATGGAGAGAAATCCAACTTTTGCCAAGTGACTCAATAAATTCTCATGAATCTACAAAAAATATGTAAGGACTAGCAAAATGTATTTCCTGGTAAATCCTATACAAAAAATTAAAGGTTTCCTTCCAAAGAGAAGAGGGGGAGAGAGAGAAACATTCTAGAATGAGGTAGACCACAGACTAGAGTAAAAGAAGAATTAAAGTACTGCTTCTCTTACTGACATCTGCTTTGCTAATTTGAAACTGAACATATTGAGAATTTCTTCAAACTCTAGTTTGGATAGTAATTTGTAGTTTAAATAGAAATTCTATCTGAAGAGGAAGAAAATAAGTGGTGCAGAATGACCAAATCTGTACAATTTAATAGTACCAAACTGTCCAAGTAAACGGAAGAAGCATTTTTATTCTGAGAAGCAGACAGCAAATTTCTAATGTAAAGCAGGTGCACATTATCTTAAGGAAATTTTCTAATGGAAAATTTTCTAATTCAGGACTGTTTATCCTGAATTACTAGGAGAAAATTCAAAAATAATCACTTTTTACTCTAAAGTGGACTTAGATCTATGTTCTAGGTTTGTAATTATCCTAAAGGACTTACCTAGTTACGTCACTATTTGTCTCAAGATAGTATTTATCATTCAATAGTATACTGAGTAAAGACAATGTTAAAGTCAGCTTTCATTAATGATTTTTTTCCAGATCAAAAATCAGATGAGGGGAAATATTTCAATGTGGAAGAAGCAATTGTTTTAAAATCATGTTGTTTTCTTTTTTTTAAGTGGTTTGAGTTAACTGATTACACTTCATTACCCCGCAATGCACTTGAACACATTAACACTGCAAGAAGAATATGTAATAAAAGAGAGGATGCATCTCCTAATCCTTCCTGTCAAATTTAAAGAGATACCAATCAACCAAACACCTCGCTAATAGTCATGAGACTGCTGTTTTAATTAGCTGGTGATATTTTTGACTAAAGAATCTCCGATGATGAAACTGTTTTTCCTTGTATTGAACCAGCTTGGCCCAGACTAGCCTGTCCCGCAGTGACATGTATATTGAATACAAATCAGACAGCAGCTTTAAATCTGTGTTGCAGCTCTCATTTCCAATTCGAGAACTGTACTATAATCATAAGCTTCTGGTGGATGAAAGGAAATCAGCTCTCTGAATATTAGCTAATGCCACATTTGCAAGTCCTGAAGAGATCTGTGCTGTTAAAAAAAAATAGATCATTTCGCGTGAACCTATATATATGAATTGCTTTGTACTGCTCAACTGATAGAAGCAATGCCTGTGCTGGGATTAAACCCCTTTTCATCATAAAACCTCATCTGGTTCGGAGTCCAAGTCCATCAAACCTTTTTCCTTTAAAGTCCCGCCTTTGATTCTACATCAATTTATTCAAACCGCAGCTGGGTGGCTGAAAACGAAAGGACAGCATCGTTTAAACCAACCATGTTCCCAACTTGAAAGAAGGGCTATAATTAAAAAAATGGGCATAAAAGAATGGAAATGGGATAATATTTTTTAATGGTAGTTCAAAGGCCGACAGATGTCAGAGCCTTTGAAGATGTCAGTACACTGAGCAAGAAGTTGCCATAAAAGAGCTCGCCTGAGAGGTGAAGCAGCTTTTTAATGGCTGAAAACCCTTGCAGACACATCCTTGTGTTTTTAATTTGTCAGAGTTTCTGCAGTATTTTCTGATTAATGACACATGATTATAACTGCATAGCAGACATATTTTTAGACTTGGTTAAATGAATAGTTTATTCTACATTCTTTTAGAAGTAGATAAGAATGGGGACACTTTCCTAGGAAGCCCAAAATTGTTCTGATTGCCTCGCATGTTTATGCTAATGTTGTGGGACTGGCCAAATTCAGAGTTACTATACGTTGCCAGCTTTTGTTCTTTAATAGTCTGATTGCTGGTAACATTACAATTCACATGTGGTCGGTACAATGTGATTCACTACAATTTCATTCTTTTCATGTACGTGGAGCAAGATGTGCCTGAATAATTAATTTGTGCACCAAGTCATGTCAAACCAAATTAATGTTTAAAAACATTGCTGAGCTCAATCTAAACAACCAGGGGCTGCCACAAGGTTTCAGAAGGCAAAGAGCTGCTTAGGGGGAAGACTTGCAGCCCTCACTACGGTATGCCACTAACGACTACTCAAACAGAAAAGAGCCTCAACACCTCCTGTAAAATGCTGGGGGATGCTTTGTGGAGATTTGGGGGGAGGGACTCAAAGTCTCCCAGAACTATTTGCTCTTCTAAATAGTCCTGACATGCTGATTTGATTTGTTCTGTGAAACTGCCCTCACGATATTCATGAATGTTAACCACAAGTCACTAGTGAGTAGTAGCAAAAAAAGGCTTTCCCACCAATGCGTATGCCTTTAATTTCCATCACAAGGTACAGGGGAGAGGAAGTTCCCAGACTTTGAAGTCAGGCAGATTTGGGTTCAGGTTCTACCCTGGCACTTAAGAGCTGCACAGCTTGGGTCTGCCTTCCCTCCTGGAAAAACCGAGGTAATATCTACAACCTTCCAGAAAGCACGTGAAAGTGTATAGTGCATAACATGATGCTCAATTCCCCTTCTCAAAATTAACAATACACAGAACAATTCAAACTAGGTCATTTCTTGTTAAAAAATGTTTATGTTTCTAATATACAACAGAATCACATTTTAATGAAAATGACCATTCTTTTGAAAGTGGATGAAGAAACTCCCCCCTGTTCCAGTTCCAATAGCTCCTAAGTACTGCCTCTTCCTTATGTTGGAATCTTACCTGGCCATCACCAGTCAAACCCTAGAGCATATACACCTGTTTGCTTGTGACAGCTAACCTTTAGCATACCCCATGGAGGGAGCTCAGTGGATATGGCACTAGGGACGGGAATGTGGTGCAGGAGAGGGCTGAAACAGAGTCAGGCAACAGGTCAGGGAAGTAGAGAGGAGGAAGAGGGACCTGCACTCCCCAACCCAGAGAGAGCAGATCTTTCACAGGCAGGAGGGTTACCACCTATTCAAGAGGAGCTGACCTGTACCCTCTCACCTGCCCCCAGGCTTTCTATGAGGACTGGAGCATCCTGGGGCTTATTCCCCTAAGGGAGGGGTGGTTTCTGCTTTTGTGTCTCAAGGTGGCTATAGTTTGGGCATTACTCACCCCAGGCACAACTTCAAAGCCAGTGAAGCTTGCCTTAGCATCTTCCCACCTCCTTGTCTGTACTTCCTAAGTCTTTTTCTCCCCTCCCCCACCCCAGATGTCCCTGCCTTCTGACTCCAACCCTCTATGCAAACTTCTTTCTCCTTCCACACTCTTTTATCCATTGAAACTCCCGTTTCTTCAGTGTAATGGATTTTAGCTTGATGAGAGCAATTTAATGAGAAACAATTTCACAATATGGTGGCTTTGACAGTTCTTTGCCTCTCCACCTCAGTGTACTTCTGAACTTCCCTTTTGTCAAGACTTCCCTGACATGGGATGCAGGGTAGATAACCAGATAACAGCAATTAGCTTATTTTAGTGATGTGTTCTTGGCTAAACTGCCTGGCCAGATTGCGAACTCCTCTGGAGAAGAGTTTTGTCTTATTTTTGTATACCTTCTCTGAGCATGGTGACACAAAGACATTTAATAAAAGAGGAACGAATAGAGACAAGTGAAGAAATCCTAGGAGATGGATTTCCATCTTAAAAGATATCATTTGTTCTTTTTTACCATATACCTTTATTCATGTACATTTAAAAGTGCTCCTGAATTCCCTATGCAAGAATTCATTTTACTGTATGGATTTATCCAGTATGAAATTTTAAATGCAAGCCTGGGCTGCCTACTCAAGGCAAATGTATTCAATAAAGAAAAGGGCAAGCAAGATAGGGAATGTTCACCAACCCAGACTCTACTCAGAGATGTTTCAAGCAATGTAACTGCCAGATCCCAGGCATAGGGGTAGGGTATTCTGGGTGGGAACCTTTTCACAGCTGAGTGACTCAGTCTGGGAATCTGGGCATTTGAGGAGAGCTTCAGAGAAGTCTGTGATCTCCTTATCTCCTGTCAGCTGATGCTAGATATGTTCTCCCTCCCATCTCAGCTTCTCTAACTCTTGGCTGTTACAACCGCCTAGGGAAAACCTGATCATCTGTGTCTCACTGGGTGATCTTAACAATTGATCCCTGCTTCTGTAGGTGAGCTGTGGAAGCTTTCTCTGTACTCAGCCTGGAAAGGCTCTCCCAGGAGCAGCAGAAGGAACACAGGCACAGAGCTGGGCACATAGTTGGCCCTCCTCTCCACCCACACACTGCTGTGGGAGCCTGATTTAGGGTTGCCTGCAAATGATGCCTGACTCTGCCTGAAGCACCCGAGGTGCTTCATTCTCCTAGGTCTCATGTTTCCTGTCTCTGAAATGGGCTCCCTGTTCTCAAGCCGATGTGAGGCTGCAGAATTGCAGAGTCTCACTTCAGAGACTGTTGTCCATTTGGTGCAGTGGTCTGTTTGTGGCCACAGTTCACAAATTGAAATAAACAAACTGGTATTTATTTATAATAAATAAACTGTTATTCAAAAATACTTGCCCATTCCGAATTCTCACAAACAATCCAGGAGTTAGGTATTGTGATTTTTCCTGGCTCCTGAAACCCCACTTTCTTTTGGGTCCCTTCCTATCATATTTGGCCCACCTTCTTGGTCTTGTCCCTCTCTATTTCCTCCATCTTCCCTTAGGCAATGAGTGTCATCCTTTCTCATTCTACTCCACCTCTTTAGGAGATCTCATCTTCACCATTACTACCCATTACCATCCATCCTGGTGACTCCCAAACCTCTACTCCAGAGGAGAGCTCTCTTTTGAACTCTAGTCCTGTATTGCCACTTAGCTACATGACATCGACACCTGCTATCCCATGGCACAGCAAGCCATATCCCTGGGTCTCCTCTCTCCCTCACTGCCACATCACCTTCTTCCCATTGCCAATGCCTTAGCTAAGTCCTTCATCATCTCTCTAGGATAACTCCTAACTAGTCACCCCATATCCAATCTCACTGCCATCCACTTCCTAATCCTCTGCTGCAAATTCTTCAGTGACTTCTGATTATTGATGGGTATGATCTCTAAACTTTTTTTATTGGACATTTCTATCATAAAAAATTGGGGCATGCAACCCAGTGTGTTTAAGTATAAATCTGTAACACCACTGTGCTAATACATCATGTACATTACAAAAATTCACACAAAAGGGGTATTATTAAAAGATGAAACATAAGTACATGTAAATAGAAGTTTTATCTTTTTTCTCCCTATATCCCAATAAAACCTATTTGGGAGAATACTGTTCTAAATTATTACCAGAAGGGGTAATAGGTGTTTCAAGTAGGACAAGAAGGTGGACAAATGGAAGACATGGAAATGGCAGCATAGACAGAGTATAAGCCCCCAAATGAAGACAGTATTCAAGGGCATCCAGTTCAGATTTCTCTATGTGGTATAGGGTGTTCTCCAGGTATTGATCATGCTATTCCTGTTTTTTTTTTTTTAAGATTTTATTTATTTATTCATGAGAGACACAGAGAGAGAGAGAGAGGCAGAGACACAGGCAGTGAGAGAAGCAGGCTCCATGCAGGGAGCCTGACGTAGGACTCAATCCCGGGACTCCAGGATCATGCCCTGGGCCGAAGGCGGCCCTAAACTGCTGAGCCACCTGGGCTCTCCCTATTCCTGTTTAAAATGCCTCTCCTACTCTAATTTGCATTAGAGTATTCTACTCATTTTTGAAATGAAACGCATATGATATGTCCTTTAATGCAGCCTTTTCTGATCACCTCCCCAGACCCTACACCCTCATACCACAAGACTGTTGCATCTTCTTCACTTGGGACCAGAGTACTATTACTGCTTTCGTGTGTGTGTGTGTGTGTGTGTGTGTGTGTGTGTGTGTGTATAAACTCTGGAAGGCTGAAAGGCTCTGAAAGGCTGGGCCTGCTAAAGGAGGCCACAGAATAAAATTATCCATTTCCATGCTGATATTGTTACCAGTTCCTTACACACCTGGTGGACAAGGCAGGCATGAAGGCAAAGTTTCCAAACAGTAGGAGGGGGCCAAGAGGATATTAATCTCCTTCCACCTCACAGAATGGTGAAGGAAATATCTTAAAGGGTCTCATTAAATCATCACACCAAATTAGGTGGTGTCATCGGCAAAAGGATGCCTTCAAGGGGACATGCGGACCAGGGTAGCATGTCCTCTGACCAGGGGTGTTACTATGCCTCTTAGTCTATGCAGCCTTTGATGTGTGATAAGATGCATCCTTTGTCTATGTTAAAAGAAGGCATTCTTTGCTCTTAACTGTTGGTATGAACCATATTATCTTCCTTCTATGACAGTTGTACAAAGCCTATTTCCCCAGAGACTATAAGCTAGAGGGCAGGGATCATTCCTTTTTCAATATTCCAAGATCTTGAGGTACCTGGGTGCCTCATCGGTTAAGTGTCTGCCTTCAGCTCAGGTCATGATCCCATGGTCCTGGGATCTAGCTGAGCATCAGGCTTCCTGCTCAGTGGGGAGCCTGCTTCTCCCTCTGCCTGCCATTTCCCCTGCTTGTGCTCTCTCTCACTCTCTTTCTCTCTCTCTCAAGTAAGTAAATAAATAGATAAATATTTTAAAAAATATTCCAGGGTAGCCCAGGTGGCTCAGCAGTTTAGCGCCATCTTCAGCCCAGGGCATGATCCTGGAGACCTCAGATCAAGTCCCATGTCAGGCACCCTGCACGGAGCCTGCTTCTCCCTCTGCCTGTGTCTCTGCCTCTCTCTCTCTCTCTCTCTGTGTGTGTGTGTCTCTAATGAATAAATAAATAAAACCTTTAAAAAATATTCCAAAGTCTAGTGTAGTGCCTGGCACATAGTAGAAGCTCAACAGATGGTACTAAATGAATGAATGAATATTACAGATGTGAAATGATGATCCGATGATATGAAGTGAGTCACTCAGGTTTAAAAGGGCCAGTAAGTGGTAGGGACTGGCCATGAATGGGCATTTCTGTCTCCGTATTTGATAAGAAATTGGTAACCAGGATCATGCTTTAATTATTATCTACATACCAGTGATGTCCAAATTCCTTTTTCTGGAATCTTGATTGCATCTCCAGCTCCCCATCTGACCTATCTCCATTTGGCTGGTAAACATATGGCTCAAACTCAGCTTGGCAACAAAAGAAATCTTGCTTTTGCTTTTATTCCCCCCAGTCATGCTCATATTTGACGCCACCATTTATCTAGCTGCTCAGACCAAAATCCTAAAGAATTCTCTTTCCCTCAGTTCCCATACCTACCCCATCTGAAATTCCTACTGGCTCAAATACCTATGTCATACAGACATCCAGGACTGGACACAACAGCCACAGTGGACCTCAAAAAACACAAACTGGATCATGTGACTTTGATGCTTCTTGTCTTCCAATTACATACAATAGAAGAACCTTGGTTCTTCAAAGGCCCCGTCCTTTCCTGCACCTGCTAATAAGCTCATACCATCAGACCTCATTTTTTCTTTCCTAAACACACCAAATGTATTCTTCTCCAGGGTCTCTGCACTGGTTGTTCCCTCAGCCTGGCTTCTCATCAGTTGGGTCTTTCTTAGTTTAGATGGCTCTTCCTTGGAGAGGTCTTCTCTCATGACCAACTAATGCAATCACTCAATCATGTGTCACACCTCTCTGTGTTAATTCTCCCCCTACCAGCTATTGCTATGTGATGTTCTCCTTGTTACTTTGTATTTTTATGTGAGTTATCATCTGTCTTCCCCCATTCCAGTGTAGGTTCCTTTAGAGCAGAGGATGGGTCTCTCTTGTTCTTTGCTGAACCCAGAGCAGGAACTCCCTTAGGGCCCGACAGGCTATGCCCTTTACAACCCTGGGACAACAGGCACAGGCACCAGGATGTAAAAAGTACCCCCTAAAACACCTAGCCTCAGGACTTGGTACAGAACAGTACTCACGAAATCTTTACTGAATAAATGAATCAAGCTGAATAAAGTCTCTGTCATAAGGAAATTCCATATACATAATTCTGCCTAATTTTTACAGGTAGGGAAATGTATATGAAGATAAGTTTCATTTCTATGTTATCTAAAAAGTCACACTTATAAAATGTTGAAGTCACAGAGTTGCATCTAGTCACTATCTATATGGAACAATGAGACTCCTCAAAGCAATTAGAATAGTTAACAATAATTATGTTTTCCAGAGATTTATTTACTCAACTATCCTTATATCTGAGTTGAATGATTTAATCTAAGAAGCACCAACTTTATAGTAACAGATTGTGATGTCAACGGCATGTCACTAGAAATGATTAGAGAGGTAAAAGCACAAGAGTGTATTTCCATGTTTCCCAAAGTCTGAACCAGCACATGCACAGTCAGGATTGACTTTAATAGGGGCTGGCAACACACTGTACCTCTTGAACTCATGGCTTTTGTCTAACGACAGCTTTGGCATAATTTTTGAATAATTGAAGAACAAAAGTTTTCAAACCTCACACTCCACTTTTGTTGCACATGCCAACATCACTTTATCTGGAGCTACTATAAAACTTGCCCAACAAGTGAGGATAACATTTACATTACAAAAAATTAGCTTTTCAGGAAACATTTGGTGAACACATGCATTTTGTACATTAAATGACATCTTTGCAAATAACAAAATAAATAAGGTCCCACTTGACCCTAGGGATCTGGGGTTTGTTTCATTAATAAACACTGACTTAAGGAGCAAACTTAAGATGAATGAATCACCAGTTTAATTTTAACCTTTTTAAAGACCTGTAACTTTCAAGTCTTTCCACTGGAAAATCCCCTTGCTTTGAGATGCTAGGCCTGGCTGAGCTGTTGGGTTTCATGTTCACTGGAAGCTCCTCTGTAACACAGACTGATGATATCAGTGAGACATGCACACACATATACACATGTGTGCATGTACACACACACACTGCAAGATTAATGCTGCCTTGAGACTGCCCCTATTAACAAGGGAAGAGACGCCAGGTCCAGGCTACATACTTTAGTAAACTCCATTCTCTAAGGACGCCATTAACTCATTTTCAAATATTACTAATACCTTCAGGCCTTGACCTCATACCTAAGAAAAACAAATCAAAACAAACTGGAAAAATAACACACATTTTCAAACCCTCCAAGTCTAATGATGTATTGTTTCTTCCTGATTCCTTGTGATCTTTCTCCAACCTCCCAGTACACAAATGCCCCCAACTACTTGAGAGGTCAGGTAACAATTTAAAATAATTGTCAGGTACCAATGTAAAACAAATGAAGAAAAATAAGTTTCACTGAGTTTTAATATTCATTTTAACTGAAAAACATTACCTCAAGTTTCACATTAATCCACCAATTTCAAGGCTGTGGGTCTCAATTAGGCCAATTTTTATCATCTAAATGTTTTCTCCTATTAATGATATTTTTCAAATATTTTCTGTACACAAATATTAAAGCAGTTTGAAAACAGACTATAATTTTCATGTAGTTCCTTTGCTTTTTTCCTCAAACACAAGGTTAGGGTCTCCCTAACATCGATTCCTGTCATTTTTCTCATGAGAAATTCTCAGGTGTTAAATATCTTTCCTGTCATGCAACTAGGCATGATTCCAATTAGTCCTGAATGGAAGACAAAATGACAGTTTAATAAGCTTCAATTTGCCAGCTCTTTGAACATTTGATGATATCATCATTTTGCCAATCATTTCTTGCACTTTGGCTCCGACCTCCCTGTCACAAAAAATTACCTCAAATTTCTAAATAAAGACATCAAGGATGTCTCTGAGAGAACTGACTGAGTCAGAAATCCAAAAATGACTTTTCCAAGACATCAAGAAAGAAGAGCTATTCATCCAATATTTCCTCAAAGATAAATTTCTGCCAACATTCTTAGTAATTTCATTGAGGCAGAGGTGAAAAGGACAAGAGCAATATGCTAAAAATAACTGAAGGCATTTTTCCTTATGTCAATGGGAATGACATTTAGTATGTGGAATAACAATTCATCTCTGAGGTATTTTATGTGAAAAGAAAAGAAAAAAAGAAAAGAAAAGAAAGAAAGAGAGAAAGAAAAGAAAAGAAAAGAGAAAAAAGAATTCACCTGAAAAACTTCTCATTTTGACTAAGTCAAATTGCATCAACATAAACTGATTCTGAGGATTCTAAAGGAAACACATTTTCTAATTATTCCTTGTATTTCTATCAAGAAAGTCTCCCAGTTTGAACTTACTCAACCTCCATGACCTCACTTCTGAAAGGTTTGGACTAGCTGTTGTCATGCAATCAGGATCATCATATGGGTTCCTTTAGGGAAAAAAATTCTTTGAGATTAAAATCTTTGAGATTTAAAAATTCATTCCATAAAATGAAGGGATCATTTGTAATATTACAAATTAATATATGAATACAACAGATATTTACTTACAATAAACCATTCACAACAAAC
The DNA here is from genome assembly GCF_048164855.1 of Canis lupus baileyi. Taxonomy (NCBI): domain Eukaryota; kingdom Metazoa; phylum Chordata; class Mammalia; order Carnivora; family Canidae; genus Canis; species Canis lupus. The sequence goes on from NC_132853.1 coordinate 46,354,401, forward strand.
CATATTTCACCAGTACTAAATGTAAATCCCTAATTGATTTTTATAGAGCTTGGTAGATCCATTGACTTAAAAGCTTCCTGGATTCTTACTGTAGACATATCTTTTTATTTCAGTATTAATGTAAAAGCCAATAGTAAACCCATCTCAAAATCACATCCATTTTTCCATTCTACAAATTCTGAAACTTGTGGGAAGGAATTCTATTCCAAATAAAATATTAAGAATTGCACACCTCTTCAGAGTTTAATTTGTCTCAGAATAGAGACATAGCCATGGCTTGTGGTTCTGGAGAAAGTTTGAAACCACTAGCTAAATCTTGATTTGGATATACATAGTCTGAGTTATGAGCATCAGTATTTTATTTTATTAATTATTTTTTAAGATTTTATTTATTTATTCATGAGAGATATATAGAGAGAGACAGAGACATAGGCAGAGGAGAAGAGGCTCTCTTAGGGAGCCTGATGCGGATTTGATCCCAGGACCTGGGCATCAGAACCTGAGCCAAAGGCAGATGTTCAACCAATAAGCCACCCAGGTGCCCCTGGGCATCAGTATTTTAAATCCACTAGTGTATTAACAATACAAAATTGAAAATATAGTGGAATTATACAATTCCACAATTATACAGCAAGCTCATACAGAAGCAGGCATATGGGACAGGGGACATTGCCATGAGTCTTAACCACACTAACTACTAGTTATGTAACCTTGGGCATTTGACTTGTGCTTTCTGAAACTTTTCTCATCAATAAAATGGAGTAACATACATTCATCCTATGGCCCAGGTAAGAAGGTCAAAACAGAGTTTCCAAATGGAAAATTTAATCCTTATTGAACATTGGAAGGGTAGAAGATGATGATGCAATGTAACGGACCTAGCAGACAGCCTGGTGCATGGGAAGCATGCAATAAGTATTTGTTACTGCTGCTGCTGTTAAACACAAACAAGCATAAAAATTCAGTGTTGTTCTAGGAGGTATTGCTTACTAAAACTGGAACTCACACAGCATGATTCAATTACGACTTTGCAGCAACATCAAGTATGGCGAATCAGTGAAAGAAATGCAAATTGCGATGAGAATCTCAGCTTGAGGAACAAAGAATACCAGTGTCTCTCTCTCTCCTGCTAGGCAAAGGTTCACATATAACCCTGTGCCTTTTCTGCTGTGTCCAAGTGTCTCCAAAAAATCTAAAATCTCTTTTGAAAGAGGCTGTGAGATAAAGAACGAGCACTGAATTAAAATTAAGAAGCCCTGGTTTGCTCGTTCTGTGACCTTGGGCAAGATAATGTCCTTGAACCAGAGGTTCTTTATCTGTGAACCGAAAATAATTGGATGTGGTCATCTCTTTACTCAATCTGGCAATGTTACTGCTGGATACTTAGATACCTGACATGACTACAAGGTGCGTGTCCAGCGCCACATGCTGTGTCAACAGACTTGTACTCCCTGGGCAGCTCTCTAGTTTCCATCACTGCAGAAAACACTGCACCCCCTATTTTAAATATCTCCAGCATTTAATTATTACTTCTTCAAGAACAACTTTAATATTTCAAAAAAAAATCTATGAAGTATAATGAGAAAGAAAGACAGATTTTTAAAGCAATCATTCAATTGACACAGAGTTGTTAATTCAAAGGGAATACTTTATGTTATGATTTGGAAGGTTTGTCTTTAAAAGGAATATTCTTTATCTAAAAGTGGACCACATGCCATGGAATGTGGTTTCCATGGTAACTGCCACATTTAAAAAATATGCACAGGACTAAAGATACACTGTATAGTACTTCTACAAATGGATCATTCTTAGAGAAACTGATTTCCTTGTCTCAGCTTGTTTTTATTTTTTCATCTTAATATAATTTTCTCCACAATGAGGATCAAGTTGAATTATTTATAATAGTTTAATTATAGGTATATATGCTATTTTGTTCTTAAAAGATGAAAATAACTACAGAATTTTAGAATTACAATGGAAAAAGAAAGCTAGTGATCTACGAAAAATGTAAACTTTACTTGAAAGGTTATCTTTCCATCTTTCCTCCTAACGAAGCACCTAAGAAACAGTATTCTTGTACACAGAAATATATATAAGATATAAACAAAACATACTATTAAGTATATGTGATACTATTAGACAAACTACCATTGGATACTAGTAAAACGACATCTCTGCATTGATATATATCCATGTCAATATATAAGAACTTTGGTCGTATTTGGAAAATTCTGTATAACCTATGCTTTTAATATCTGAAAAACAGTACTTCCCTCCTGCAGGCTTTTAAAAATGGCTTAGTTAGTAGGACAACCTCTGTTTATATTCTAAATGTCTACAGTAAGTTTTGATCTATCTTAAACACAGCACTTAGATAATACTATAAAACTTCATCTAAAGAAAATAAATGGAAAATTGTAATGTGTGGTTTTGCCACAAGTCCACTGAAAAAGTCTTATTTTCTTTTTGCAGAATAATAAAGTAAATGCTAAAAATATCTTCCCACCATCTCTTATGTCTGACACTAAACATGATGTACATTGTAGCAAAACCCCCCTTAATACTTAAAAACACACTTAATTCCATTCCTCTTTCCATCTAACACAGATAAGTCAGTGTAGCGGGGAAAGTATCAAAGTGTGGTGTGTACACAGCTGGAACACCAGGCAACCACTCTGATGTGGCTGTATGTGTCACCAGGGACACAAGGGGAACAAAAAGCGGGGTTACATTAACAGCAACAGCCTCATTATGTTGGGGGAAAGATATTTACATAGTTTGGTTTTTCCAAGACATCAGTCCACCCAAAGAGATAAAAATATTTACTACCTCAAAACAAAGTAAATGATATTAGTGAATAAATATTGATGATAAAGTACCAGTTTGGTTATGTAGGTAGAAAGCAACCTATTTTACAAATAGATACAAATAGCCTACACTACTGGACCAAATTACCACTTACTTTTATTTCTCAGAGTTTTCCATAATATAAATTCAGAGGACAAGAGAATCAGAAGAAAGAGAGTAACAGTCTTGGAAATTACTAGTAGGGCATTAACTCTTAAACTATTTCTAATCCCAGCCATGTTTCTAATTGGAACTTCCTAAAGACATTTTTCTAAGGGTTTCAGGATCAGTCACATAATAAAAGTACTGGAATTTGCTAGGCTTGTGACTTAAAATATGCTTTCATTTTATTACATAATATGTACAAAACTGGATCCCTTCTTGAAGCAGATGTGTTTCTGATATTAAGAATGATGGTATTTTCAATTAATTAACATGAAATTTGGACACATTAAAATAAAACCCGCTAATTACATTTTGTGAAAGTACTTAAAGAATCTGGTCCTACAAGATTTTATTTCCAAATGTCTTAACATATAGAGATCGTCATTGGCAGTTACGTTGGTCAGTGGCCTTATGCTTTATGGCCTTAGCATAAAGGCCACTGACAAAATAAATATGACATTACAAAAAATAATGTCATAAATTTATCTAGAACTGAGAGCTAGAAAAAAATGAACTAGTATGATTTCTTTCATAGATAATTAGAACTATACAGTTCATCATGTTTCCCTCTTTGCTGTGGCTTCTAGGTGAGCTCAAAGCTCAAACTTGTACTTAACTAAAGCATTTTTTAAAAAAGATATAGATCTTCTGGTGGGTTAATAACATTTATTGCTTAATTACTATTTTCAGTATATTTTACCTGTTTAAATGTGTGTTTATTACAAAATGCTGCCTCAAATCCTTTTTGAAAGTGGTTGGCACATAAAGAAATTAAACTCAATGTGTTCAAAGGAAAAATATTTCCCTACAAAAGCCCAAAGACCATGCATAGGTTTAGCAGAAATGTTCAGAACACACATATTGCTAAATTTATCCATAAGCAGTCTTTGAAGAATGATAGCCAGTATTCAATCCAATGCACACAGGCACATACCCAGTTTATAAATGGACATTTTTATTTTGGACCCAGGCTACCAAATTCATGGAAAACAAAGTGATGTTACAGAGATATAATTTAAAAAATTAAAATTATCTGACCTCAAATAGCTTTTCTGGAAGATATTTTTAGGTAGAAAAGAGAAAGGAGGATTTCTGAAAATCCTGCATTCTAGAATTAGCAACAAGGCAGCTTCTTACTTATCAAAGTGGCAAAATCAAGATGATCTGTCCATTTATTATGCAAAGTTCATTCATATGAGCATCATGGTTCTCAGTTTAAGCAATCAAGAAAGGCATTGAGATGCCAGTGTTAGGCAAGATCCAATTTCCTATATACAAATTTTAAGTTTAATGTATTTTTGGATCTCATGATAACCTTCTCTAAGTTTGGTGTACTAATTTGCCTTACTATACTGATGGTGGTTCACAGTGGCTGCTGTGGTTACCCTGAGTCTTCCTGTGTCTGTACCCCAACAGATCACATAGACAGCTGTCCTATGATGGTGACCCCACCTTTGGGGCAGGTCACAAAGGTTCTCTACAGTATTCATATATACCATTCACTCTGGTGACAAACATAAAAAGGATCAAGCAATCTCCAAGTGGTTCAGGGTCCTAAAAGAACAACCAAGAGGTCAAGGAACCTAAGTTATGTTTTTCTTGTCATTCAAAAGAATAAGCTGTTGAAATTCTTTCACTACATTGCAGTTCAAAAGCAAAATGACATGCAGAACCACCATGTTAGAAGAAGCTCTCCTAAGATTGTCATAACAAAACTATACATTTTCTTTGTATTAAAAAATATTACTAAGTCAATCAAATCATCCTCCAAATTAATTTCAACAAGAGGAATCTGGCAAATGAGAAATATTAGATAATGAGGTTGTAACTTCTTATTATCTACTGACCTGGATGCTTTTTCTTAAACATTATGACCCTAGGTAGATACCAGGTTGACCATCTTGTATGAGGATGATAAAATTTAATGTGAATTTTAACAAATGTAAGCATCACAACATAAAATATCCTATTTAATTGAAAATCAAGTTACGACAAAGATATAACATATGCATAGAATAATTAGCTAAATGCACCAAATAAAATGAAAGAAATAGTTAATTGTCCTTAGTTGCATTACTATATCTTCGGATTTCTCTATAAAACAGAAATTACCTGGGTAACAACTAACCTGTAATAATTATACAGCATATTCACCAAAAGGGAGTAGTTCCTGTTTGACGCATGATTTACCTAAAGTATAGTAAGTAACTATACTTTAAAATAATGGGTTTTCTTATCAGTATACATTATATGTTTGGAAGAAACCAAAAGTAGATCTTTAGTATATTGTCTGCATTGAACAATCTGGTGGAAGAAAAAATGGCAAGCAAAGCTGCAGTATCCAAAATAGGTACCTTCACTCGTCCTCTTTTGGTTAAGTATTTCAAACAATCCTTTTTACAAAATGGCCTCCATTGCTAAACGGGAGTAGCTAAACGTGAACTGAAAATCAAATCTCTCTGGAACTAAAAATTAAAAATTATATAATCCAATATTTAAGATACATCACACATGTATCAAGCCACAAAACAATGATTTGAAAATAATATCTATTTAAAAAATATATATCCACTTTGCTTTTTTGAAATTCGTGAATGGAATTCAGGACTTCAAAGGTATACATTATATTATTTAAATCATAACCATGAAAAGATATATTTGAAAAATTTATATCTTACCTGAAGGAAATATTGAATTAATATCCTCAATGAATAACCAAAATAAATACAAATTATTAGCATTTTGGTATACATGATAATATTTTTTAAAATATAACTTATTGGGAAAGATTTTTTAAAAACACATTCTCTAAAAACAATTAAATTTAGCTTACACAGAAAATCATTTTCATTCAGATCAAGAATGCATTTAGCCTTAGTTTCCATTGCTTTACTAGCATTCCCATGACAGCAATTCCAATTGTTCCAAGAAAGACACAAAATAGGAGAAACACAATCCTATGCTATAATATTTGAAGAGGTCATATGGTCCTCATACTGATTATTTCAATTAGAAGAAATTCAATTAAGAACCTTATTGTACTCTCCCTGTGACTTAATTATATGTAATAATTCTAAAATTTCCCTTTTGTTATTGGATGAACCGCACCCTATATATGGCAGATATGACGTATGTAAAATCACAAAGATTTCCTAAATTTGGCCTCCACTACTGTAAGCTTTCCACAACAGCACCAAAATAGTAGGAAGTTACATAAATTAATGTATTTTATCATATCAAGTATTCAATTCTACTATGCAAACAGACCCTACACAGACTCAGAACCCAAATACTTTATCATAGAAGACAATGGTAAGGCTTAGCATCATCTTTGAAGAAGAATAGGAGTTTGAAAATATTCTTAGTAAATTATACGGCTAACAATCAGAAGATCAGCATATATTTTATAAAGGCTCTAATGAGGTTGGTGGCAAAAATATAATACACGTTGATTTAGCAGGAACCACCTGACTCTTCTGGTATCATGGCTACTACAATGACTACCTTTTTAGTTAGCAAACCCCCCCAAAACAAATTGAAAATAGTTTTCCTATAAATGTATAACATTGACCAAAAAAACCCACGTTGAGTATACATATAGTGCCCAGTCATTTTCTGAAGGTAAAAGACAACTCAAGGTCAAATGAAAAATAACCAATAACTCCTATTCTTTGCCTTACCGCCTCCCGCCCTCCACCCAAGAAATAAACATCTTATTTAATCAGTAGTATTTTTATTGTTTAGATGATTATATAAAATTGTTCAAACACATGTAATAACAAATAGAAGGCTTAGTTCATTGTTTAAAAATTGTATTATTTGGGGAGAAAGGATAACTAGGAAGAAGCTTATGTGTGGTATGAATAATATGGTGAAGATTTCAATGGGAAAAGAGGTATTTAGACCTAGTATATGATATGGTTTTATTAGAAAAGAAAATTATCTTTTTTTGTTATCAATTGCTCCTCAATTTTTCTTTAATAAAATGTCCCAGCAATCTCAAGAGGATACACTAAAGGCCTTTGATTATATATACCCTAAAGAACGTATTGTACCACAAAGATGCACACACCCAATAAGATTTTTTTTTCATCTGAAATTTATAAAGATAATTTTCCATGCTGACAGTGCACATTTCATCCATAAGTTTGAAGAGTCAAATGCTACCACAGCTGGGGGTTATTCTGCCAAATGGCTTCCAACAGGGACTCCAGAGATGGAGGCTAGGAGGCATGTGCAATGTGCATGTAGGAAAAAGCGACAGACCTGATGGGAAATAGCCCTTCTCTGGAGTCATTTTTATCAATTACCATCTGAGTGATCTAATCAAATATAGAGTCTAATGGAAAAAAAAAAAAAAAAGCAATACCAGGAAGGAAAAGCAAATATTAAAACAGCTGCTTGATTACCTACAGAGATTAAAACAAAAAGCAAGGAGTGAGGCTGATATATTTCATAGGGATTTGCTGAGGCTGAGGGGAGGGGTAAGGGGCAGATACCTTAAAAAAATCCATCATGAAAGGCACCGAGACAAGATTATAAAAAAGGGGCCAAGTTATAGCGCGCCATGGGATTTTTAATCTGGCTACCTGTGGTTTCTGTAGTTAAAGCCTTATTCATCCTCAAAACGGGGGGGTAGGGAGAAGAAAACAAAAAAAAATCACATTTATATGTCAGTTTTGCAAATGATCAAACAGCGTGCACCAACAAGAATAATAAGAAAACACTAAACGCTGATGACTTTTTAAAAATAGATACCCGTTTTATCAAATATTATTGATAATTACCTGTGAATCTCGTTTCTTGAACTCTTGAATTTGATTTTCGTGCTCCATATTGGCAGCGCGAAGCTGTTTTTCCAGGTTTTCAATTTCCCGTTCATGGTCTCGGACTAGGCTATCCTTCTCTGCGCTATGCTGCTGTGATAGGTGCGTCTTCTCCTGTTCATGCTCCAGCTTCAGCTCTACTATCTGATTGGACAATGAGGAGGACAGTTCATCAACAGAACATCCTTGTCGTCATGACAACTCATGGACAGCTTAATTTTTCTCTAATTTGTCCAAGTTGAAAATTTTATTTTTGCGTCATTATTACCTCACCCTTGAAATACTCTCGTCTGTAGGGGGTGGGGGGGAGGGATTTTATCCAAACCTCCTAATATTCAAGACAGTTGGGCATATTCAGGAAATCGTTCTGCAATCTGTTGACATAAATGCCTGAACATTGAATAAAATTATGTTGAATGCTAGGTATTTCCTACCCAAGAATTCGGGTATTACTGATCAGCAATGGTTATAAATGGTTAATAGTCAGTACGCTTTGCTGTTTGCTTCAATATATACACGTAAAAGCAGCAATTAAATCGGTCAGTTTTCTTTATGATTTTCAAATAAAAGCTCGAAGCTAAATACGCATCTGGATTATTGTATATACAGTTGTCTTTTTAAAAAATAAAATGATAAATTTCAAAGCTCTATTATCTTGTTGTCAGCTACGGTGGACCAACATAAACAGATGTTATGTGTTCCAGAAGGGCACCTGCTGTGCTGCAAGCTTGCGCCATGATTTCATAAAGAGCATTCTATTCTCAGGATCCTTTCCCAGTCCACTCCACACTGGAGACTGTGACCTTGGCCAGTCTTAGCCTCTCCCTGCTAGACTGAATGGCAGCCCGAGACCAAGGGCCTGGTTGCCGCAGCTTTGATACTAATCCTCCCAGACTGTGCACAATGGCACCCTACCTGGCCTGCACACTATAGCCAGCCAGGCTGTCTTTGAAGCAGGTGATGAATAGGGGACTGCAGGAAGCCAGCTTCCCCAGTGAACTCCGGGCCACACAGCTGCTAAGAACAGTCACTTGGATTTTTCTTCAGTTTTGGTGGATTTCAGGGGGAAAAACTGCTGTTATCTAGAATATGTTGTGTTATTTTCGGCGTGAGAATCCATCTTCAAAAAAGCTAACAGTAGGAGCCTGCTCCAAATCGATCTTGTTTCTTGTTTCGTGCAATGAATCACCGGACTACCTTATCTTAAAGCGATAGCATTCATTTCTCCATGCGTGCATGCTACGTTAAATTTCAGAAGTTATTTTCTTTTGAGATTTGAAATTCTCATCCTCTAATTGCAAATTAAGAATCAAAACACAAATCGAATATGCTTATAAACACAGGTTTCATCATTTTTTTCTTATTGTGATTTTTCTTAGAGTGGAAAATGAACAAGAAATTTCTGACCACTTATGAATGTATTACATATATACTATCGAGAAGAAAGGAAAAGATACTCACTTCTCGATACATGTGCTTACCAGAACAAAATAATGCATAAAGTAATATAGAAACATTTATTTTGCATCTGAGAACAAAGACACATTCTAGTGAATCTGTGTCTACTTCAAATTTAGGGATCTTTCTTCCCTATTATTCTACTGCTGGCAATACATAGAAAATATAATATAACCATCTTCTCTTTATATACCAAGTGGTAAAGTTTTCTTTATTTAAAATTAATGGGCATGCTTTACTCTGTGACTCACACAACTACAATGTTAATCCCAAGAACAGAGAGAATTTAAAATTCTATTGATATTACTGCATTATTTCAGGCATCTGAGTTTATGAATTATTGAGTTGGGATATTTTTAGTTCTTGGACACATTATTATTTCTACTCAATGTTACACTACCAAGTATTATTATAATAAATTTATAAGTTTTAGTTAAAATCATTTAAGTTCACACATTGAAAGGAAATAGATGGAGGCAGAGAGTTCTACGGATATCCGGATACTCAAAAGCCTCAGAAAAATTGAGAGAATGGGTGTGATTTAAAATTGATGGAAAACAATATATTTTACATACTCCAGGAAAAAGTAACCAGTTGACCTGTAATCAATGCAGAAGAATTATAGAACTCTTCCCCCAAGAAAAAACACATGACCAGAAGTCACCATGAGATCATTAGTAATGATGCTGCCTCATTTTAGGCTCTAAATAATGTACTCCCATAGTAACTTTCTCGGAGTTTTTTGAAAAGCTCCAGTAGACTGATCAATGACCCTGCCCAGGTTCAGATTTCAGTTTATTCGTTTTTTAAAAATTAGGAACAAATGAAATAGAGATAGTGTAATTTCAAGCCTAAAGATAGATGTTCATAAATTATTAGTAGTTTGTTATTATGTCAGGACCCATTGTTCAGTGATGCTAGTTCATGAATGAATAAATCTCAGGGTTTCTGGAGCCTTTTAAAGTAAAACAGCTCAGGTTTGTCTGTTCGAACCAACACTACTTGGCCAACTTCTAGATGTTATGAACCTTTCTGGTCTTTGCCTAGGATTCCTTACTGTTAGCATCATCTGGCAGACATGTCTTCTCCTGATAAGTGGTGGAGTCCAGAAGAAAAAGAACTCTAATGTTCTGGAAACATCTTAATGATGATATTCATTACTACAAAGCCATCACCAAAGTAAATCTGTTTAAATTCAAGATTGTACTGATTCCTATCCCCTTCCCTGTCAGTAAATGTTAAAAGAATTTTTTGGCTTTTCCAGCTCAGTCCTTTACTTATAGGTATATCTCAAAGGTAAACATGAAGTAGGGTGTCCTTTTTATCTTGGACTACTAGATACTCCTGGTTGACCAACAATCATGTCTAATGGAGCTAATGGTGATCGGGAGGTTGTAAATCATGGAAAATGTGGAGGATGTAAGAGCACACAGCATCCAAGCGATGAATGTTCAGTGGTCGATAAGGTCTCTATGTCAAGGTGATATATATATCCTACAGGGATAAATAGGATGCACCAGCACCAAGGAACCTTTTAAAGTAAGGCCAGCTAAAGAGCTCCCTGTGATACAGAAGGGAAAGCTTTAAGTTCCCTAATCCAAAAGCACTGGGCTGTAGGCCAGGTACCTATACTGGCTATGTACACCCACGCAACATGTATTAAAGCAGATCAGCATGTCTTCCAGGGAAAGTGAAGTGAATAGCTCTCAAGTACAAGCATCTGGTAGTATCTGGTAGTCCCCTGAGATGCTGGGCTTGATGGCTTGGTGGTTGGGGTTTGGGTGAGAAATTGGCTTTATTGCCTGGAAGCTATTAGGTTGAAATTGACATTTTTGAAAGTAAAAATGGGAGACATAGTGCTCCATTCACCACGTTACCCCACATACACTATACACACTACATATGAAGTTCAAGAGTGAAATTCTGAAGTTCTGAAGTCCCTGAAAGCGCAGCCCTCCATCACAGACTAAATCATTTTGCAAACTGATGATGATGTCCTCATTCTAATTGAAACTTCACCTGAGTGTCCAAGAGCAGAAGTACATTCCAGGCTCTGAGAAGACCAAGATGGAACAACCAGATAGCCAAGTCTCTGGGGGTCTTAGGATATATGTTTTTTTTTAGTCCTGGTGACTGTTTTACAGTGAAATCAGTGTCAGCAGATGTGGCCTGAACACCTTTTAATAATATCATAAAGAAAAAGAAAAAGGGGGATGGACGGAGTCATTACTCCTCAGTACATAACCCATGGAAGACCAAAACAACTCAATAACACATCTCAATGTCAGAAATTTCAAAACCAGAAACATAAATTGTGCAAGTGATAGAATGCATCCAACACATTTTTAAAAAGGACTTGTGGTGCAAAATACTAACTAAAATAACCTTATGCATAACCAAATTACAAAGATCTATATTTCTATAAGCCTTGGTAGAAAAATGGCTTAAAGCTCTAGGAAGTAGAAAAAGAGGCCCTTCCTGTGCTCTGGCTGGGAAAGGAAGAAGGGGAAGGAGTTTTCAATTAGGAGCTCTGGGGATGGATGTGCCTTACAACTCAATGGTAGCTACTCTAATTCCAAGTGAACAGAAGTATGAAAGATGAAGAGTTGAGAGAAATGAAAAGGCTAGCCAGGTAATACAGTGACAATCTTAATCCAGGAAGCTTCCCCATCACACCCTAATGGTCAGTCATTCAGCTGCTGCTGGGATGTTTCTGGCACTAAGGGAACAAATGGTTTCTGAGGCAACCTAGGCTTCACAGTGAACACACCTGGCACCGGAACTTCTGAGTCAAGACGGCTGAAAAATTCTTAAGAACAACAAAACGAGCATTAAAAACCAACAGAACACTCACTGGCAGCAGCCCCACAAAGAAAGAGGGTTGTCACATTGGCCATCCATGACAGAGAGGTTCTGACACGGCGGGACAGGAGCTGGTGAATGCTGGGGAAGATCTCCTAAGGGGAGAGTGGGGAGGGTGACTGCGTGGAGGAGAACTGGCTGCTGGAAAGAGATGAGTAAAACTGAGAAATTGAAAAATTATGGCGGGTTCTGATGAAAAAGAGGCTTCAGAGTTCCCATTCCCCCCCAAAAAAAAACCCTCCAATACAGAGAGCACATCCTGGTGGAGGACATGAGTAAAATGTTAAAAGGCATAGTAGTTATCAACTTCTCTAACAAAGAGTTGCTCACAGCCCCAACTAAGTTCTCCTTGTTCTCCTCATCTCAAGCTGTAGAAAGTAAATGTTACATGAAGTAAAAAACAACCTTAGTTAAAAAAAAAAAAAAAAAAAAAAAGAGGTGGGGAGGAGGGAAAAGGAGAGAAGAAAGGAAAGAAGGCCCATCATTCTTGAGGAAAGAAAATACAACTTCAAAATCAGGAACAAGCAGAGTGACAATGAGACCTAGTAAGAGCATGAGGGCGGTGCAAGAAGAACCCAAAGACAAGAAGAGAAAACAATAGAATTAGCTAAGGACCAAAATAACCTGATCACAAAATTAATTCTAAAGTAGAAACATCAATCAACTGAATAAGCATGGCTGAAAACTGGATCCCTGGTATTGACAAGAGACTTGAGATAAGGAAAGAGATGGAGAAGAAAATGCAGAGAGAAAACAGCAAAAGAAAATCCATGTACACACAGACATATCATAAAATTTACCATTAATGAATGAAGAGCTAAGTGTGTATATCAAAAAAACACACTGTATTTATGTATTTGTGTTATTGAGGAAAATAACAGCTCAAGAATACTATAACAAGACTCAAAACTACTGAACCCAAACCATTCTTGAAAAAAAATACTTGAGGATGAAATTTAGGCAACCAAGAGATGACTAGAAAAGGGGTATTATGACAGTGCTTAGTGCCAAAATACAGGGGAATACTATGTACAAAGCTTTAGGGAAGAGAGGGTCATCAGTGTATTACGCCCAGCCAAAAATAAGGAAACATTATTCATTCATGCAAAAATGCAATGAATATAACAATGAGATGCCCTTCCTGGAAAAAAACAATTTAATGATGAAATCTCAGCACTCAACAGATGAATCAAAATAAAGGAATTCACTATGAGGAAGTTGTGCTAAAAGTCCTGGTGGTGAGCATACAAATGATTTAAATAAAAAACTAACTCTATGTAATTATGATAATCATGATTATAGAACAGAATACAAATGTTATAACCCTCCACAATGTATACATAACACTATAATTGACAAAACAGAGTGGAAGGAGTGAGTGGAAAAGGTTTAAGAATGTAAATTAAAAAAAAAAAGAATGTAAATTTTATTTTTCTTATTATACTGAGTAAATTAATGCTCTCAAAATTGAGCCATAAAATTAAAAATGACTCTGACGTCAATTTGTTATTTTTTTTTAGAGTGCCCACACATGCAAGTGGAGGTGGGTGGCAGGGAAGAGAATCCAAAGCAGACTCCATGCTCAACATGACCCCAATGTGGGGCTCAATCTCACACCCTGAAATCACAACCTTAGCTGAAATCAGGAGTCAGTCACTTAACCAACTGAGCCACCCAGGTGTCTCACATCTCAATCTTATTTTAATCTTTATTTCTTAATATTCTAAGAAATCACCTCTCATATGGCAAAGAAACATTTTCAAAACTTCAGAAATTCCTTGTTTTCCTTGTTTCTTTACTAGTATACTAATTTCACATAACATTATTTTAGTAAAAGTAGAAAATACAGCATAGTCTCATTTCTTAGAAAATGTTTGTGTCTATATATCTACATACCCTTCTATTAATCTATGTCTCAGAAATCTCAGGAATTATACTCTTATCAGATTCACAGTAGTCAAATCCAGAAGATAAGACTTTGGTGGCATTTCTGCTTTCTCCATTGTGCACAGTACCAAGTTGGATGGCATTTCCTTGGCATTGTAAGAGTCCTTATCAAGGGACATGGTCTCCCTTCAAATACATGGGTTTTGGGTCTACAAACTGTGAACTTAGATCTGGAAACTTAATGAAAGACCATGATTTTCTTTTTTTCTTTTTTTTTTTAAGACCATGATTTTCTACTCAAGTGGAGAGCTGTCTAAAGTTCCCTTGCCAGCTCTTGGCTTTTTCTTGATGTTGTACAAGCAGTACTCTTGTTGGTCTCTCTTAACCCTCAACATCATGCTCTATTCATTATCACCACAGATCCTTGCCAGGCAAGACACCTTGATTGTCTTGGGGCCCATTACAGTAATCACTTCTACCTCCCATCCGACATTTGAGTTCCTCCCCTGGTGTCTGCCATTTGGAAACCCTACCATCCTCCTGGAAGTGGGCACCCCCATTCCAAGCAGCATCTCCTACTATCAGGGCCAGCATATGGAGGAAGCCACCACGTAGCTGCTCAAGAGTATCCAGGCACCCACCATCAGTGCATTCCTCAACACCTTAGTGAAGGCAGTATCTTCTAAGCCCTCTCGAGGAGTAGGTTATCTGGTCTAAAGTAACAAAATCATTCTAATATTCTCATTTTCCTGAGATTTTGGATCTCCTCCTCAAGACAATGCTACTGCAGTTCTGGTAACTCCTCCCTGCTTCAGTGTGAGTAGAGGAATAGGAAGGCCACTGCCTAGTAAAATCATAAACTATTGTATTTTTTTTAAATATTTATTTTTATTTATTTATGATAGTCAGAGAGAGAGAGAGAGGCAGAGACACATGCAGAGGGAGAAGCAGGCTCCATGCCAGGAGCCCGACACGGAACTCGATCCCAGGACTCCAGGATCGCGCTCTGGGCCAAAGGCAGGCGCGAAACCACTGAGCCACCCAGGGATCCCCTCATAAACTATTGTAAATGTGCTACTTTTTTAAAAAAGAGAGATGAGGAAAAAAAAAAAAGAAGAAGAAGAAAAAAAAGAGAGGAAAAAAAGAAAAGAAAAAAAGAAAAAAAGAGATGAAGGTCAATTCAAATATCATGAGCAATTATATATATGAGGCTAATAATTCAAGGTGTACTTTCTTTTAGAGAGTTGGCAATAAAAAAAACAAACAAGGATTTTTCAGGGATTAAGAGTATACTTATCAGGAGGAGCACTAAGTAATGTACAGAATGATTGGATCACTATATTGTACACTTGAAACTAATATCATATTGTATGTCAACTAACTGGAATGCAAACAAAAACTTAAAAAAAAAGATAAACCTAAGGACATATACAATCTGCCTGAGCCATTGCAGTCAGAGTAAAAATTCCACACAAGTCAGCACAGAAAATGCCATGGTATAGTCTGACTTTATGAACAACATCTTCATAGAAACAGGCACCCCCCCCCCCCCCCGCAACAAATAGTCAGTGAGTCAAGAGCAGGAGTAAAATTTGTTATTTGTGCGTGACCATGTGGCTCTGGGACTAAATGATAGCACTGCAACAAAAAACCCATCTATGAAATCTGTCTATCAACAATTCAGTTTTGTTATGCAAGTTCTCTTTTTAAAAAGTTTGATATTGCTGTGCTAACTGCTATTTGAGATGGAATGAGGACCTCCCAGCATACACGGCCACTTCTCTTTTTCCTCTCCTGTGAGCCATCGACAGCCAGGGACGAGTGCCTGCAGAAGCTAAGCTGTTGGAGCTCAGAATCCTGGAGGGTTGATGGCTGGAGGCACACCAGTGGGGGGGGGGGGGGGGGGGGGCGGAGGAACGCTGGTAAATGCTGCGCATGGGGGAAGTAAGTACTCTTCTCTGCAGTTTTCTTTAACATGTCCAAAATACTTCGCCAGCACCCGTAGGTCATGGGTGACAATAATGACCCTTTTAAAACTTTCTGAAAAATTAGCTACTATTTTCTGTCTGCCAGATCTCAATTAAAACTCAGGAAAGATTCATTCAGATAGTCAAATTCTTCAAGATTCTTCTCCATGGTTTAATGACGGTCAACTCAAGCCACTCAACACTGAGAAAATTCATTAACTGAGAAATCACCCTCTTAGACAGAGTTCAACATTTTGAGGGAAAACATGTCTTCACTGTACATTTTATCTTTAATTTATTTTACCTCTTATCTGTTCCTCTAAAACACATTCGGTTTTCTTAACCCAGCACATCACTGCTGCTGAATGAATAAGGAAATAGAAAAATCATCAGTTTCCCAGCTAGTATGGAATTTAGAAGGACAAACAGATCAACCCAGCTATCAACTCCTCTAAGATATGGACTATACCTTTTTTCTTCATCCTTTCCTCATCACCTACCCCAACACTCCAAGAACATTCATCGTTTTGAATGAAAAGCTGGTTTCAGGAACAGCCAAACAATAGAAGTAGTCAGAAGGGAACTACTTCATCTTCCTGACCACCAAACAGATGTGTCTACCTGCCTCTCCTGTGACTTGGATGGGTGGCCATCTTCATTGTCACCTCAGGAGAACCCTGCCATCTGTGCACCAACACCATCCCCTCGCGCCGAATTAAGCACTTGCTCTCACAATCATCCCACCACTGTCTGCATCATTGCTGGTTTCTTCCCCAATGGATCGTGCTCAGCTACCAACAAACGTCTGTACTTATCTCGTTTTCTAAAAACTTTCCACTGACCCTACATATCCTTCAAGCTACCACCTCATTTCTCTGCTCCCTTTCCTTTCAAAATTCCTCAAAAGGAACTGTCATATCCCATTCTCCCTCCACTCAGGCTTCTGCTCCCACATTCCCCTGCAACTGGCCTTGACGAGGTGGCGAGAGGCCTTCTTGCCAAATCCAGTGGGCGCTTTCCAGTCCCTGTCTAATTTCCCCTCTTGGAGGCGCCTGGAACAGCCAGCTGCTCACACTTCCTTCCTGAAATACTTCCTGCACATGGCTTATGGGAAACCAGACCTTCTCAGTTTTCCTGCTACCTCTCTGGCCGCTCCTTCCCAGCCTCTGTTCCCTCCACCTCTCCCCCATTGCTAAGTGTTGTAGTGCCCCTGGGCTCAGTCCTGGGCCTTCCTTCCTCTTCTCTCTCTACTCATGAGCCCGGGTCCATCACCACCATTCCCCTGGCTCTTCAGCAGGAAAACTGAGGAGTCCCGTTTGAGTTCCTTCTTCCCCTCACACTCCATTTCCCATCTATTAACAAGTCTTTCCTGCCAAATACATCCGGATTTAAGCACTTGCCATCACCCTCACCACACCCCCCAGGTCCAAGCCTTGATAATTTCTCACCAGACCCCTGCCATCTCTCCTAACTAGCCCTCCCCTCCACCTTCCTTACAACCAGTGCTCCACACAGCAGCTAGAGAAATCTTTTTAAAACTCAGACCAGATTTTGCTCAAATGCTCCAATGGCTTTCCATCACACTCAGAATAAAACCTAAATTTCCCACCACAGTCCATAAAACTTGATAGAAACTGCCTACAGCTTAACCTTGGTTCCTAACACTCTCTCCCCTAGCTCACCCCATTCCAGTCACATACCAATCCATTCCCTCTGTACAAAATATTCTTTCCTCTTCTCAAGTTTTGTATGGTTTCCTCCTACCTTTCATGCAGGTTTTAATTTGAGTATCATATCTTTAGCAACTTTCACAGTCTGTATCTAAAATAACACCTTACATGAAACAACTCTATATAAAATAGCCCCTTCACTCCAAACACCTTATCCTGCTTTACTTTGTAGAAATTGTCATTACCTTACCTTACCTTACATTTTGGGACACAAAGAGATACAGAAAGAGAGTTGTTGCTGTTGTCCCCTCTACCATAAGAGCAGACACTGTATTTTGTTTGCTGCCATATCCTAAGCACCTGGAATTATGGTGAGTACAAAGCAGTCACTCAATAAACATGCATTAACTAATGAATGATTGGAAAGACACTGCTTCTATATTATAAACTTCTAAGGTATCTAAAGAATGGGAATCATCAGTCATATCACTATCTAGGACACATTTTTGTTCATTTTATTTTTATTTATTTTTTACTTTTTTTTTAGAGAGAGGGAGAATGAGCAAGCAGGTGAGCAAGGGTGAGGTCTGAGGGGAGGGTCTGAAGGGAGAGAGAGAATCTTTTTTTTTTTTAAGATTTTATTTATTTATTAATGAGAGACACAGAGAGAGAGAGAGAGGCACAGACACAGGCAGAGGGAGAAAGCAGGCTCCATGCAGGGAGCCCGACGTGGGACTCGATCCAGGGTCTCCAGGATCACACCCTAGGTGGAAGGCAGAGCTAAACCGCTGAGTTGCCCAGGATGCCCGAGAGAGAGAGAATCTTAAGCGGGCTCCACATTCCGCACAGAGCCAGACATGGAGCTTGATCTCACACTCCTGAGATCATGACCTGAGCCAAAATCCAGAGACAGATGATTAACTGATTGGGCCACCCAGGCGCCCCATAGCAAATGAAGTATCCCTAAAACAAAACATATATACTTCACATTATAGTTACTGAAAAGAACTGTGTTCATCTTTGCCCTCTTAATTCCCACTCCAGATAAATGTGCCATTTGTTTTAACCTAGATGAGAAAAGTTCCAAACAAACAAACAGGAAGACGAGGCCTGCCTTAAGTACCTTTCACCACGCATCAATGCCCATCCTATGGACATAGGCTCCTAATGCTTGACCTGGACCCATGGGCCCAGGCTCTACAGCTTCATAGCTTGGGTCTCTGACTCTGGCCACCTAATGTCCAGGAATCTGGCACTCTGCCTCCTGCCTGTAGGGCCAATCTGTGCCTTGCAGCATCAATGGATCATGACTACATTTATTTCCACTACCATGTAGAGAGCAGAGCAGCTGATATGTCATTAAGGTTCAAAAATTATTTTTTACAAACTGGAAACAGAAAGCCAAGCCAAAAGACTTTTAAAAGGAATAGGATAGAGTGAGCGAAAAGAAAACAAAGAGAATGACAGAGCATGCTTGGCATGCAATGAGGTACACATATGTTCAGAAAGCATGAAAACCCATTTTGAAGAGCTCTTAGGGAGACCCACAAATTCATGGTCATTAACCTCATCGGAGACCTTGATACCAAAAAGAAGTTTCACTGAGTTTTTCTGATGAGATCAGTCATGGGATCACCACAATCATATCAAACCATCCTCACTTCCCTTGGCCCTGCTGTCTGTGTACTTCTAGTTTCAGCAAATGACCCCTCCTCCTCTCTCATGAAGGAAAACCTTCAGTCTAAGAGCATCCTCATTTTCCTGCTGCAGATTTATAAACTTCTATGTATCTTTCCTCCCCTCCCCTTCTCACTACTTGTAGCAGAGGCCTGCCCCTCTCCTCTGAAGCCAACACCTCTCTCCGCACACTTCCACATCCCTGGGCACCTCGACTAGTCATGTCTTCCCTCTCTGGCCTCTATGTCTTGCTTTGTACTGTATCCCCTTCCAGTGAGGCTACACAGTCTAACATTATAGAAAAATTAAGACACCTAAAATATTCATAGGGGGAAAAGTGGGAATTGCATGTTATCTGCTAATTAAGTATCTCAACTGACCTTCTAACTTCCCAACTACTTATCTTGTATAATTTGTCTCATCTTTACACTGCCTTTGCTATCAAAATGTTCTTAAGTTTCAAATTAAGAGTAATGTGTAAGCAGTTGGCCCTTCAGTGTTTTTTATGATCATTAACAATAAGTATTTATTCTTCCCCAAGAATTTGACCACTTGTTTATCTGTTGAACTACATTTCCCTTTAAAGGCTTTGTAGTGAAAAGAGAAGATATAAAATATAAGACTAAAGAATGATATGATGGGATTGCCAAAAAAATCTCCATAGTTCAGGAAATCCTAGCATGCCTGGTTTGTTGTTTGTTTCCAGCTTGAATGAGGTTTGTGCAGACAATTAGAATTGTCTTTTTGTTCCAATGGGTTATACAGGAAAGAAACAGGAAATCTTGATGAAAGCTTGGGCTTTACAGGATATTTGTGTGAGTGTTTAGCCCATGTGTTTGAAGTTTTTCTCTCCACATCTGCCCACTTTATGCCTGCACTCTGGCTAAAATATTTTAAAATACCATTTTGCTTTTTTCACTTCATTTCAGTTCCTGGCATGATGCTTTCCCTATGGGAAGGGGCTCAAAAATAAAAACCGAATAAGGAAACTAACAACCAAAAAAGCACAAGTCATTCATTTCCTCTGGATGGCAATTCTCTCATTATAAAATGGGAGATTAGGTCAGATAAGTGCTTCTAAACTTTTTCACCAAAGTACCCCTGGTAGCAGTGAAAATGAATAGCACCCCTCTAGGGGATCTGAGGGCATAGCCTGAAGCAGCTTCTGCAAGCTGGAGGTTTCTTTGAAATGTCCTATTTTATCTTAAAAATTCATGAGAACTTTGCATTTTACAAAACAGGAAAGTCTCTGTTTGTTTTAATATGATTGTTACCTCAATAGTAAAACTGCTTCGCTTTCCCACAAAATAATCAAGTGACTCTGACCTTCCAGGAAGCATGTATGCAGCTTCACACACACCCTGGCACTGGCTCACTATCCCAGGGAACACCTACCTCAGTTTGAGTGTAGACAAGGGCCTGGTGGATGAGCATCTACATCCCCTTCCAGTGTGAGTTGCTATAACCATAATATTTACTATTTCACATTTTATAGAAAAGTCAAACAAAATAATAGAAAGCTTATCACACACAAAATGGCAGCTGAGAAGGCAGGTGGAAGCTCTGAAGGACATCCAGCTAGACAAGTATGTAACATACAAGTCACTGGTGGAGTCAGGGATGTCTCCATCTGTCACGATACATACACACACGGGCTGAGGGTCTACTCAGGCAGATGAACAGAAAGATCACAGAACCCTGGATTCGAAAGGGATCTTAGTGATAGGACAGCCCTACGAATGCACAGCCTCCCCCTACAACACCGCCAACAGCTACTTCGACACACTCAGGCTGGGGAACTTACTTTCTCACAACATAAACCACTGAGCATTTGCCTAATTCTTTAGGAAAGAATGACTTTGAAATGAGTCAAAATATGCCTCCCAGTGTTATCTACACATGGGTTCAATTTCTGTCTCCTGAAACTGCAAGGGGAGTCTGTTTAGAGTGGAGCATGGCTCCAGTTCAGGCTTGATTCTGTCAAGTGTGTGGGACATTGGACAGGTTACTTAAGAGGATGCGCTACAGTTTCTACAACTGGAAGATGGGAAAAATACGTAATAGTCTCTGCCTTGCAAGACCACTGTGAGGAGGGGCGTGGCTGAGTTCACACACAGCATCCAGAAGTGGGCCGTGGCCCCAAGCAGGTCTACTAACTGCTGGCTACTGGGATATTCCCATACAGACCAATCCTACTATTTCATAGATGACTGATTTCGAATTTAAGAATAAATATGGCTCAGTTAAGCATCTGCCTTCAGCTCAGGTCATGATCCCAGGGTCCTGGGATGGAGCCCCACGTTGGGCTCCCTGCTCAGATGGGCACCTGCTTCTCCCTCTCTCTCTGCTTGTGCTCACTCTGTCAAATAAATAAATAAAATCTTTAAAAAATAATAAATAGATATGTTACTCTCCTTAGTCTTGTCTTCTCTTGCTGAAATTCCTTTAAATACTCTCACTGACATAGCTCCAAGTCTTTCTATATTCTGGAGACTTTCATTTGAACATGCTTTTGTCAATGTCCTACTTCAAATGTGGCAACTAGAACTGACTTATTCCTTATGTGACCTGATGTGTAAACAATGTACTGGGCCCATTACCCCATCATCCCAGGCATGTTGTTCTGTCTGCCTTGCTGCCCCCACCCTTTATACCCCTCATACACCTCACCCCTGCCTTGTATTTTTTGCAGATAATTTTTTAAATCTAAGCATAGGATTTTATATTCAATCCTAATAAATTTAATCATCTTAATTTCAGCTGTTTAAAGCTTCAGAGTACTGATTTTCATGTCCCACGTGTTAACTACTCCTCTGAACTCTGGGGAAGCAGGGAACATTACCTCTGTATCATCATCCAGTGATGGCCCTTTGACCTACCACTTAGCCACATAACTGCACCAATATCTAAACCATTTTTTCCATATTGCCTTCATGAAGGACCTTACCAGGTGGCTCAGTGAAGTCCAGCCATACTTTCCTTATCTACCAGCCTGACCCCCGTTCAAAAAAGGAAATGAGCTTAGTTTAATTGGCTTCATTTTTAGTGAACTTTTGCTAGCTTGTAGGGACCACAACTATATGCCTATCATTTCTCATAATAAACTTTCACAGTAAAAATCTTAACAATTTGGAGTGGTCTGGGGGACTACTTACTGTTCCAGGTAATAAAATTTTCTGCTGGAATGGATTTTAAAAGTTGGCATATTATCACATCAATAAATATTCTCCTGGGGCACCTGGGTGGCTCAGTCAGTTAAGCACCTGCCTTTGGCTCAGGTCCCGATCAAGGTCCTGAGATCAAGTCCCAAGTTGGCTCCCTGATCAGTGGGGAGTCCGCTACTCCCTCTCCTCCCTGCTTGTACTCTCTGGCTATCTCTATCTCTCTCTCTCAAATAAATAAATAAATATTCTCCTAAAATCTATTAGCTCGTATTCCTGTGTTTTCTTTTCCTAGTGAGTTACTGCCTGGGATCTTCAATCTCAACACCAAGTCTAATAAACAGGCCTATAGATACAGGAAGAATAAAATGGGTGAAATCACCAAGATCTGAGAGATCCTTAAGTGAGCTTTTTTTTAACTACTGTCACACACTTGCATGACAATTGTATCATTTATCCCCTTTTCATGAAAATGAAATGCAGAAAAGTTAATGCAACAGCAGTTTCTTCCTTTCTTTTTTTTTTTTTTTTTTTTTGCTGTGCCTTGTTCTGTGCTAATTTTTTTTTTTTTTTATCTTTTCTTGGCAAAGTTCTTTTTTTTTGTATATTTTTTTATTGGAGTTCGATTTGCCAACATTTCTTTCTTTCCTTTTTTTTTTTTTTGAGAGAGAGAAAGTGCAAGCAGGAGCGGGGGGGGGGGGGGGGCGGGGGGGGGGCAGAGAGGGAGAAGATAATCTTAAGTAGGCTTCACTCCAAGCATGGAGCTCAACAGGGGACTCAGTCCCACAACCCTGAGATCATGACTTGAGCCAAAATCAAGAGTCAGACACTCAATGAACTGAGCCACCTAGACACCCCCACAGCATGTAGTTTCTATAAATAGAATCAATTCTTTAAAAAACTAATTTCTCTGATTAAGTATTTTTAGGCAAGACTATACAAAGACAAAACTTTAGTAGATTTTTAAAACTATCATTCTGAGAAAAACCTTTGAAACCTACATTCTTCCAAAATTTACACAAGTGTATTTTTTAAAGTTTTTATTTAAACTCTAGTTAGTTAATATATATGGTAAAATTGGTTTCAGGTGTAGAATTTGGTGATTCACACGATGTAAGTGTATTTTTAAATTAAAAACATAACTGTCACATTAAAAAAGACAGTCACAATGTGTAAAGGAGGGAGTATAGAAAAAGAATCAACCATGATTCCATCACCTAAAAAATAACTAATATTATTGTTTGAATGTTTCTGTCTGAGATTAAAAATAACTGGGCCAGCGGGTATAAATACTTTTTATGACTCTTGGTAGATACTGCCAAAATCCTCTCCAAAAAGGCTGCATTAATTTAAATGTCACCAGCAATATATGAAAGTACAAATTTCACTAAACTTTTGCCAATTTTAGATGGTACATCATTGTTAATTCTAATTTGCATTTTTATTGATACTAAGGCTAAAGATGTTTCTACATGGTCATTTATTCAATTAGTTTCTTATCTGTTTCTGTCCTTTGCGAGGTCACTTATTGGGACATTAATGATTTTCTTATGATTTGTGATAATTACTTAATTTATACACTAATTATTTTTATTTGTTACAAATTTATTAACTTTATAAGAGAATCATTTTTGGCCTATCACATTCATTGCAAAATATTATTTCTTCTTTTTTTAACTTAAAATAATTTTTATTTAGTCAAATGTTAATTTTCCATGGTGATTTTTCTTATGTATCCAACTTTAAGAAGCCAGAGATGTGCCAAAACAATCACAAAATAAATGCAAATCAGGCATTGAAGTCACTTGGCTATATCTGGTTATACATTTGCCACCAGAAGATTATCACCAAAAAGAAAATACAAATTAAAATTTATTTATTTATTTATTTATTTATTTATTCATTTATTTATTTATTTTAGAGAGCAAGAGGGAGAGACAGAGAGAAAGTGAGAGACAGAGAGAAACTGAGTGGGGAGTGGGAGGCAGAGGAAGAGAGAGAGAGGGAGGGAGGAGAGGAGCAGAGGGAGAGTGAGTGAATCTCCAGCAGACACTCTGTTGATGGAGGAGCCCAATTTGAGACTTGATCTCAAGACCATGAGATCATGACCAGAGCCAAAACCCAGAGTTAGACACTCAACAGACTAAGCCACCTAGGCACTCCTGAAAATATAATTTTTTAAACTCTCAAAGAGAATGCGTCTCCTCCTTATACTCACCCTGAAACACAATAGTTTCTGAGTCATATCTGTGTCACAGAAATGGTTTTTTTTTTTTTAATTTTTTTTAATTTATTTATGATAGTCACACAGAGAGAGAGAGAGAGGCAGAGACATAGGCAGAGGGAGAAGCAGGCTCCATGTACCGGGAGCCCGATGTGGGATTCGATCCTGGGTCTCCAGGATCACACCCTAGGCCAAAGGCAGGCGCTAAACCACTGCGCCACCCAGGGATCCCCAGAAATGGTTTTTAACTTGTTGAGTTTCCTCTCTCCACCTGGGAGACAGAGTTGGGGTTTCCTGTTACTCCACCAATTTATTTAGAGGAACTGACATTTCTCTTGTTTTTATTTTTGCTTTTAATATTGCTTT